>NW_009648149.1:2954839-3020806 GCF_000708025.1 Charadrius vociferus
AGAGTGCGATAAAGGGAAGGAGCTGTCTAGCCCCATCAGAGGGTCCACCCCAGCTGCCCCATTTAATACACTAGCCTGGAAAGAAGCATTTCCAGTCATTCAGAGCTTTGGATTATCCCCGTTAGTCCAGTCTGATGCTACACTTGGATGCGCCCCGTGCTCACATGTATCGGCACCACCACTGAGCTCAGACCGTTGGAAATTTTCTATATGGAACTCCTCTCTTCGGAGAAAGTCAACAACGCGGAGCCCACCCAGCCTGAAGATGCTGGAGGGGCTTGCTGGTTGTTCCGTATGTTCAATCAACTGGAGTTTTAAGCTATTCCAGTTCAGCTATAGAAAGAACCAGCAGGATTTCTGACTGAAGTGGGGCCATAGACAAAGCACATACCTCTCAGTTGGAAAAAGGATTAACCATCGATCGCTTGATCTGCCCATAACTCACAAAGGAAGACAACTCCCAGCAGGTCCGATCTGTGGGTCTGATCAACAGACCCTTGTTATTAAAGGGGCAAAAGGGAAGACTCCCGGATGGAATTTCACTTATTTTAAAGGAATAGAAGTAGAGGAATGACAGCAGGAGGAAAGGGATACTGCACTCAACCCATGATTCAGCAACCCATATGAAGAATATCAGAGTTAAAGAAGTCCAGACAATCGTGCGGAAATATTCAATGTCAACTGTCTTGGGACAAAAGGAAATACTCTACTGCCTTTGCTTGCCCATCATATTTTCAAACGACTTTCCTCGGTGATGTGTATGTGCAAGACTCAATTCGGGATACACACTGCAGCTGTCTCTTGGGCTTTCTCCTCCCAGACACTCTCTGGAGGGTTTAGTGCCACGCGAGGATCATTTACAGAACTGAAACAGGCTGACCACTGCCCGAGGCTTTATGGCTTCTCAGATGTCCACATCTGACATTCGTTGTATTTGGGATTCTCGGAATCAATTGCTACTTTCTGATAATTAGCAGTTTAGAGATTGCCCTGGGCCACAGGGCTTGTGGAGGGAAACCGGAGCACAGATGCCCGTGGACTTTAAAAAAATTATCTGGGGCTGAGCACCTGAATCCCATTGCTTTTGGATAGGAACTGGACAACTCACTGCCCTTCCTGCCTATGTGAATTCTTAATACGTATTTGAGAGTTCACATCTGCCTCCCCTTTTATGAGTCAACTTTCAGGTTTAAGGACAGATGTCTTGGTGATAGCTTTGACGCTATAATCTGGCGAGGGGAAATGAAGCTTTTCTTTACTCAGGAACCCGTTTTATGGCACAAGTAGGAAGCCTCTAAACTTTATCACAAAAAAAAAAGTGATTTGGAATAGGTAAACAAATGTCCACATCCAGCTATAAAGCCAACTACTGAAAACCATCAAGGGATTTTGGATTTTGTTGTCACTTTAGAAGGGTCTCTGCAGTAAAGAGCCACATTCAAAAACTCAAGCTATTAAAGGAAGGGTGTATAGAAAGGTATGTGCCTTAAGATTAATGCTGCAGAGTCAAAGAAAAGCTGTTATTTTTGACATTTTGACATAGTATCACTTTAGGATCTGGTTCTTGTTAGCCCTTTCTGTGCCTTTTAAAGGCCTTTTTTTTTTTAAACCAAAAATGTCAGGAAATTTGGAACAGAAACTTACAATAAAACACGTCCCTTGACCCTCTGATCTATCAATCTTTCAAATAAACAAAGATAGCTGGATGAGCCAGGAAAAGGTTATTATATATAGTTACTTTATGCATAATGGTCAGCTATTCACTGCACAAACTGAGGTTACACAAAAAACGCAATGTAAGTGAAGCATTTTGTGAAATATTTTTGCCATGAATGCCCAACGTCACTCGGGGTGGTTTCTTTTTCAGGTTGTGTTCTGTGACCTTCAAATTTCACACCCTGTATTATTTATAAATGAGACATTCAAGAAACACAAATTCTCAAATAAAAACGTACACTCCGTCAGTGGAAAAGCAAACAAAAGGAGCTAATGTACTGTGGCTAAAAAAATTTTCAAACAAAGTAGCAGTAATTTACTGCCTCGTTACTAACGGGACCCCACAAATAGAATCAGAATCCTAAGCCCCATCAGGGGAGCTTGATTTACCGAATATCCCCCAGATAATAAAGGAAAATAAAAAGGTAAATTGTGCATAAATGTGAAAGCTGTAATTCTTCCCCTTTCACCACGCGTATCAAATTCACATCCAGTGATTTCAAAAGAAAATCTGGAAATCTCTAAAGAACTGGGGCCCAAGTTAGGAGGCCTCGATCCACCTGGTTTTCTCCACGTTTGGTTTTGTTTATGTTTTTTAAGATGTAGTTTGCCTAAGAGTCGAATTCTCCCTGGGACATCAGAAGGATTTTCCCTATAAGAACTCGTGGCCAGGTCATTTCCCTGCCTGGAAAGACTTGCCAAGGTGACAGCTTTAGCCTGGACTCATCAGTAAGGATGCCAAGGTTTGCTTCTCCCCTCAGGAAGCCCCCAGACCCAAAGGGTCCATCAGCTGACTGTACCCACTGGGATGTCCTGCAGCCCCTTCTGCGCTCTGTGGGCTCCTCTTGCGCTGTGGCTGCCGTCCAGCCCAACCTGCCAGGGCACGCTCGGCCCACACAAGGATCTCCAAGAAGTTAATGACATGCAGTCCCACGTGCAGGGTAGTGGAGCAAATACTACAGCTCTCCCACCCCTTCTTTTGGCCTTCCACAGTTATTTTCTGCTCTGGTCCCCCAGACCATCCCAGGGGAGGGATGCTTGCTATAGGTGATCCTTGTATTGGTATCACAGAATCATAGCATGGTCAGAGTTGGAGAGGACCTTAAAGATCATCCAGTTTCACTGCCCCTGCCCTGGGCAGGGACACCTCCCCCCAGCCCAGGTTGCTCCAAGCCCCGTCCAACCTGGCCTTGAAAACCTCCAGGGATGGGGCAGCCACAGCTTCTCGGGGCAACCTGCCCCAGGGGCTCACCACCCCCATAGTCAAGATTTTCTTCCTCATATCTCATCTAAATCTCCCCTCTTTCAGTTTAAAACTATTCCTCCTCATCCCATCCCTCCCCTCCCTGATCCAGAGTCCCTCCCCAGCTCTCCTGGAGCCCCTTTAGGCACTGGAAGGGGCTCTGAGGTCTCCCCTTTTTGGCCTTCTCCTCTCCAGGCTGAACCCCCCCAACTCTCCCAGCCTGTCCTCCCAGCAGAGGGGCTCCAGCCCTCCCAGCATCTCCGGGGCCTCCTCTGGCCCCACTCCAACAGGTCCATGTCCTGCTGATGTTGGTGGCCCCAGAGCCAAAGGCAGCACTGCAGGGGGGGTCTCCCCTGAGTGGAGCAGAGGGGTGGAATCCCCTCCTTTGTCCTGCTGGCCATGCTGCTGGGGATGCAGCCCAGGATGGGGGCCTTTGAATACTTAAAGGTTAAATCCAAGCTTAACCTTAAACCACTGACTGATTTGGGGTGCATTTTGTAAAATCCTGACTCTTGCTGCCAAGCTCTCCGGGGAATTCTGGCTTTCCGTATAACACCACGAGACTGCTAAGTGCTGCCGCAGCAGTGGCCGCAAGGTCTATGCCACACAGAAAGGCTGTAAGCGGTGGGGAGCTGAAAGCCCAGGCTTGGGATCACGGATGTCTGGAAATGAAAATGGTTCCCAAGCCCTGGCTCTTTCGAACGTTTCATACTTGTTTGCCAAAGCAGACAGGCCACAAAAAGGGAAAGGAAAATAGGCAGTATCTGCAAAAACTCACGCTAATAGGTTTTCTTTGGAAACTGAAGAACCAAGTGAAGAGCTCCTGGGAGGACGAGGGGGTACCAGCAATGTGATATCGTGCTGCATCCCAGCTTCGGTGTCCTCAGCTCTGGCTCAACCACAGCCAGGACACGTCCTTGCGCACAGTCAGGGAGCTGCCACGATGGAACGAGCTCCTGAGGGGGCTGCAGGTGGGCATGGGAGGACCAGGGAGGACCTGATCAGGGGAAGCCACAGTGACAGCATCATTCTCTTATCAATCCCGTAGAGAATCCTATTCGAGTGAACGTTCACTGAAGTTGAATTCTACTTACAGTTAAAAGAAAATAATATTTCAAAGCTGACTCTTTCTTGGCAGAGACTCCAATATTATCTTTGCCTAAGGATGAAGAGTTTCCAAACAATTCCTCCGCTGTACCAGATGTAAATAGGCTCTCATTCAAATTCAGGCCTATCTATTTCTTTGTAAATAAACCCACATCTGACAGAAGGAAAAGCCTACCCATCCACAATCATTTTTGTGGAAGAGAAGCCAGTGAATGAAAGGCTCTTCACCTTTTTAAATAAGGATCAGGGAAAAGAAGAGCTCATGGTAAATCGGAAACTTTCTCAAACCAAGAGCTGGAGCAGGAGCTTGCCCCGTGGTGTAAGGGGAGAGAGTGGAGGCAATGCACAGGCAAGGAGAAATGACAAACCAGAGTGCTTTAAACAGGAAAAAAAAAAAAGGGAAAAAAAGTGCCCGGGGCCACCCGCCTTGCTCCTTTGCCTGCTGGCACACCTCAAATAAAGAATTGCATTAAAGAACGGAGTGCAGACCCCTGAAAGCCAGCACCAGGGCAGTGTCCTCGTGAACTCTGCTTACTCCCGGTTTCACCTGGCCTTTTCGTTTTGCCTCAGATATCACCTATTGCCACAGCCCATGTCAAACAAGTTCTGCATAAGGAAGTTGCTTTAAGCCACCAAGAGCGAATGGCCGTGCCGTGGTGAGCGCCAGGAGCGGTCACAAAGCCTGGTGCAACGGGGCCATATAGGAGCTTCTCCAAGGAGCTCCAGTCTCCGCTGGACATCTCCCTGCCGCCGGGCAGCTGCAGGTCCCTCAGCCCGAGGGAAATCTCAGCTAGCAACTTGGGGGTGAAAGGTTTCACATTCTGCCACCCACCCCCCGAGACAGGCCTTTTCCTACCACCAGATCCCCCTTTTTTCCCTGAAGTTCACCTATTTCTCCTTATATCATTAAATATTTATTGGATCACGTTTTCATTTCTCTTCTTCCCTCATGGCACTCCCTCTACACACCATGATTTACCAGTCGGAAAAGAGAGAAATCCTCATAGCTAAATTTCTCCTATTTTAAAAGTGATTATTTTTTATTTTTTATTCACAGTTTGTTTGTTTTTTTAAGGTTTTGGTGAGAAACCACCTCCTCCCTCCCATCAATCGTTGCTTTCAACAGCTCTTCACGGGTGGCTGCGTCTCTTTTAAATTCATTTCCTGTTAAAAAGAATAAACAGGCAACTGTTTAATGCTGTCGATTTAGCTTATTTAATAGAAATTGAAACCTGAATAGGGCTCAGTTGTAAGATAATCACTGCAGCACTCAGCGAGCTAGGGAAAGTACCATATTAAGTAATTATCTCAAAATGCAGAATATTGTTTTTAGCAAGACGATGAGCTGTTCCCGCTTCCCAAACCCAGGAGACATATTCGAGGAAGAGATGCTCATTTCCAAAAGGCAGCAGGTAGAGTTAGAGCCACTTCATGCGGACAGCCATTTAATTGGGGAATTTGGCTGGAAACCACTTTCATGTGGTGAACTTAATAGGCTTTAAAATGAGTTTTACTGGGACGCCTGCACGACCTCACGGCTGGCTGAGGCAGAGACAAGTGGATGTTGATTTCTTGAGATGCTTGTTTGCAAAAGAAATGGAAAGTAAGTGCATGCCTAATTTTCTCCTCTGAGGTTTCAACTCACCAAGTCAGCATGCCCTGCACTGTATTTTGCTTTATACAAGCAAGAGTTTCAAAGACCTTTAGTAGAACCAGTAGCTCCCACATTAAAGCCCCTGCTTCTCTCTTAGACAAGACAAAACGTGTGCACCTTACTTTGCTTGTAGGCACACTGGGAGAATCCGCCCCTCTGACTAAGCTTTTTGGGCAGCACATGCATTTTAATCACATATGTAAATCCATGTTTAGGTGTGTAAGCTTACAGCAGTCTAAATGCTAATCAGATCGAGCAAAGGGGCCGGTAATCCCCCAGGAATGCAGGATTCAGCCCAACGAGTGGTAATCGCCGCATTCCAGGTGGATTAGAAGCGTGAAACTTCATTTTACCTGTTTCTGACAATACAGCTCAGGAACAGGTGCCATGGAAGTAACGCGGAAAATGGTCTAATTACTAAGGTAGAGGCCCGGCTCAGCGCTGGCAGAAGAAGTGTAAGCTTCCTTTTGAGCAGTAGGATGACTCAAGGTCCAGGACGGTGGCAGCTGCCCCAAGATTTACCTTTGCTAGCTCTGGAGCTGCTGCTTTCCGAGAGAGCCGGCACACCGGCAGCCAGGGTGGGACACCTGAACCCTGGTTGATAGAACCCGGCGTGGAGAGCATTTTGAAGAAAGCAGACACCAAAGGAAGCAGGAGGTCCGTGCTGCCACCGAGCACTTTTCCCTGTTTCCTAGCTATGTCAATCAAACCAAGGCTTTGGAGAGTGCCCACCTGGACACATGCCACTGAAAAATAACAAAGGAGCATTTGAACTACCAGCTGAGAGAGAGCCTAACCAAAATATCAGGGAAAAGTCACCCTGGTCATTAGAAACCAGTCTACACAAAACCTCCCATTAGGAATAACAACAAAGAAGCTACTGAGGGCTATTTCTCAGCACAGATCAGATGCAATTTACTGTAAAATTACATTATCTTCACTATCTCTTCTGTACCTTCCGCTCTGTCTAGGTTTTGCTTGGAGGCACGCAGCCTTCCCTGCAATATACAGGGTGCTTTACCAACTGAACCCTTGGGCTCACAGTGGAGACCAAATAATATATCACTAATGATCATTTGCAAAAAATACTTCAACCGCTTCTACGAAGTGCAACCGCGTCTTCTCCTGAGATCACAGGCTGCGTTCCTAGAGAAAAACCCACCCTGTACATTAGAAAAGGTCGCTTGCTAATACCACTTCTTTCTTTCTTTCTTTTTGAAAAACCAAACAAAGCTGCCAAACAAGTAAAGAAACACAGAGACATGCTGTTTGGGGAACCACTGCCCTTGGTCCTCTGCAGCTTTGGGACATTCCCAACACACCGGCCAGACCTACGGATCTGCTGTGGGTATCTGGCTGAATCACTGCAGTGGGATAAGACATCCATTCTGTCAAAGCCATCTTTCAGCAATCTGCTGTGAATTGGGACTCCTCTGCTTAATGACTACATGCTTTTCTCCCTTTCCCACCAGCAAGCACAAGCCCTTTGACTTTTTATCTTCTCCGACGTGTCCTGGATCACCAGAAAGTCATGCTCCTTCCCTGGTGGGAAGGCAGGTGTGAAAGAGTCAGTCTTGCCTTAAAGTACCCAGAACTACGTATTCTTTTCATACTTAAGCACAGAAAGCATATTTATGCTGAAACATAAAACATTACGAGCACACGTTCCTTAAAAATATTAACAAAACACAGAAAAAAAACATTTGGAAAAACCATCTGTGGCAGAACTCCACTATGGGAAATTTCAGTCTAAACAGTTAACGGTTGGCAAAGTTGTAAGCAAATGAAAAGAGTGGTTGACAAATTGTTCAGTTAGGGTGGCTAACAGCATCCTCTGCTGGAAACGTTACCTACGTTAGAAGCATTTCAAAGACCAGATTGAGTCGGGACCTGCAGGCCACTGGCTCGCAAGACGGGCTAGAGGAAGCTAAGCTATTTGGCTTAAATAATTAGTGGTGCCTAATTTACAAAATGAGGGGGAATGAGAAATACATCCCTTTTTTCACAATATATACCCTTCAGAGAGCTCCAAATCACACATAATTACCACCTGCAAATGTATTTTCCCCATCAATTAATTTAAAGCCTCAAAATTTCATAATAAAACACATCGAGGCAAACCGACTGCCTGATGCTTGTTAATTTTGAGTTCAAATCCTAAGATCCACCAGACAAAATGTCAAGCAGTTCATAAACCAACAGAACTCACATCTTGAAATATTTTTACCATGTGGAACATTTTACTAGTACAAGAAATGAATGCAGCATTCTCCAGAAATCACAGAACCACGCGCAATTAAATGTCAAGTGATCACAAGGCAAAAAAGGGTTTATCTTAAATGCCCCCTCACCTCTTTGTTTGCTAATTTGGCCAAGTCAAGAAGATGACTTGAGATTTTTAAATCTGATTTCACATTTTTTTCTGTCCACTTACCTTTATCTAATTCACTTGAGATGTTCCATGATGATGTAGGCATGAAGTCAGCAACAACTGATGAATTTGCTCCTGGAAGGGAAAAACGGAAAGAAAAAACAAAGATGCCGTTAATATATCAATTCTGTATCATCAGGAGAGTAAGAGGCATTTATAAAGTCGCTGTCACAGTAATAAAATGATTTGAAAAACAGCAGCTATTAAAATGCACGCGATGCTCTGTGTTGGCAGGCTGAGACATGTGGGTAGCAAAACCAGCGAAGTGGAAAAAGGCACAGGGCCAGCGCTGGAGTTTGTTTTGCAAGGCTGTCACTGTGAGGCCTTGTGTTAATTAAGCAACCCATCTTTGAGATGTATTTGGCCCACCTTAAAATCTCTCCACGAGTTTTATAGAGGTAGAATGACTCTGCAGCGTTACAGCGAAGAAAAACACGAGCGCTATGAGGTTGCTGAACGTGTTATCTATTAACATTTACAAGCGATTTTATTCCTGCAAACCCATGCGCACAAGAAGAGACACAGTTTACGCACTGAAGTTAATAGGGCTACTTGTATGAAAAATCTTCCTACAACTCATGTAAACACAGCCTGGAAAGACTGATCTGATCATCGGTAGCATTTTCTCATTGCTATGATGGTTTTTTTAACTTTTCAAGAAAAAGTTGCACGGTGACTGTAGTCTTCACTTATATTTTTACCTTTTTTTTAACACGCAAACAGTAAGTCATATGGAGGATGGCATTAAGGGAACTGCCAGCATCGTTCCAGCCCCAGCTATATGGTAAAACACCTCCCCGTATCTGAACATCCCCATACATATACAAATACACATACATATAAGATTTAGTGAGTGATGGTGGGAAGGGTGGGAAGAAAGGGTGTGCACACACATTACACGGCATGGAAACACACTGCACCTCTTAATTCCCTGTGTCCACCCAGCCCTGGGAAACCCGCCCTCCAAAAGGAAGGAGAGCGATGCTGAACAGGAGTGCTACGCCACTGAATGTGCGAGTGAATTCGAAATAAAAACAAGCAGTGCTCGATGTGTCAGCGCCCCAATCTGAGTGAGACGCTAAAAAGCCTCACTACAAATTAACGCCCTGCGGCCCGATGCCACAGCCTGGCTGGACCCCCCCAGTGCTGGGGGATTTTGCTCGGACCCACAGATGCACAGTGAGTGCAGAGTCGGGATGCTGAGCATCAGCGGGATCCCAAATGAGAACAGGAATATTTTGAAAGGTATTGTTTTCATTTTGACACCACCCCTGTAGCTTGTTCCCACAGACCTCTCTTAACTACAAAGCAATTTTACTCATAAAACTGTGGAAGCGCAAGGATACCCAAAGGTGTTCTCCATTTATTTGACCAGTTAGCAACTATTCTACTTCATTAAAAAATCATGAGAAAATTGTAAACACGCAGTCATACAAATGCATGAGGCTGTTAAGTTCAGATATAGCCACTACACTTTTTATAAATATCGTCTTTCTTAAAAGCCCACCTGGTAGCAGTGCTTATTTAAGGCTCTGTCAAGTATTTCCAATCTAAACATGGAATTTGAAGGCATTATAACTCACCTACGAACGCGGTCCCTGGCCTGCGCAGATACGCAGGGCAGAAACCCACTGATGGGGACCGATGCTAAGCCCATGTGAAATGACATCGCTCTGAAGTCAGCAGCGACACCTATTTACACAAGCTGAGATTTTGGCCCACTGTGTCCATCCCTCCTCGTTCTTTACTCTTTAACAGTTGGGCTTCTTACCTAACCCAAATTTTAGGGACCTCATGGTTGAAAGACCTTCAAGGTTTAAGGAAAACAAAATGGATGCAGTGCTAATATCACCTTCATGGTGACCACGATCATCCAGGCAGCACGACACTGTCGCTGAGGGATTTGCTCTGAGGCTAAAAGCTGACATGTGGGGTAGGTGAGAAATAACCTGTGGGCAAACGCTGACCAGGACCTGGTCGGTGTCAGGCTGGTACCGAAGGTTGGGCTGCTCAATCTCCTACGCCTCCCCTGGGCCCTTGCCCTTCTATCCCTCCTGCCTAAAAAAAGGGGCAGCTCCTGTAGGCTTGTGATGAAACCGCTCCGAGAGAGGGATCTGAGATGCCATTGCCTCTCACACCTCCTGCTGAGACCAAACAGGTTCATCTCTTATGGCCACTGGGCACCACCCAGCCCATGGGCAATAGGTTATGTCATTCAGGCTGCTCACACATTCAAGTTTTGCACTCAACAATGTATTTTCTGTAGGTAATATTACTTTTGTTCACCTGGAAATACTCTACTATTAAAAACCAACAAATAAACCATATTCTGCAAACAGCTAACACACCTTAACCAAAATGAAAGAAAAAGTACGAACAGTATCATGACCAAATGCAATATTTTGCTACTTAAAACTCCAGAGCGTTTATATTAATGTTTTCTTAAATAGGCTTTGAAATCCTGACTGTAAATCTCACAGAGCAGACATCCATCACCTTATCTGCAGAAGAAACCACATTAGAAGACCAAACTTTACTGTTTGTGAGATAGTTCTCCAGGCTGGTAGCTGGTAATTTTCTGATATTCCTGAATGAAAACTCCAATTTGAGAGCAACGTATACTTTGCCCTTAGTAAACATTTTATTTGACTGAAATGAACATGCAGAGCAGTCACACAGCTTGGGAACATACCATCAACTCAAAGCCAATGCAGAAAACAAAACCATGCCAGAAAAGAAGTCCACAAGAGATGCATGAATTTCATTTCTACCTGCGATGACTTCAGACTGCTGTGCATGAAAGTGAGAGCACTTTTCCTTGGAAAAATGATGTTATAACCTTTGGGCCAAATCCGAAGGACGTTCTCTCGGAAGGTGAGCTTCCGGTCAGCCCATGGAGAGAGATGAGTCATGGATGGGTGAAGGATCAAAGCCTTGTCTGAGCAAACCAGACCCACCTCCTGCTCCTGCCTGATCCGCCTCACTCAGTAACTCTGCCTCCAGGAGAAAAACGTGTTTAAAAAACCAGACTGAGTAGGACTTTTTTTCCCCTGTGGGACCCACCGTGTGCTAGTGGGTCAAAGAGCTGGAGCACCAAGAAGGTCACCCCGAATGGAAGAGCCCTACAGCTATTCCATCCACGCCAGCTCAGAGGCCTGGAGGAGACCAGAAAGCAGCGCTCAGCATCGATCACTCCACTCATCAGTGGCCCATCCACTCACTTCACTCACACACCCGACCTTTAAACTCCCACTAACCAATTGCGCCCTTCACCCTGTAAATCCCAGATACAGGATTTACACACAGCAACTTGCATTTGTGGCACCGGAACAGGCTTCTCGACTTGCTGTCACCATTTAAAAAAAAGTAAGAAAAAATTCTACTTAATATTGCAACTGGATTTCAAATGAGGTGTTTAAAAATTAATTCTTAATTGTTAAAAGTCCTATCTTATGCTCCACTTTAACTAATTGAACAATAAGATTTGCTTTGAAAAGTCAACCTGAGAAATGTGATCAGCAGAGAGAACCATTATCCCATTAAGATTTTATTTATAGATGAAATCATTCCAGATGAATGACGAATGTTATCCTTAATACTGGAAAGATAAGTATCTGTTCAAATCTCTATCACAATTAAAAATCGTTCGTCTTAAGTTAATGAAAAATCACAACAGTCAATTACAACCCCTGTGAAAAGCCAAGTGAAGTGTATTCAAATACACTCCCCACAGAGAAGTTGGCTAACATCTGATTTTAATACCATATTGCATAAGTGCAGAGTGAATTTCACACAAGTCAGTCCTTTTAAAGCCTTTGTGATTAAATAAACTTCAATAAGGTTTACAAAAATCTGCCTCTGAAGAAAAACTACAGAGCTAGTTCTTATCACAGGCACACACTACCGTCTCATTTTCTCACCAGAAGCAACCATTACTCAGTGCTCCGCTGTTTGTACTGTCACGCTCACAGACCCATCAGAAGGACGGGGCAGCCTCGTCCCCTGGCCACAAAACCGAAAAGGAGAAGATCCAGGCCCCATACGAGGCTCATTAATATCTCTACGTGATGCATCTGTAACGCGAAGTAAAGAGAATATAAGTCAAAACAGGAAGAAGGGAGATAACTAAGACGACACTAAACCCAGAAATGATTGAAGATTTCAATGGGAAATAAATCTGCTATACAGAAACAAAGCAGAGAGCAAAATAAGTCCGAGAATGTGGATATTCTGCTTGCAAAGCCCTGTGAGCGATGCACGAAGTCTGTACGGCTGCTGAGCGGAGGAACGTACACATCCAGTAGCAGTCTTGCCTGGGACGGGCTTTCTTCTCGGGTGCAGAGATGGAAATCCCAGGTCTCGCAGGAACACCTCTTTTTAAGGTGGAAGATACGTCTAGTTAAAACACGCAAACAAAAAATTCAAAGTGTCTTCTTAATGGGCACTCTCTGTCTTACTTTATATCACACCAGTGGGTCATTCTATACTCTAATTATATACCCTAATTATAAAATTTTATATATATATAATTAAGAGTAATAAATTTTTCTGACAGAAATATGAATGTGACTGCAATGTATGCAATTCAGATCTCACTGCAGAATACCCAAAATAGCAAAAGGAGCAAGGAGGTATTTAGAGTGGGCAAGGAGTTAGAAGTCTGAGTAATAAGATAAACTACACAAAATGAATGTTTCAACTAAATAAAAAAGTTTTCCATTTGCAAATCTCCTTCTGGAGCTGCGCAGAAAGCCTACCCGCAGTGAGATTTGTTATCCTATGAAGGAATGTGCCTAAGGAAGTGATAAAACCCCAATTTCACGAGACGCTAAAAACAAGATTGGGCAAGACGTTACTACAGACCCAACGGGGGAGCCACCCCACGCTGTCAGGAGGGTCAAGACAGGAGAACTTCATAGGAGATTTGGGCAAAACTGTTTTGGCCAAATCACCGATAAATATTTTATAGCAGCAGATCGACTAGAAACACCAATGCCCCTTAAAGAGGTGAATAAAAATCTGCAGAAAATAGACTCTTCAGCTATCCTACCTGGCTATAACATCAGGAAAACAGGAATCACAGATAAAGTTATACAGACTTCGAGCAAAACCTAATTATACTAAGTGCTCAGTATTTTTTGCTTTTCTGCACATTCCAGACCGACGCTTCATCTCTCTCTCTGTCTAGCTCCTACCTGACTGATCTCTTCCAGGATCTTCCCACAGATATGCCTCGCGGCTGTTTTTCTTCTCAGTCCTATCTCCCTCATCTTCCTTTTTTGCCTTTTGCCTTTTCTGTTTCACTGATCCTTTGTAAGTTCCCCACACATTTCCATCTGATCTCCCAAGAGACTACATTTTGCAATCACCAGCCTATCCACAGCCCACCCTGGAGGTGCTGAAGGAAATCTAGACATACCTTCTGCAGACTGTAATGGATACGACCTATTATTTACTAATTTTCTTGTCTGTTTAAAAATTGGCACCGTCCTGAAATTTCCATAATATACACCTCAATTTTTGCTTCTATCTTTAACGTGTGAAAGGATTTTATTTTCATGACATCAGTATCTCTGCGTGTCAGTAGAGGTGTCTGCATTATACAATTCTTGTGTTTCAAAAGGAGCCAGGAATCACGTAAATGCCTCCCTCAGTTGAACGAGGCAAAACTGCACAAAGATGGGAAATCGTTGAGAGCGTTTCTGCTCTTCAAATAAGACAGGTGGCTCTCAAGGAGAATATACTGCATAGTATATAATAGGATGCAATATGACAAATCTTCCATTGATTAGTTACAAATACAGCAATTTCAGTACACGATGATGTGTAAAAGATACAGTACATATAGTCTACAGCAAACAGTCCATGTCAAAAATATACTTCTGCAAAAAGCCTCAACCTTCCGTGTTTGGGTGAAGCTGCTGGCCTCTGTACTGCCATTTTAAATATTTTGAAAGAGAAGAGCCTATAAATTATATGCAATAAAAAACAGCCAGAGAACAGACCATATCTTATCAATATCTAAAGGGCGGGTGGCAAGAGGATGGGGCCGGACTCTTTCCAGTGGTGCCCAGCGACAGGACAAGGGGCAACGGGCACAAACTGGAACATGGGAAATTCCCTCTCGACATGAGGAAAAACTTCTTTCCTTTGAGGGTGGCAGAGCACTGGAACAAGCTGCCCAGAGAGGCTGTGGAGTCTCCTTCTCTGGAGATATCCAAAACCCACCTGGATGCGTTCCTGTCCAACCTGCTCTGGGTGACCCTGCTCTGGCAGGGGGGTGGACTAGATGATCTCCGAAGGTCCCTTCCATCCCGACCATTCTGTGATTTTGTGATTAACTAAGATCTATCTGGTAAGCAAGATGAAACGCTGCATGATGGCATGTCTCCTTCAGATGTTTAACACTAACTAGCTAGCTTCGCTCCACCTGCTTACTCTATGGCTGATAAAGCAAATGCAAAGCTGGTTCTGCCAAAACCTTGCATAGGCAGATCCGAGAGATAGGGTCTACCAGATGATTCCTGCAGAGTTCACAACTGCTGCCATCACCGTGTCAGAAACCGCACTTTTCTGTTGGCAAAGGACCTGCTGGAGCTCTTCAGGCCGCTCCATACACATAGGGGCAGACATGATACTGCATGATGCTAATAACTTTCAAATGGTTAATTTTGTTCACATTCTTAGAATGGAAAACTTTCAGGCATATCTATCTGTGATTTATGTGCGCTATATCGTTATTGATAGCCTGGGGTAGGTTAATAATTGGCATTAGATAGGGAAATTTTCAACACCAATGAACAATTTAAGCTCTGTGGATTTCAGACACACAATACATTAATTTTCAGCTTCAAAAGCGAGACGTGCAGCAGGATGATTTAATTTAGCGCAGGACTGGAAATTGTTAGGAACTTCATTTATACCGCAGCCTATTCCATCTATCAGAGCACCTCATCACCGCTACTGGCACTTTCATCAGCACGTACGCAATAAACAACCTCTCTGCCTGGGAGTCCTTCTAAATGCCTCAAGCTCCCGAGGGCTAAAGATAAATGGAAGGATTGCCCCATTTATGATGCATCATCAGAAAGAATCACGGTGCCTTATTTGTGATAAGAGGGCAGGATGCCAAGAGCGCTGCATGCACCTGACACCTCCACCTTACCTTTGCTTGCAGATCTGCTCTCTTCGACGAGGATACACCAGGAAAGCTTTTGGCTCAAAGGAGAGCAGCTCTGTGGAAAGGGACCTGGGAGTCCTGGGGGACAACAGGATGACCATGAGCCAGCAATGTGCCCTGGCGGCCAAGAAGGCGAATGGCATCCTGGGGTGCATCAGGAAAAGTGTGGCCAGCAGGTCGAGGGAGGTCATCCTCCCCCTCTACTCTGCCCTGGTGAGGCCGCATCTGGAGTACTGAGTCCAGTTCTGGGCTCCCCAGTTCAAGGAGGACAGGGATCTGCTGGAGAGGGTCCAGCAACAGGCTACAAAGATGATTAGGGGATTGGAACATCTCTCATATGAGGAAAGGCTTAGGGACTTGGGTCTCTTTAGTCTAGAGAAAAGAAGATTGAGGGGGGATCTTATTAACACTTACAAACACTTAAAGGGAGGGTGCCAGGGGGATGGGAGCAGTCTTTTTTCAGTGGTGCCCAGTGATAGGACAAGGGGTAATGGGCACAAGCTTGAACATAGGAAGTTCCATCTTAACATGAGGAGGAACTTCTTTACCTTGAGGGTAGTGGAGCACTGGCACAGGCTGCCCAGAGAGGTTGTGGAGTCTCCCACTCTGGAGACATTCAAAATCCGCCTGGACGCTGTCCTGCGCAATCTGTTGTAGGTGACCCTGCTCTGGCAGGGGGGTTGGACTAGATGATCTCCAGAGGTCCCTTCCAACCCTGACCATTCTGTGATTCTGTGAATATCTGCAAACTCTCAAAATACCTTTAAATGTTTTGGCAGGAGTCTAAGGATCTACACAAGTCAGGGCTGACCGCGCTATTTTTAGTAACTTGGTCTTTGGCTAGGGCCGTATCAGTTAAAAATTTTCTTCCACGGGATCAGAGCCATCTCTTGGAAGAAGAGGTTTTTAAGAGGCCTTTTTTATATGCTAATACTTTAATCCTAAATTTCTAATTACTGAACTACAATTCCTTTTGATTGCAGCTATTAATTACAGATTATCATTAATGTTATATGGATTTAGAAGTCACTGTGGAATCTGGGTGCACTTTACATTGCTCTAAATTGGGTCGTTAACAGTTCCACTTAAGAAGAGCAAAAACACTGCACCCTGGAGCAACCCACAGCTTTAATGACAGGGAACGAAGAAAAGAAATGGCCGGTTGGCTGAACGCCAGCGTTTCATAGCTCACAGTCGGGTCTTTGTGCTTACGAACTGCAGAAATGTGGCTACAATGGCACTCCAATGCACACCAACCAGACGTGAACCTCAGGCGCGTGAGCCTCGCACAGAAACCGCTCTGCCCAGTGTTCCTGAGAACGGCCCCGCTCAGGTGGACCAGGCATGATCCTGCACTGCACAAACTCACAGGACCTCTACCTTTTTCTAGGAAGAATTATTTGTACTCTGCTCGAACTGAAGCACAAGGGATGTGGAAGCAAGGTATTGGAGGAATGCATCATTTTCTTGCCCATAAAGGCAGGTTTTATTGGGCACAGACAGCAGAGAGTCTGGTTGCTCTTCAGTAGTAATATCCCTGGAAGGCAGCACAGCACAGCTGTTTGTCATGCAGACCTACAAAGGTTGGGGAATTTGCATAACAAATGCGAATTTCCCATCCCTCCAAACCCACCTGAGATAATACCTGATTTTCTTCCACGCCCTGAGCTATTCTCTTCCGAGAACCTCAGACTGGCGGAAAGACAGAAGAGAAAGTGGAAATGGGAACCACACAAAGGAAACTGGATGGCTGCAACAGAAGGAAGCAAAAATCTAACAGTGGCAGCAAGAAATTACTGGGTGGTTAGTCTGGGCTAAGAGGATGTGACAAGAAACAGAGGAGTCACAAAACCCCATCACAATATCAAGAGGGCAGTGAGATGGAGAAAGACGTCCCAGGGCACTGCTAGGTGAAAACATTTCAACACTGGGAATGATGAGGAAGGGTCGAGGGAGGAGTCAGAGGAGGCAACATTCTCTGTTAGGCACTTTCTGGGGGCAACACTGTTGGGTTGCCTGAGATGGAGGTTTCCCTAACAAGGGACCCAAAAGGTCCTGAGTCCGAAGAGTGCCGAGATCCCTCCACGCAAAGAGAAGAGGCTCTCTCGCAAAGCCTGGATGTCCTAATGACTCTGAGTGATCCACAGCCCACACTTACAACAGAAGCTTCCTCTCCTGAAGGCATCAATGCCATGCACAAGCATTTTGGGGGGCCTGCTCCTCTACTGACACAACACCCACACAGGTTCCCACTTATTTATCTCACAGGACCGAAGACTGAGCAGCGCCCACAAGCGCACGGTCGGGACAGAAGTGTTTGCAGACGAAGGATGAAGTGCCCAGACAGGGCTTTGCATTGCACCTGCTGGCTTGTCCCTGGCTTCCATCAGTGCCACTGCACTAAATCCACCCACAAAAGCTTTAAAGGCGGCAAACCCAGCCAAGTACAGGGAGGGCAAACAAGAAATCATTTACATCTACCATAAATCGCAGCACACCGTAACTCCTTGCACCTCAGCGCTTGAGGGCCAGAAATGATTGAAATGGATAAGGCTACAGCAATCCACAATTAAACCCTTATAACTTGTGAAGAAAATTACAGTAGAAGTCTGCCATGTGCAAATTCATTATTATTTTTTGAGCTCGATAATTATTTTTGTTGCAGGGGGGAAAAACGTACCCGTGTCAGCTCATGAATTAATGAACGGTCCCGAAACAATTACTTCTTAAATACACAGAAGTCTCCCTAGTGTAAACACGCTCCATTTTATACCATATCCTCTCGGTACAAGGCATACATTGCAACATGACTTATTGGCTGCCTATGATGAAACAGTAAATGTTGCACGTTTGACGGCTTCAACCTCATGCCTAGGATTTTACACGGGTTGATGTTGATTAATGTACAAACTGCCAAATTTATAAAGAGGCTGAAACACAAGGATACACTGTGAAACGTATGCTAATAGAGCACAATTTATATAAAAAGGGGGGAATGTAAATATTTAACTGATGCCAGAGCTGGATGCTTTGGCCAAGTTGGGACTGAGCTACATTGATTGTTCAAGAGGAACTTACACCCTGGTCTAAACCCACACAAGACTGATCTCAGAAAGGCTTAAAGCCTGTGCATTTTCGAAGGTAGATTTAAAACTTAATTCTTCTGCTAAAAGGCTGGCTTTTAAAATTTCCCTTGAAGTCAAGCAGATGACACTTGTGAGTAAGAACTGATCAGCGTGCGTGTGGACAACTGGGCTTCGCTCAGGTCTCAGCTGGGAGCACCGAGGGAAGCGCCGGGAGCCAGTATCCTCACCCACACCCCTCCATCTCCAGCGCATGCAGGCACAGCATCCTCGAGAGACCAAAACCAAACCGAGACCCTCCAGCTAATTTGCATTTATTAGCAGCATCAAGAGTCTCTCGGAGGTGAAGACTAAACTCCTTTTTCATGGCTCCAGGTTGGGTTTCAGACACAACGGTGACAAGACACAGGCACGTCTGTCCTTGTCTTGCTCTCGTGGGACTCCAGATCACGGCTGCCCACACGCTAGCTAACAAAAGCAATTATATAGGAAATTAGCCTGCACAAAAGGCTTACATCAATGCTTCAGAGGTTTATTTTTAATCTCTTCGTTGCTGGAATGAGTTAATGCACTGATTCAGCCACAGTTACAACTTATTTACTATAGGAAAGTTTCCTGAACCCAAGGTTCATCAGGATCTCCTGGATTCAGATAATCTCTAACATAAAGAAAAACTAAACCCAAACTTAACATGAGGATCACATTTCTTTTCATTGCTACTTTTTGGGGGATCTTCAAATTGTTTCAGCAGCAGCTTAAGCATGGTCCCGTGCTAGATTCCCCATCATTTCAACAGATGCAGAATTACGCAAACATCCAGGGGCTACTGAACATCCCCATCATGGGCACACAGACCTCAGCACTGCGAGCCTCATGCTGGCAGCTTAACGATGGACACCAAATCCACAGGTTTGATGAAGTCAGTCTCCTGAATCCTTAAATTATGCAGCAATCCTCACGCACTTTCCCAAGCACAGCCAGGGCTACGGAAATGGTTGGTGCAAAAGAGCCACTTCTAAACAACACAACTAAGACTTAGCAAGCCTTCATCTTAATTGCACCCAGAAGTACTGTAGTCTTCATGACCCCGTAATGGCTTTGCCACAAAAAAAAAACCAACCCAGAGTCTCTAAAAGTTAATAGCCTGTACAATAGGAAATCAACAGGAGCAGGGCAAAGTTGGCTCGTTCAGTCTTAACTGCTTTTGCAGCCGCTGAAGCCTCATGGAAGGATAAACCACTGATGATTTTTTTATTAGCTCAACAAACAAGAAGCTAGGCATTTGATGTAACACTACTGCAGATCTACAGAGATTATGTTTCAAAGTGGTGGCAACTGCCATACTTTAAGAAACTCGTTAGCTTGGAAATGGATATAGGTTTTCTCTGAAAGGCAGGGCAATCCAAATAAACACGCTGAGCACACTACATCCAGATGAAGTTCCAGTGGACCAACTGCTCGCCTAGTAGCTGCGAACCACACAGCTGCACAAAGGTTTTTCATCGCTGTTCCTCATTTCATGTTCTTCAGGCCAAAGGACGGCAGTAATATCAAGCTCAGCAGGTGATAAGAGCAAGTGTCTGCCAAAGTAAGCCTGAGTGTGTGCAGATTCTGCTGAGTTCAAATGAGCGCATACTTATTACAGGGCTAAATTTGACTAGTGGGTTCATTACCATTAGTCAGCTCTGATAGCATCCAGACACACTTGCAATATTTTGTACAGACTGTTTACAAGCAAAGGAAAATATGTTTTCTCCCCGAAAGCTTCGAAGAAAACAGGACACTGGGAAAATGAAATGGTAGAACGTCTCGTAGCCTTCTCATTAGTTTTGTACCTATTTACAGACTGCTTCTCCCATTTTTTTCCCACTCATCTGTAATTAGTTCCTAAGCCACTCCTTATGGTTAAGCCAAATTTTTCTGCTGCTTAATTTTTCAAGTCTCCAAAAGTTCATGCACAGATCCTTTCCTCACTACGTCAGGAGCTACACCCTCTGTTTTCTCCCACTTCTCAGCTCTGACCATCTTGTACAGGACTCCATTTCACCAACACAAAGCAAAGTTTTGACACTTCCATAGGGGCTTCTGCATAAAGGACGGAGAGGGACCACGCACAACTGCAATTTTAGTCTCTTGAGGGGTGGCTGCAATTTTGGGAGGGGGGTTTCTGTCTGAGAGATACAGACAATTGATTGCACAAAGCCTAAACACTCCATCAGGGATAAGAAAAAGATGTTGGAAATAGTTATTTTTTATTCTGGCAAATTACCTTCTCATTTTCGTGATTCTGGTCAAATATCGCAATCTACCACCTGCTTAGTTTAAATTAAGATGTTGAAGTAATCCAACTCCTTACCCTGTGGCTCTACAAGACTAAAAACTTTCCCTTATTTAATACATGGATGCTCGAGGAATATTTGAACCTGATCCAGACTTTATTGACATACCTGAAAAATCCAGCATCAGTTAATGATTTTGGATGCTGTCTCAGGTTTCTGGATGTCTTTAATCCTCCAGCAACACCTCACTGCTAAGTTGTGTATTTTCTTACCCAGATCCCCAAATTAATTGACTTTGACAGTGGGTTTGCGTGCTGCTGTTAGCCACGCTGTTTACATAAGGCCAGGGATAACAGATTATAGCATTACAATAATCTTTTAAAAATTTAACTATTGAAGGCTCAGAAGCGGTGTAACAGAAGTGAGAGAAGAGATTTTCGGGTGGGTTACCTGATTTGATAACGACATTATATTTGGTGATCTCAGTCCAGCTCCCAGCAGCCAAACAGCCCTGTCACGGAAAGCACATCCAGCGGACGTAGTAACCTAACCCTCTTGGCAACTCCAAGAGCCAAAGGACGGAATTTCTCTTTCTCCCAGTGAGTGATCTCTCAGTGCCAGTACTCCTCTGGGATATTAACAACTCAGCCTGGAGGGACTGTGAACTTCAGGTTAGTTCCAAGCCTGTGAATGGAGAAAATCTCACCGTTCTCATAGGAACACAAATTGAAACTGGTCTCCGTTTATGACAAAGGTGGGATAAAACTGACCTGCTATAGGAGGCACAGTCACAAAAAGATGTGAATAGACCAGAACTGGATTCAACAGGGAGGTAAATCCTGGGTAAAGGGATGGAATTACATCCACTGCATTCAGGGCTATTGAGATGGCACCGAGCAATGTCGTATCTCTCAGTGCAAACGCACACAAACCGTAAATATCAATCATGCGAAAGTGTCTTTTTTCACCACATTTCTCAGCAAATCGTGTCTTGTTTGAAATGCCTGGGCTTGGTATGCCGAAGGCGGGAATTCTCAGAAGATGTGGTTCTCTCCAAACCACAGAGCAAATCATGCCCTGTGATTTTGGTTTCCTTGCATTACTGGCTTAAAGCTTTGAAACCATTTAATACGTATACATACATATATGCAGACACACATGCGTGCGCACACAACTAAGCAGATACAGATTTTGGATTCGGATACAAAATCCTGCACATGCAGTGTCACATCACAGATGGCACATCCCCAACATCTCACCTGCGATGAATTTCCCAGCAGAAATCACAGCACAGGATTCACTGAGAGGCATTTCTTGTGGTGGCAATGGACATAATTTTGCTCTGCCTCGGGCTTTCTGTTTTAACAAACCGAACCGCTTGCTGACGCACCAGGCAGTGGCACAGCTCTGGACATGGGCTTTAAAGGCAGCTGGGGGGACGGTACACATCCAAATGCCTTGGACACTATTGGGGTGAGGTCTTAATTCCCAGCATTCTCCGACACCGGGAATCCAGGAGCTACAGTGGGTGCAGACATGGGAAACAGATGCGACGTGAACCACAAGGTGCAAACACCCACTCAAGTCATTCCCTGGCGAACAAAGCGGTTATGAAATCCTGCTAGACTACGAGGAGCCCTGAAGCCCAGCCTGGTGGGAAGAAGCCCTGACTCCTAGTAAAGTGCATTTCCATTAGGTGACTGATGCAGACAAACAGTGTGGACACGTTTACTAATCAAAGCTTTGTTGCTGCTCCTTCAAGCTAAAATTGGTTGAAAACAAAGAGTTATTGACATAGATCCTGCCACCAAATTTTAACCACTTCTACCTGAGCATTTCAATGACACATTTAGCCTGGAGTTTTAGTAACCAGCACCATTGCATCCAAAGCAACAAATGCAGTTTTTATTTCCATTGATGAGCAGAAGCTCTGTTAAACCCCTTCCAGGATGGAAGGAGTTATTAAACATATTTGTGCATTTGTGTGCAGCTTTATACTAATGTAAAGCAAAAGCACAAGGATAGAAATGAGGACTCATTTGTCTTGCAGTAGGGCACGTGAATTCAGGATTCTAATCTAGAAATGAGTGATGTTAGGTGACAGAGCTCCTCTCTGTGCAAGCCTAATGAAGAGCAAGGACAAGCAAAACTAGTCTTTTGTGATACCTGGACGTTACAGTTCCCAGCTTTGCCTCACAAGAAAGAAACCAGACTTCTTTGAATACTTTACTGGGTTTAAACACAGAACAAACTCACTTAAATGGAATCAGAGACAACCCTGACATCCTTATCTCCTGCACGCTTCATATTAGCCCAAAGAGAGACTCTTGCTACCCAGGGATGAGAGGAGATGGAGGTGCTGAACGGGATGAGGCATCTGTGCATTTCACAGAATCACAGAATCACAGAAGGGTTTGGGTTGGAAGAGACCTCTAAAGGACATCTCTTTCCAACCCCCCTGCCCTGGGCAGGGCCACCTCCCACCAGCCCAGGTTGCTCCAAGCCCCGTCCAACCTGGCCTTGAACACCCCCAGGGATGGGGCAGCCACAGCTTCTCTGGGAAACCTGTTCCAGTGCCTCACCACCCTCACAGTGAAAAATTTCTTCCTAATATTTAATATAAATCTACCCTCTTTCCAGGTGACTCTTGCAAGAGGTCTCCCTTTATATCTAGAGACCTTCAAGTGTGTTAGGGGAAAAGAAAAGCTGTATAATCATTGCGTTTATACACTGCAGCACACACCATGGCACCTTAAAGAGAATGCTGGTTTCTCAGAACAAAAAGCTGTATTTTTGTGGCAAACCTCCAGATGTGAGCACAGCTGACCTTCTGGGTTCAGGGACACCCCACACCTCGCCAGCTCTGCACGTATTGCTGCGAGCTCTTCCGCTGCAGGCTCCTGTCCATACCCATACGCCGCTTCCCAGTTCTGAGAGGGTTCCCACCGTGGTCGAGGGAGTTCTGACTAACAAGGATAAATAAAGGACAGCCCAAAGCTTTCAGGATTTGGCTTACTTAGTGCCATTATGCTTGACATTGTGCCAGGCAAGGAGAACTTGATCTCTACTCCAAGTGGATAAACACTGCACTGCAGACACAGGAGTCTTGGAGATCTCAGCATGTATTTATGTAAAGCAGTGCAGGTGGGTTTACTTTTCAAATAAATAAATACAAAAATACTTCATAATACTTGGAAGTCAGCAGAGAACAGTGTGGTGGAATTAGCTTCACATGTACTGGGTTGAGAAAAATGTCCCAGCGGTACCAAGTGTCGCTGATGAAGGGCAAGAGCCAGGCTAGGCAGAGGCCACCACGGGAAGCAGGAGATTCCCCTACACTGAGCAGTTAAATGCAGAGCAAAACCGACATGTAGAATTAGAAAAGAGAAATTTTCCCATGTACACAGAGGGACGTACTTGATTTGAGTAGGAACTTATCCTTAACAATTAACTCCTCATGGCTCATTAGTATGTGTATGTCCCCCACCTGTACCGCAGCCCCATGGAAAGGACTGTTTAGTGACGCTGAGATCAAACACAGAAAGCAAGGAATATGCTGAAAATTTAACTGTTACAATTATCACTCCATGAGGCTTGGTTCTATGAACGAAGAGTCAAAAAGAGAAAACTCAGGGGAAACCAATGCGGTTTTTCAAGAGGCACTTGGTCTCACTTGTGCTTCCATTGAAGTCAACAGTAAAGCTGCTATTGAATTAGGAAATGCTGAGCACTTCTGAAAGCTGCGCAAGTGGAGGAAAAGTGCTTTACAAAGCTATTAGCTCACAACTGCTCTACAAGTTATAAGCAATGAAAATAAAGAAAGTAAAGTAAAAGCAAAGAAAGAGGTAGAAATGTTTGAAAGCCCTTCTAAACCATCACATGCTGGCGGCCTGCATTAGATAAGCAGCTAACATTCTCTCGCAGTCCCTTTCATCTGCACACAATCTACTGAAGGCCACTTCATCTTGGCCCAGGCTTTAATTAAATTTAATGTTTATTTGCACATGCTAGGTATATCATAATTCAGGAGAGGGAAAAACCCCTGCTCTGCAGCCACCGGAATCGCCTTAATGGAACCTAAATAGTTGGGACTTTTGCAGACTGCAGATGTAAAATAAGGTCAGGACTGATTGAACCGGAATAGTTACCTGTTCTCATGGCGTGGGCTCACGGCCCCTTGACTTCGACTCATTGTGGATTTGGAGCTTTCTTGCACATAAAAAACCTCCTGGGCTAAACGGGGTTAGCACACGAACATAGCATTCTCTGGCCCATAAGCTCTGACTGACCTAGAAGATACAACTTACATTTCACACAGAACCGTGTTACTAGAAATCAGCAGCAGACGCTGATCCAGGGCGCTCCCGCGATGGCGAGCACAAGCCAGCATGGCCAACCCCGCTCCGGAGGGCTGTGTGAAATCCAATGCCACCGCGTCTGCCGGCGGCACCTTGATAAACTGCAGGACCCTACAGATTATGCGCTCTTACAAGCAACTCAGACATGCTGAACATTTTACCTAACTCAAACACCGAGGAGAAGAATTGCATAACTCAGAGATTTGCTTTGGCACAGGGCGAGGACACTGTGGCACCATTTGTGTGTACTCAGCAATTTTAGAATCCAAGGATTTCTCCCCGTTGCATGCTTGGAGATCTAATAAGAGCACTCTGCGCAGTTTCTGGCTGGTTAGAAAGCAGACAAATGAGAAAAATGAAGACTTTTGTTTTTACTAGGCTGTCAGTTAACATTTAGCAGTATGGCTCAAGTTCCCTTTTAGAGGGTGCTGTGCTCCATCCTGGCTATTATGTGAAAAATGACACAAGGTGCTGTTATTTAAGCAGTAAGTCAGCCCCTAATGACCTTTTATACACAAACATTTGTATTCTTCAAAAGGTGAACCCAGAAGGACAGGAATGAAGGAAATCTCCCTTTAGACAGCTAAACTAGATTTCCAGCGGCTAGTGTACATTAGAGCTCCCCCCTACTTGATTAGGAGCCCAAGAACATTTATCCACTTAAAGATTTTCCTTTCATTACCTCGGTTTCAGGGAACCATGATTCAAAGTGCTGTTCATTGCAAACATGATGGCTAAGACTGGCTTTACAGTGGTTGGACCATAAGGATATCCATCGTTATACCCAGGCTAACGGAGGCACAGGGTTTGATCCGAAAGGGAGCGGAAACAGTGCTTTACTTCACCGCTGAATGACTCCTTCCACTCAGCTCTGACAGGAGAAATATATGGCATTACTGCAGAAAGAGAAGTGACAATATGGCACTCTTTGCTGCCCAGAAAAAAGAAAAGAAAGATGGGGTTTAGGAAGTCATTTCAAACATAGGGAGCTGTTGTACAAAAGCAATTATGAAGACTATTTCCTCGCACTCATCTTCATCCTAAAATAATAAGGTCCTTAAGTAAAACCAGACATTGGACCGAAGGTTTGATAGTCTCTTCTCCATGCGCTACTGGAGCAGAGACAGCTGGTGGGACAGAGAGGGGAGATCTGTAACGAAGCATGCATAAAGTCGCATGGTGCAGTTTCTGAAAAACCCTAGACATAGGTAGATTTTTGTTAAAAAAGGTTGGAGGAGAGAAAGATTATCCTTGAAAAATAATCTTCCAAATAAACAAAACAGCCTGTGAAGAAAGGACCATCGCACTCTTTGGTGGGAAACAGCTGAGCAATAGCTTAAGAAAGCGCATTTCTTTAACAATATGAGAACCCTGCACCTTGGTTCTCTCTACTTATCGTTGACTCTCTGGCTTTGAAAGGGTCATAAAACAGCAAATACCATCAGAAATAAAAGATTAAATAAAAATGGTAGCTAGGAGAAAATGGAACTGAGATCCATTGCAAAATTGTAATCTCGTCAAGCGTACCTGTCCAGCTCCATTTGATTATACTCAACTTGGAGGTTAACGCTCTTCAGGAGCTGTGAATCTGGTTTCTACGTCTGCAGAAGCAGCTCTTACACAAAGAAAACTTTACATCTGTGGACACCACATTTAGCTTAACAAGTCAAAAAGACATCTAGATATAAAACATCCGAGTGAAATATATAAAGGCAGTTTACATACACGAGCGGAAAAGTGAGCTACGCCTTAGCACCACTTACAAACTGGACCATTGCTTCACATATGGTCAGTGCACGGAAAAATAGCTCTGGTACTCGTGTGCTAATCTGGAATATAAACCTGCATCTCAAAACACACTTCGGAAGGACTGATACAGAAGGTG
The DNA here is from genome assembly GCF_000708025.1 of Charadrius vociferus. Classification (NCBI taxonomy): domain Eukaryota; kingdom Metazoa; phylum Chordata; class Aves; order Charadriiformes; family Charadriidae; genus Charadrius; species Charadrius vociferus. Next base: position 2,981,776 of record NW_009648149.1, read on the forward strand.
CAGTTGCAGAAAAATGTCTTAAAATATCCTTCTGTGGTGCCGTAGTACTTTGGCAATCTCCTGATCCCAAGAGTTACTAACACAAGCTATTAGGAATATGAATTCTAAAGCCCGGGTAAGACAGCCAGCATTTCTGGCTTGCTTTCCTAGTGCATATTTCTATACGTTCAGAAACACAGCGAGTGATACAAAGAATAAGCATGAAAATTGTAATTGCATGCAAGTCACATGAAAAGAGGGAAAAAAACCCCAGTGAAAACAGGTTGAAAAAGTTGAGTGACAATTGCAAATCTAAACAAAGAAGATTTAGTTGAAGACGAGAAGGAAAGAAAAAATAAAAACCAAACCTGCAACCCAGATCACACATCTTTTGTGCCAACTGCCTGATCTTTAAGCTTTAATCGGTAAGGACTGCTGAAAGCCCTGCGTCATCCAAGTACCAAGTCCGCTGTAGAGATACCTGGCGCCCTTATTTCACAGCAAAGATGATTTATAACTTCGCTTTGTAATAATGCACCCTTGGAGCACTGGGTATTTTGAAACCCTTAGTAATGAGCTTATTTTAGGGTGAAACCCTCGTAACGCTAGTTGGCCAAAGTTTAAACCGAAAATCTTTAAAGGTATTCAACTTTTAAAAGATTTACTATGAACCTAATAGCAAATACGGTTGCTATCAGGAGCCAAAGACCTTTTTTTCAGCCCAGAGAGAGTAAGCAGTCTGTTGTTTCTTACATCTGGAACAGTAGTAATCTATTCCTTAAGCCTGAGCAATCAAATTACTCTAATTTTCTGTTGTCTTGGCTTGAATAAATATTTTCAAGACAAGTTATGTTAAAAATACGCACACACTGACTGTACAGTTAAATGTGCTTAACATCTGTGCTGCAGTTTAGTGTGGCAAGTTGGGAAGGTATCCCAATGGAAAGGGACTTTTAAAAAAATCACGGAGTTTCCATTTGAATTAATAACCTACTAAAGAAAAAAAAAAGGGGGGGGGGGGGGGAATTAGGGAAAAAAAATGAGTAAGGAGAAAAGGGAGGCTGGAATTCCTGTGGCAGCTTGCACAGGAACAAATCTCAAAGGGAGGGCAGGCTGCAAGAAACAAAACTTTGTACCAGTTCACGGGATTCAGAGCCACCCTGGCCAGGTTGAGTGGGTGACTGGGGGGAAAAAGAAAAAGAAAGTGAGAAAAATATTAGGGGGTTTCTGCCTCTAGAATCTCCTCACAGCCCCTGGAAGTCTCACCATGGGAGGAAGCAATCTGGATTGCAGTTATTCGCTAGTTTGTTAGAGAAAATGGAAAAAACGGCCTCTCATTTCCCTATCAAGTACTGAAAACTTCTGAAATGTTGAGTGAAAAGAACAGGGGCAATTATTACAATTATTTCTGGCAAAAAGTACCAGGGAAATGCTCCCACTTTTACATGCAGATTCACTAAACAATCTGCCGGGTGATGAACGGAAAGCGCAGTTTGTACTGTTGGAAACCCACATTAACAAAATCAAACGCATTCTGCTAAACTTCCGTCTGAGGAACCGGCCCGGGTACCTACAAGCCCAGTGGATGAGGGTAAAACTGTGTAAAATTTTGGCTCAAAGTCCCATGTGCTTCTTATTTTTTCCCTATGCATCAGTGACAGGGGCTGTCAAGCATTTCTTAAACTAAAACAGTACTTCCAGTTTTAAACCGCTCATCTAAAAGCGAGGTAATTTCTCGTTTACGAGGCACCACTCATATTGCAGCCCAATGTAAGGAAGAAAATGAAGGCGCTGAACTCTTTTTCACAAGATCAGTTTTTCCTTTCCGTTGCCTTTTTCCCCCAAGTACTGCAATGGTAGGACACGGAGAGTAGATCTGGTGTGAAGGTCTTTTTCAAATAATTGTCATTTTTCATTTTAAGAAATAAACACTTGGTATTGTTTCCCCTTAACGGGCAATGTTTGGTGTAGCGGGAAGCTCTGGGTATAAATGAAGATGTGTACATGGGTAGACATTTATTCCAGCTGTTCAGTTAAAAACAAAAATATTGCTGTTTTTCCTTCCCCCTAACATCTCAAAAATGATTTCAAATGACAACATTTTAAAAGCTAATGCCCTCTTCTGCTTTCCAAGTCAGAAATTTGCACTGCCATCAGAATTTCAAGCCCCGTCCTGCAAACACAAACGTGGTGGGTTTGCTTTCAGGCAAAACCACCTCTGTCCAGGCACGGCATTTAAACGAAATATCAGGAAACCCAAAATAGTGCTGCAGCAGCAGCATTATGCTCTCACGCATCTCTTTGCTGCTGTGCAGACGCAGGTTCCCGGTGCCTCAAAGCCCGGCGGAGCTCGGCCGCGCTGCAGCGGGGCAGAGGGAGGCGACGGGATGGGGAAACCCAAGAGCTGCACGGCTTTCTCTCTCCTTTGAGGAGAGAATTATGTCTGTTGAGATAGAGCGTAATTGATGTTGAAAATGCATGCGTACTAATAAATTAATATCACAGCAAACTCGAATTACAGGATTTATGGGAATGCAATATAGTCCGTTTGGTAAACAGATCTGAAGTACAGACGATTTGGGAGGATAAGAAATACAGAAGCTTGGTTTGCTTCCAACTAAGGAGATTAATGTCAATATTTAAGAAAGCACCAATTCGCTTGCATAGGAAAGGGGAAAAAAAATCAGCCATCTGAAACAAAATATTGGATAGCCTCAGTGCTAGAGGATTATCCAAATATAGTAAAACTTCACCCCGCTTCTTTTTCTGCCATTGAAGCCATCAGATATCATGTAGCTGCCCCTTCCTGCACTGGTCTTTGGGAAAAGCGTGAGATTGGAAGTGCTGGAGAAGTCAGTTCTTATTTTTTGGACAAAGGACAATTCTCTTGTGTCAAAGCTGCCCAGCTCTGCTGCAGAGCATCCCCACTCCTGCATGCCCATAGCTCATAACTCACCTTGACAGCTATGAGCCAGGGTTTGGTGACCATTTAAAATGCTTCACGCTGCAGAGAAATGCTGTTCTTCCTCGAACATCACTTAGAATGCCACTTAGGGCTGGAGCCCTTGCCAAGAGGTCTTGGCAAAAGTTTTCAGGTGTATTGTTCAGTGCTGGTTTACATCTGTGAGTCTAAAATTATTCCAACCTTAAGGACCCAGCTTACTTTGAAATAAAGGAAAAACCCCAAATTGAGCTGTGAGTGGGCTTGCACTGTAGCTCCTGTTTTTTTAACACAAAACCACAAAGTGTGTAAGGAACTATTGCATCCAGCTCTGGAGCCCCCAACAGAAGGAGGACATGGACCTGTTGGAGCAGGTACAGAGGAGGCCATGGAGATGCTCCAAGGGCTGGAGCTCCTCTGCTGGGAGGACAGGCTGGGAGAGTTGTGGGTGTTCAGCCTGGAGAAGAGAAGGCTCCAGGGAGACCTTAGAGCCTCTTCCAGTGCCTAAAGGGGCTACAGGAGAGCTGGGGAGGGACTCCGGATCAGGGAGGGGAGCGACAGGACAAGGGGGAACAGTTTTAAATTGGAAGAGGGGAGATTTAGATGAGATATGAGGAAGAATTTTTTCACTCTGAGGGTGGTGAGCCCCTGGGGCAGGTTGCCCCGAGAAGCTGTGGCTGCCCCATCCCTGGAGGTGTTCAAGGCCAGGTTGGACGGGGCTTGGAGCAACCTGGGCTGGTGGGAGGTATCCCTGCCCACGGCATGGGGGCTGGAAATGATGATCTTCAAGGTCCCTTCCAACCCAAACCATTCTGTGATTCTAGAGTAAGTTCTTCTGGAGGTGTAAGGGTTTTCCAGAAGAACAGCAGCCCTAGCCTAATTTTGTGTATTCCCTGAAGTACAGCCCTGAGTCAGGTGAAGAGGAAAGTCTTCCACCATCCTTTCTCTCCTGCAGCAGAAAGACACCCACCATGAAAACCTTCCCGAGGCCTTTTACTAGTTACCGAAGTTTCTTTTTATGCTCTCTCTTCCCAAAAGCAGACTCTTTGGGCCACTCCGAGCAATATAACCCATTTTACTATGCAAGGAGCAACCCGGAATAGTTTAAACGTATCTGTCCTTGCAATTCCTTAGAAATACTCTGAAAGGTCAAAGGTTTAAAGGCAGTTCTTTGAAAAGAGTCCCATATTCCTGAACTTTTAGCGGAACCTTACCAGGAATGTTAATTAGTCAGAGTCGCGCATGACACACACTTCACATGCCAGGTGCCCGGTAAAACTTTAACAAAAAAGCCTCAAATCCATTTTTCCTGAACGCGTCTCAGGGCCCAGTTCAGCAGAGTGCTTAAGCACATCAGTAACTTTAATAAGACTTAAGCATGTGCTTAAATACTCGACTGTAAGAGGGGCTTATGGTCCATATCATAAAGGGACTAGCACCAGAAAAACCCAGTCCAAAATGCCAAGGGTACCAGCTGATCCCGAGTCCCTGAGTTCTAAACGACGAGTTATTGTTAATTACTGTCTGTCTGCATCTGTTTTATGAACATCTCACAGTATAATTCTTATGAAAATGTACCTTGTTAATTGAAAATGTTAATAGACAGTCCTTTTCCCTATCTGATAGAAAATGTACTATTCATCCATCAAAAGAACTGTTGGTGAGAAGAGGCAAAATTCTGCATCAGTCTTTGAAAGCACACTGTAATCTGATCCCACCGAGTGATTACTTACAAAGGATGGCAAAAGACATGATTTATTTTGAGTGTCATTAAACTCTAACATACTGAAATAGCACACTAATATTTTCTGGTTTTACCCACACACTAAATTTTTATTAAGCCCATGTGTGAATGCGTAAGCGCTGCTTCTGAGTATTCACGGACCTTCTCGATTTGTAACTGTCTGCAGTGACACAAATGGTGAACACATTTCTTCCAAAATTTTTCGTATTTATAAATTTGGGTTATTTCTACATCCGTGTTTATGTAAAAAAAAATATTGATTATAGAAGAACCTAAGACAGTTTGTCCAAAAATTTCCAATTTAAATTCCTTTTCCATTAACAATGCAAATACTGGCCACTTTTTCTTTTCTGGAGAAAAAAAACACGTATATCTAAGGAAGGTTTTCACCATGTAATTAATATATAATTAATATTGAAAAGGCTCAAAGTTTCCTCAAGGTGTATCAGTAAAAACACACAAAATATCCCTTAGTTATTTTTCCAGAAGACGGCCTGAAATTTGCATTGCAGTAAATCCCAAATGCCAGTGCAGTCGTGCTTATCCTCCTTTTCAAGTGAAGCCAACACGGAAACTTGGAAGACCTTTTGCTAGACAGTCCCTGCCATCTGTCTTTGAACGTAGGGATTATCAGAATGTGTCCAGTAAATTAATGAAATGATGGCACAGGCAAAAACAGTGTCTTCGGTTGAAAAATAACTTGCAAAAATGAAAGGGAAACAGTGATATAGGGTGAAATGCATCACTACAGAGGACTTCACAGGGAAAGGCTGGTATGTGCTGTACTCAACTGGAGGTTGGGAATCGGATTACTCACTTTACTTCAGACCTTTTGGTTGTAAATGCTGCTGGTGGGATGCTGGTTGCCTGTGAACACCAAGTGAACGTGGAAACCTGGGACTTCCCCAGGTTTTCTCCAGGTAGGTTTCTAAAGAACTTGCCTGTCTACACCAAGCAAATGACTTGGCGGAACAGTAAATACCACTATAAATACCACAAATTAAATGGTAACTGAGGAGGAAAGATGCAGTGATTACATATCTTTATTTATTTCACTATTCCTGCACTTTTCTGTTACTTTTCCCTTTCACATCACTTCATCACGATGTTCAAATTCAAAGGCTCATCAATTTTCTGACACGTTTCCATCAGTTATGTTTCTGCTACCCCAGCAAACAGTCAGCGAAGTACTTTGAATTGCACCACTCTCAAATTTATAATTAGAAATAATTTAATTGCTCTCTCCCATGGAAAGAAAGATAACTTATCTTTCTTAAAAATAAACAAATCCAAATGGAAAGAATTCATTCATAATTAAATCCTTCTCTCCAGAAAACCTACAAGCAAGACTGACGATTTGTAGAAGAGATAAGACAATTAGAAATACAATTTTAAAATTGTCTTAAGGGTGAAAGTTTACACCCACATCAATTAAATGATATCCATATCAGTTACAGAGAACGAGTTTAGCTCAGTTCCAATGAAAAAAAAAAAGAAAAGGCAAAATAAGACTTTAAAAATAAAATGAATAGACAGCATCTTTCAAAACTGTAGTATGTTCCAGAGTGCAGAAGGGCTTAAGAAGGCAGAAATATTTAAAGACATTTAGAAGGTTATAAAGCAGAGTTTAAATATTGTACAAATAGTTTCCTGTAGGATTTTTTAAAGCTTTCCAGACTTTGGTCATATTAAAACAGTGTATTAAAATAAAATACTCCAGGGTGAAAAGATGAAGGCAATCTGAAAACACCCATGAATGAAAGAAACATGGGGTCTAAGCAGGAATCTGCATGACAGCCCCTCACTAACTGGGATGCGTGAGCCAGTTTTAATAAAGAACTGACTTTGGCTTTCATCAAAAACTTGAAACATGCCCAAACCATACCCAACACTGAAGAAATTTGGTTAAGTGCTCTTTTCTCTTCTTTCCCATATCTATCAGCACAACTTGATTTCAGGCAATAATCTCTGAGATGGAAACTCAAATCTCAGAAAATTTCAAAGGCGCCTGTTCTCATGGTATTCCAGCCTTGCTGGAAACAGGAATTACTGTCCTCCAGCAGACGAAAGAAAGCCTAATCCTGAAATATTCACTCTCCAAATTCCAGCCCAAAAGCATTTGATATGCTTGGATAGGCTTCCCATAAGCAGTTGAACTTTGTGTGCTGGCATGAACTCACTCTCCGAATCGTTTGAAGTTTGCCCTACCGGATTATTGATGTACATCAACGGTGCAGCAGAGGCAGGCCAGCCAGCTGCTCACAGTGGTGTCATTATCTCTGAAATAGCTGACATATTTTCCTAGAATCAAGTGAACGAGCATCTCTAGAACTGAACGTGCACGAATAGCCCAATCTGCCAACTTCAACAGAGGCGGAGGAAGCCCAGCATCTCCAGCACAGGGCAGTGTCTGGCATCACCGTGCCAGCTCTCCCCCGTCGTACCGCCGGGGATGACTCTGCTCCTGGCACTGGTACTTAATTAAATTAAACATGGAAACCCTGCTTCGGAGGAAACACAGAACTGAGTGCTGGATCCAATCTGACACGAGGCAATGACAAACGAAGGCTTCTCAGCCATCGGCCGTTGGCTGCGACGAATGATTTGGGTAAGATACAAAACGAGTTGCAACTGCTCATCTGGCACATCTGATTGTCCCTCCCTTCCTTCCTCAAATTCACTAAAGCACAAGAGACCTGCGATTCAAGGGGCAACTTAGCCATAAAAACGCATGAGAAATCTTCGCCTTTTCCCTGCTGCCAAAAACAGTATCAGAAAAAATTCAAGTAATTATAAGAATGCAAACACAGGGACACGCGCTGCTGCTGTATGCACTGACTTGCTCAGAGATGTCACATTTTTCTTGTTGTGAAATCTATTGTGCGATATATTTATTGACAGCACCTTTCGCTAGCGGACAGATATTTAAAGGAGTGTGACATGGTTTTAAATATTTACCAGTTAACATGCTGCAGTGTTATCGGAGCATACAAGCCAGTTGGTCCTTCTCTGCCTCCAGCTCGGCTGTCGCCAGTGCCCTTCGCTCTTTGTCTGATCCCTTTTGGAAAGTTTTTAGCGTACCTTGGTGAATACTGTGATTTCAGTAAAGCTGGTATATGAATTACATTTTATTAAATGTCACGGTAAAGTGCTCAGGCACTGATGCACAGCCTATTAGTAGCTTTAAGATTTCAGTGTTTTGGTGGGAATGCTTCAAAACTGAAGTATGTTTTCTTTGGCGAAAGCACCACCATTAGATGCAGTTTCTCCTGACATTTTAAGAATTGTTTTACGACTGTTTCCATGGAGGTCAAAAAGGAAATTACTGTTCCAGGAATGCTTAGATAGCATCCTCAGCAACACAAAAGCCCAAGTTCTATAGCTGCATTCTGGCCGGCCTGATGGTGTGATGATTAACAAGTTGTGCTGCCGTAGAGGGCCCTGAGCTGGGAATGCTGCTGGGAATACTGCTTCCTCAGCCAAACCGGGAGTTCCAGCGACCGATCCAGCGTCTTCCAGGTCATACATTTTCCTGCACGCTCAATTATCAAATTTTCTTCCCATACATTTCATCAGTCACAATTCTTACTTGTGCTGTTTCCCTACCAACTGCCAGACATTAGAGAGATCAAACGATGAAGCCCCCCTCCCTTTTGTTGTTAGGGGTTTTTTTAAGGAAAGTGACTCTGCTTAAGACTTCCATAAGAATGGTGACTGTAAATTTATTAGCTTCACTTGCTATGAGGAAGCTGTTAAAGGCATCAGGAAGCAGCCAGATAACCGAGGCCATAAAATACTTTAGAAATTAATGAATGAAAGATGGGCTGAAGCCACTAAGTGTGGGTCTGATTCTGGTTTTGAACTTGTACAGAGTTCACAGATGCTCACAGGCAGGGCTTTTATTCCAGAAAGTAAAGCATCAGTGCTCAAGTTTAGAGCAGAATCAAACTTTTTCCAAAGCTCAGAGTTATCCCAAATCCTTGGGTTTTGTTCTGATACGTTGCTAAAATGATTCAGAAATCCTGTAAGCTGGAAACTGATACAGCTGGCTTTCATCAAGCATTTCCTGAGACAACACTGGAAAAAATAATCACTACTGCTGCTACCACCAGTTATTGCGTGCTTGAGAGACCATGTTGATAAAGATTCAGATTCATCCCTGTGTAAGAGAATTTGTGATCTGAATAGGTAAAACAGAGGAAGGGGAAGGGATGGGGCAGCGCTCAAGCAAAATGATGGAGGCAACTATTGCCCCAAGCCAGCGTGCGCTACCCGCTGTACTGCATTAGCCCTCTGACCTGTGCTCCCTGAGAGCCCAGAGAGAGGTTGATCATGCGTCTTCCTCAAAAACAAAGAGAATCTGAAGTCTTAGCCAAGTTCTCCTGAAATGGCTGAGGGCAGGTTTAGATTAAGCATTAGGAAGAAACTTTTCACTTTAAGGGTGGTGAGGCACTGGCACAGGTTGCCCAGAGAGGTTGTTGAGGCCCCATCCCTGGAGGTGTTCAAGGCCAGGCTGGACGTGGCCATGGGCAACCTGGGCTGGTGGGAGGTGTCCCTGCCCATGGCAGGGGGGTTGGAACTCGATGATCTTCAAGGTCCTTTCCAACCTAAACCATTCTATGATTCTATGATTCATTGAAATTGAAATTCATACTTTGCATGCTGGTGTCTCTATCAACATCTTTTGTTAGGGTACGGAGAAATAAAGTCTTAATAATGTCTCTATCCTCTTTTTGAGGGACGAAATAGGAAATACCCTGGAGAAAACAATGCTGGATATAAGAGCTGAGGGACAAACCCACCCACAGAGCCTTACACAACCTGTTCGATAAATCAGACCTTGCATACATTATCATATACTGAAGGTGCATTCTCTCCTTAAAAATGAAAATTACCTATTTAGAATATAACCCTTTTTTCTTTCTTTCCTTTCTACACCATCCCTTTAGACATCTGCATTAGCACAACGAGACCAGTAACAGCTGCTGAGAGTCGCTATTAATTTTTTCTTGTACAGTTCCTCTGTCTCTATATTATATTTGCTAACTGGACAGCTATCCACTCCAGAATCTTCTAGCTTCTTTACACCATTAACCATGTCAATAGATATGGCTGTGGACCACCCACAAGACAAAATGGCAACTAAGGCCGTTGCTTAGATGGAAAAAATAATGTTAGAAAACTATTTGATGTATTTGTAGCCTCTTTTAACACACTTTAGCAGCTGGAAACAAGGTGGGAAGCCAGAACGGCGGGCCAAGATCCAAGAGCCATTGAAGGCATAGGAGCTTTGACTGGCTTTTCATCAGGATCACTCTGGCCAGGCTGCCTCCACTACGCAGCTCAGAGCGACCTGATCGAACTGTTTTCTGGGATTACATTCACGGTTTCCTTCACATTTCATACATGAGCTCTGAAGAATTACACGCAACAAGCATTCTAGGAAATGGAAGATTTATGGGGGAAAAAAACCCTCTGCATACAAAATAAAAAATCTTATCCTTAAGAAACGTGCATAGCAGAGGATAGAGATGAGAATAATTCTTTTCACGCTTCTTAGCGCTTAGAGCTATGACTTTATTTATAGCATCTGTTTTAACTGAGATTGTAACAGAGAGGGAATAGGACAGCTTAGCTACAACTTCAGATGACAGGTAGGACTTTGAAAGTACTATCTGCAGCTTCTCTGAATAAAAGTAAATACCAGAGTCCAATTTGACTGTCTATGCTCTTTAAGCATAACACAGAGGTAAAGGACTCTTCATTTTAAATACACTGATCTTTGGGATTCAAGTCTGGGAAAGAACTAGAAAGGTAAAAATAATTCAGAACTATGTTTAAACTAAAAATCACATTTTTAATTAAGCTTGTGGATTGGGCTGCAATATTAGAGTGCCATATTGCTCTACCTGTTCTGCCTATCTCCCGCTTATAACAATACGAGGAACATAGCTCATCGGCTTTCTGTAATTATTTAGATTTGTTTATTTAACGGACATATTGATGCAAGGCATTCGTAGGAATTCCACTATCATAATATCTGGTCATTATTCTGAGTGCTTCCCAGGTTTGCAGTAATCGCACAGCCAAAGAAGAGTCCCAGCGTTAACCCAAGCAATGTGCCAAACTTCCGGAAAAAAGTGGAATCATCATTTTTTTAAAAATCAAAAATTACTAAAATTAGCGAGGTCATTCATTCCCACCCTACAAGAGATTTCCAGGCTGTCTACAGCAGCGGAACAATAATTCATATTTAGGAAAAAAATACTCCTTAACTAAGGAGGATGCTTATTTTTCCATCTGAAAAAGTTTACTGTGAGACCTGAATCAACTGGTCAAATGTTTTAGCAAAAGTTGTTACAAGAAACCACCTTATTTAGCTAATTCCATTATGTGGCAGAAGCTATTCTAACACTCCGACAATTAGCTTTTTGGCAGCACATACTCTGGAAATAACTGCATAACTGTCCATTCTCCTGACAACTTTCTTCCTGGATTTTTTCCTTAAATCCCATGAATGAAGGATTACCAGGATTTATGTAGCAATTTAATACCTTCAGGAAAGAAAAAGCACACAGTACAGGAAGAGAAACAACAGGAATAGAATGGATCTATCATAATTTAAGTTAAACTCGCAAATAAATTTATCCTGACATTGACTGATAAATATCTAGACTACTTGAACTTGTTTCCTGGATTGTGAAAACTATCCTGCAGCTGCTTCCTCTGACTGCTCCAACTTGCTGGATTTTAGGGAGCACGGCTACACTGCAAAGGGAGTCAAGTCAACGAGAACGACAAGTCATAGCAATTGATAACAAGTCATCCCTTTTGCATCGCGTGTCATTTTGTTTCGGTTTTTCAGAAGTCTGTAGGAAACGCCACTTGTCCTGCAGGCTGCTCATACTCCCTGCCCAATTGATCTGGACTGGATAATTTTAAAAAAGAATGCTTCAAATACCTTGTTGAGTCAACCAAAACTGAAAAAATTAAGATGTTTCACACTGGGACTTCGGGATTGGATCCATATAGCATTATTTGCCCATGAAGTGTCCCAGACACTGAATATTCCTTTATCACCCGATTTAAATTCCCCATTTATTCAGACTAACGGGTCCCCAAGGTGTACCATAACACAGGTCCAAACAAGGTGGCCACTTTCCCGTTCTCCTCCTTGCACATCATGAACATCTCGGGACATGACAATCTAACTCTACCACCACTGCTTTCGCCTCCCATGCCTTATCAAAATGGGGATGGGGTTAAGCAGCTTGAATTTTCATTGCATTCTCTGCCAGCAAGAATTAGAAAGCCTCCATGACCCGGAGAGAAGGAGACTCAAGGAAACAGTAGGGTCAGTGTGACCGGCAGCAGGCTCAGCGCCTTCACAGCCCCACTGATAACAAGGCTTTTTTTGTCAGCATCTCAGCAAAGGAAAGCTTTAAGGAAGGATTTCTGAAGTGGTATAATGAAACAGCTTTGCAGATACCGATGGGGAGCTCCTTCCACGCATGAGGGGAGAGGTACGAGAAAACACAAAGTCATTTGTTTGAAAATTTAATGAGTAGATGATGAAGGCTGAGCCAGCAAAAGGCAAGAACTCCCCTTTTCAGCCTGAGGAAATATGATAGAGAACAGAACAGGCTGGGGTGAACTTTGAAAATGAAGGGAACCAGCTTGCATTTGATACGGCAGGGGAAGAAGAGGCAGTTGAAAGCACCCAGAGAAAACGGAGCTAGGCAAAGCAACAGGCTAAAGAATTTGTTTTTACTGTACTGCAGCATTTGAGTCCTATTCAACCCCTTTTGGGCTGACTCTCAGTCGGGTGTACGTTTCCCTATGAGCACGAGGGCTGTAAAATTAAATTCCTATGCGTTAATATAAATGGGTGGATAAACGAGAGAAACCCTCCATGCCCTGACAGAGGAGAGGCAGAACTGTGAGCTCAGCCCTTACAACCACCACACAGTCTACATGGCAAAGAGCGCTTTTTAAATGCTCCAGATGTGAAAAGGTCTTTCCATTTGAGCTCGCAGTCAATGCCATGAGGCATAAATCCCCAGGAAACCAGGTTTCCCTAGTTGATGTGCTCATACCCGGTTCTGTTTCACATTGCTCATGCTGTACAATTCCTGAGGGAAGGGAATAGTTAAATCTGGCCAGGAACTGCAAGGGAAGAGCGGTGTGCTCTGGCGATTCCCACTGACTGTGTGGCTCCAGATGAAAACCAGCAAGAGCTCAGGGATGCCGTCTCCGGAGGAGGCCAGATAGCACCCATGGCCTTATCACTAATACCTGCTGCTGCGCAAGGCTGCTTCCCGGAGAGTGGGAACACCGCAGGGGCTGGGCCGTTTCGGCTTTCAGAGAGCTTGCTGCTTCTTCCAAACCTCGTCGGCTCTGAGGCTGCCTGTCAGCCTGCAGATCAGGAGCAAGCCACAAACCCTCAGGCTGCAATTCTTCTGTTCAGCTATTTATAGGCTTTTCACATGCTTATGCACTTGTCCTGTCTAACGGTAAAGAGAAGAACGATGGCAAATATGCCTCTGAGTGTCATCTTTGCATGGAAATTATAAAGATGTATATAGTGATCAAATGCTTTGATCAAAGCAAACAGCAGAACAACAGGATGCAGATTTAGCGATGGATATTCTGTTCTACAAAAAATGGGGGAGGAATGGAGCACGTGCGATGCTTTCTTACTGTTGCTTTTGGAGGAGCCATGGCGTAGGTGCTGAGTTTTGATTTCCCAAAGGGGCATGGAGAAAGGGTTCAACCAGCCTTTGATCTGCAGGTCAGGAGGCTCTCTGGCCCCACACACCACATGGGTTTAGATGCTCCACAGTTTGACTCCAAACGTCTTTGATGATTGTTTTCTGCTGGCTAAAGAGCTCATCTGCTTTTGAATGGTGATTCTCAGGCTGAAGTCACTCTACCTTCAGATGACAATGTGTTTTTTTTAACCTAAAAACAACAAATCGGCCATCGCTGGCACAGGCATTGTGTAGTTTCTTTCCTCTTCACTGTTGGAAAGTAAAAGGTTAAATCCCTTTCCGTTTTAACAAAAACATATTTTAACTAAATCCAACACTCCTGTATTTAACTTAAAAAAAGAAATGGGCATGCTGTGCTCTAATAATTTTTTCCTTGGTGCTCACCCTTCTCTTTGAAGAGAAGAGGTGGGGGAAGAGAGAGAAAGAGAGACAGAGAGAGAGATTAACTATTTGGGCTAGGCTGACTGCCCTTTAAATTGTCAAAAAGCTTGAAAGATATATGAGCTTGCTGTACTGACAGTACCAGTAATGTAGGTCAGACCCTTAGGGTCTCCGAGGCTTTCAGATCAGCCTATCTGTAGACACTAGACACAGGATGTCAGCATCTCATTTAACAGCTTATAAAAAGCCCCAAAACTGCGACATGGTCAGGCCTGGACAGAAGAACGCTTTTTATTTTGTTTAATCAACAATTGCTAAGTTAACCTGGCAACACGCATGAAATTAAATCATGTTGAGACTTCAACAGACTGTTCTGAGCATCTAACTTTCCCCTCTATGTTGGGAAATCACATTAACATTTTCATCTACTCTCGTCTCTTACCTATGCAATATTATTCCCTATTGCACTCTCCGAAAAGTTTATTTCATGTTACTGCAGCTGACCCAAGTAACAGAGTTCCCACCACTTACTTTCATAGTTAATCCTGGAGGCTAAAAAATTCTGCAATAAGGACTTCATTCCTGACTCTTGCTCTGTATTTTCCATTTCTCAGTTTCACCCATCATTCCCTTGGACTACGTTAAAACAGTTCCTCTCTTTTCTTGGTTTTTCTCTTTACTATCCAATACCGCCCACTTCAAGGGAGTCAGCGTTTCCCACAGAGCTATTTGCCATTCTAAACTTGGAGGGGAGAACATGGCATCTGAAACGACACTGTGTGGTAACTATTAGCAAAGGCTGAATCGTAATAATTACAAATGTACTTCGAGATAATACATTCCTTCCCTCTCTCCGAGTCCTTGCTGTTTAGGCAAGCTGCACGTACTTGAGGCTGAGCAATAGGTGTTGATTTTGGTTTTTTACTTTCTCCATTCAAATGAGTTTCTCAGGGCTTCCAGACAATTTTCTGAAGTCTCTTAAGTGATTTTAAAGAAAAAAAGAGGAAAAGATGCTTTCTGCAGCCAGTTTCAGGATCTTTTACATATAGTTTACATGTATCACTTTTAGGCATTTCTAAAGACATTAGAAAGACTACAATATAATCTCCTTTTTCCTTCCCTCTTCTGCAATTTAGTTTGGGAATTTTTGTGCCCTCCTGTGTGACAGACCCCTGTGCTTATCACCGACCCGCTCATATGACTCCCAAATCAAAGCCTGAAACCTTACCAAAAGGCTGCATTTTAACGCCCGGTCCCTTTGCTGTATGTTTCAGGAGGAAAAAGAAATATGAAACTGGTTGGAATCTGAAACTCTCTTGCCCAAGTGGCTGAAGTTCAAGCAGCCAGAATAAATTTTCCTACAGACCTGCCCTCTCACCCTACCAGAGAAGAGACCCCATCGCAACGTTTCGTGGACAAGCAAACACAAAAGGATACACTGAACTCATCTGGGTATAACGTAGAAATTCAGAGAGTTAACAACAACCGGCTGGGGCAATATAAGCCTTCATTCCTAGTTTCTCAAATACTGCATCGCAGTGGACAAGAATACAAAAAGATCATTCACCTACACATTTCTCAACAGAGTCTAATCTAGCGGGACTGCGGAGTGGCACATGCTCGCTGAGAGAATTTCCCGGGGGGGGCGGTGGGTAAGAGGAGGGCTGAATAACATTTCATAACTTTGAAACTTGATAGCTACCTACAAAATAATGTCACGGTTGGGAACAATGGTATTTCAGAAGCTACTCACAGAATGACTGAATTGTTTAAATCTACGTGCAGTTTTATAAATACGTACTGGTGGTACTCAATAACGTAGAGATTTGAAAAGTTTCTGTTCAGCTCAGTGGAGTGATGTTTTTGAAATATTTCTCTTATAATAAGATCCGAAGACAGCTAGAAATTTACCTACAAATCTCTTGCTCACAGTACAATTTTAATACTGTGTTTAAAAGTCCTAGCTGGCAAATGAGATTTGAGGTTTACAGGATAAGTACAGTGATCTTGTGTATTCACTTCGGAGCTTTTCTTTTCCAGGTTGAACTTTGCAAGCCAGCTGGAGTTCTCCCTTTGCAGAATCTGCTAGGGATGCATGAAAAACAAATATGGAAACCTCTAGAGTTAACAGCCACCTCAGCCACCCTGTCTTCATCAAGACTGCATTTTTGGCCGTGCCAAGTGTCAAGGAAAACAAATGTATACCTATGAGCTCTCTTTAAATGTAGGGTTTAACAGCAAAAGTAAACTACAGCCACTTAGCGTTATCTCCGTTGTGTCGCACAGGGCATTTGAAATAATTAGAACGTAACCTGAAAGATCTTAGAAGTAAAATTGTCAAAATCTAGTTCAACAAAGTTAAATTACTGCATGAGATTGTTTTAAAAGCCTTTACACCATTGCCGATTTCAGCCTCATGCGTGACAGCATCTCCACGCTGAGGCTCCCTGGCCCGGAATCATTTCCCTAAAAGAATTAAAGCCCTTCCAATACGCGATTGCATTACGGGTTGTATAATGTAGTTTGGAACATGCCAAGAAAATGTCTTCAGCCTGACTTTTACAAATATGGCAATGATCAACCCAAAGCATGATGTGAAGGTTGATTACATTTAAAGCAATTTAACATGTTGCAACAACGTTATACTTAATGCTGCTCCATTAAATGAAACTGCAGTCTAACAGCAATACAAACAGGAGGGCTATGGACCTGGTCCTACAAACTTGATTCACATCAGTAACATTTACCTACATGAGTAATCTCCCCGAGGTAAAGATAATGGATGAAAGGGAAAAACCGAGAAGCTGGTTACAAAACTTGGCCGCCGCAGTGCAATTCAGCAGTCAGGTTCTTACTCCAAAACGGCTAAAAGTAACGCCTAATCTCAACAGCGACTCCAGTGTTTCTCATCCATTTCCATCTGTTCCCATGCTTTCAAAGATTGCTGTAGGACACCAAAAAGCAACTCTTAGGAAATTCTGTCAGAGTGATTTCCCTCTTCCGAACACCTCCCCGCAGGCGCTGGGTAGAGCCACGCGCAGCCTTTTGGTGGCTGCAGCCACCCCAGCAGAAAGGTCCACCCCCACACTAGTGGAGGTTCAGGAGGTGGAGAAAGCCACCCAAACCTCTTCCACTCGAACAATGACTGCTGCATAGCAGAAGGATATACATATTCATGCATGCCATATTCACAAATAACACTTTTTTTCTGAGGACAGCTTCAATAGTATTAGGTTAGGGATCTGATCAGTTGTGAAATGGTTTTTTAGTTGCATCATTTGATTACTATTCACTACCGCTTTTTTTTTTAACATATAGGACACATTAAAATCACATAAATCTAGTTTACAAAAGTAGTGAGGAATGCAGCGCTGCAATACAATAGCAAAGATAATAACTTCACAATAATTTGTAGATCACCGACCACAAAAGTTCTACAAATAACAGCTTCCTTTATTTATATGTCAACAGATTTGATATTCCCCAGCGATCAAGATGAACAACTACGCATCTTTGAGAAATAAATAGGCACATGAGATGGAAAGCAAACAAAACCACAAAGGACCAAAGTATGCCAAAGCAAGCTACGAAGGCACTCCCTGACCTGCCAAAACAGGTATTACAAAGGGAACTCTATCGTTACCTCAGTAGCCTTTAGAGTTAACAAAAATGTAACTGCTTCAAAGTACTGTAATCATCACCGTCTATGCCATGTAAACTCAACTCCGTTTATACAGAAATGTTCTGAAATCACATGTTACTTTTTAGTGACAGCAGAGGACTCTGCCTCATATTCCGCAATATTATAATAGCAGCACAGCAGTAAATTATTCTCACTGGTAATGAGGAAAATGACTTTACCAGCCATGCTGGTCCACAGAAGACATTTCCCACCACTGAACACATGCATTTAAAGTGGTGGATTCCAAACCTCGTTAGCTTGCAGACTACTCGCTACTTTCCAATAGACTTTCTTGGATCCTCTTCATCAAACTTTACCTGGACAGGTATGACACCAATACGGTTGCTGAATTCAGCTCATAGTCTCCCTGTGTACTCCAAGTACAGTTTGCTGATGAGAGGTGCTGCCGTTCAGTTGCTAAGAATTACCCATTTAAAAATCAAAGTAAAGGTTCTTGTCAATTCTGACAGTGTTTTTGATGTTTCAGAAGAACTGTAGTCTGAGATGTAGCCAAAGCAGCTGCACGAGGCACGACTACTCCTGCAAGACATGCTGGCACCACAGGCTGCGTCCTGAGGAACCACAAACCAGGTCAATGTACTCTGATTCAGTATTGAAAAACCTATAAAAGCAAGCCCAAAGATATCCTCCGGACAGCACTGACAGTGGGTTTCCACTCAGGGATGCACTAGTCAACAACTTGTGAAATCTCCTCTAAACCTACGATTGGAATTGTGGATTCAGTTGGGGTGTGACACAAACCTGAAGTAATTTAAAAATCACTTGGTAAAACACTGGGTTATGTCATAAATAGCTCATACAGAACTGAAGACAACACATCTGTTGACAAAAGCAACACAGAAGTCCTGCGGGAATGCTCAGGAAGTCTGACCTCCACCAAACACATTAATTCCTTACTAAAGCTCACTAATTATCTACTCATTTTACTGCTCAAGACTTGCAGGATTATCCTGGAAGGGCAATCTGACCCTCCCCAGTAAAACTTCTCTCCCTGCAAGACAAGCAAGAAAGTATTTTCAAGGTAAGTGCCAGTTAAATGCTCCTGCAACAGGGGACATACTGAGCACCGGGTAAGTGCCCTATTACACACCAAAAAAAAAAAAAATAGTAATCATCCTGTATTAATAAGGACACTACACTTCCATGGTAGTTGGACACAGCATTTCTGATAAGAGCTCAAGAGACAGTATAGTTCAAGTAAGCTAAGAGAGCCTGGGGTGTCCAGAAAGGAGACACAACTGCCTTTTGCCAAAGCCTATGAAAAGCTACCGATTTCTCTCTTACCACTCCCATCCATTTACCAGTGTGAGTTCGGAACAGGACATGGAAATCCACAGCTCTGTGCCACCACCGATGAAGTTGCCACTGCTGATGTAGTCATTCTCAGCAACGCCAAGATCAAGGGTGTCATAATCACATGGGTGTGCAGCCTACAGGGGGTCTAACTTCGTGTGCCAGGGTTAAGTCCTGCAAGATCTGACCCTCGGAGCATAAAGAGCTCTGGTGCAGAAGGTTACTCATGCCCTCCTGGCTGTGCCCTCAGCATTTTCAGAGCACCTCATCCCAGTTCAGCCCTAATGCTTTCAAAAAAGAGCAGCCATTTAAGAAACAACCTTTAAAATACAACTGCAGATGTCTTTGAATTACTTAAAACCCATAATCGTCTCTGTTCAATGTTTTAATTAAACAAGAACACAGAGGAAAAATGTCATTCCACAACTGAAATGAGATGTATGTAAGATGCTCATCACCGTGGTAATTTAGCTGACATTCAAATGTAGATTAAATGTAATTACAAAAGCTATGAAGATTTGTAGGTAAAATGTCAGCACAGTCACTGATTTATTTTGTCCATCTTGATTTTGCAAATAGACTTTTCTTAAGGAGTTAAACATCTCTTTGTAGATATAAAAGCTATTTGGGGAGGGGGGGGATGACGACATAAAAGCATAGCCTGAGTGCTATCAAAGTTGAAGTTTAGCTTTGTACTGCAAGTATCTGACCTATTCACTCAGTAACAGGCCTAATCAATCCCACTATCTCCCACAATAATGATTCATTATAGCACAGGCCTTATCTTTGTATCAAAGTCAAGAAGAAAGGCAGACACAGATATAAGGAAATACTTTACTTCTCTCTGATATGCTGTACATAGTTTAAATACCAGCACTGATAATATGTTGGACACTCGTGAGTCCCATGTACACTTAATCACTCATTTCCTTCATTGACTAAGAATAATACCGGCATAATTTACTGTGCTTTACCCCCTACTTCTTCCAAGACATCTGGCACGCATCCAAGGAGTGGCACTTCTGAAGCAGAAGGACCACGGTCAGGCTTTGAGGGATGGAGAAGGAGGTCTGAAGGCTGCGTAACTGATGGGAAGATTATTGTTGCCTGCATAACTGATGGGAAGAAAATCTCCTTCGGCTACAGAGGTATTTCAGAGCTCGGGAGACTCAGAGAACTCTGCATGACCAAGACCGCTTGACCTCTCCGGAGCTAGCCAAGGCACTGTCTCCACCTTCTGCTGCAGGCGGACTGCCTCTGTTAATCTAAGTTATGCAAAGCCTAATTCACAGTCCCATTTGATTCCTTGCAGAACTTGGATAACCAGACGGGGCGGGGGGGGAAACACACTTTCACCTCCAGCTTGGCTAGGAAACTTCATCTCTCCCTCCCTGCCAGAGGGAATTTAATGGGAACACGGGTGTCAGCATTGGCTCCATGATGGTCTTGCTCCCTGGTGCTCAGCCTGGCCGAGCGGGTGGCCACAGGTCTCCCCTCCCTCCCACACCGCTCGGAGCCGACCGCAGCAGGCAGGGACCACTGCCAGCTCTTGCACACACAGCTGGCCAGCCTTCTTGTGCCAGACAGATGTGAGGTGCTGGAAAGACCCTTCCTTATCATCAGGATAAATCTGGAGTTGTATTCATAGTTATGCTGATGACATCATTTCTCTGTAGTTGTATAGTGGGGGGTTATATCTGAACCAGAATCAAGGATTTGCACTGCCCCAAAGCAGCACATGGTTTGGGGGGGGTCTTCCCCCCAAAAATGTACAAAACCATTTTTCCACCATACAAAGCATCATTTAGTTGTTTCTAATTTCCCAAACGCAAAGGGACTGATGTAAAGGAACACACAGATATTTGTCATCTGGAGAACACTCGTCACATCACACCCCTTTTCTAATGACATTCTCTTTCTTTCTGAGCTTAAGACACTTGACCATGTCACTTCAAGACCATAAATCGCTATGTGCTGCTGCAAAGGATCAGCCACTCCATTTAAAACCACAGTTGACCATGTCCCTTTCACGGTGCCCCAGGAAGCAGAGCAGGAGGGAAGTACTCAACACTGCTAAGAACAATACTTTATTTATAAAACTGACACCTTCAGGGTCTATCTCAGAAAAACCTGAAGGTTAACCTCACTATGTCAAGGTTTTTTTCATGCAGCCTTCAGAAAAACTGCACTTTACTATATCATTTAAAAGGAGCTAGGTCATCTTTGGCATGGCAGTTTCCATACATGAAAACACAGCAATTGATCCGAGTGAAACAAAAGCGTATGGACCACTTAGCGTGTTTTATTGCTTTTACTACTGTGTGCACCTGCATAAGTCCAGGAGTGCAGTCCCTCAAGGCCCAATACACAGATTTATATACTCTTAACACATCTTAAAAGTTAAGGAAATGATGCATTTTTCTCTCAGAGGGATTTGATTTCTAAAAATCCTTAAGACCCTTTCACTGTCATTCCTGTTACTTATGCAAGACAGAAGGTACAAACTACGAGTGGTCTGCATTTAAAACAACAGGCGCTTTTCACCTCTGCGGGTAGAAACTATTGACGTGGTACTTCACGTTGCTACCTGGACCCAGGCAGGATGGGGAACAGCATTTCCGAGCAGAACTTCCACTGTGCCCTCTCCTGGGAATGATGGTTCACTGGGATTCAACTAACGAGCAAACTGGGTGCTACAGGCAGACGCACATAGAGCTAGCTTCTTCTGGAAAACATCTACAAAAAGTATTTTGGGTTTGCTCTTAATATGCAGTACCCACTGTGTTTTGTAGATGCAAGCAGTTAATCCGTTTCTGTGCAGAAGATACAAGCGCTGGACTGTGCAGCTGCCTGTATTCTGCTGGTACAAGCTCAAAGGAAACGTATCTCAACTCACTGGCTCTCCGAAAACAACAGAGGGAAGGGGAACCTAGATCTGGGTCTGGCCATATGCAAATTAAATCAATGCCATTTTAAAATTTGTTCCACTATTTTCAGCACGAGCACTTACAACTATTTTCAAACACCATGAGGATGTCTGAAGTCTTGTTTAAATTACAGAACTGAGAATTACTGAAGCGCAAACACCAAAATAACTGTTCTTTCAGTTTGTTCCTTAACCTTTTCCTTAGAGTGACATGAAAACTTTCTTTTCTCCCTAGAGTCTTTATACAAGTGTCAGCTCCAGTCATTGCAGTTTTACAAGACTATAAAGTTAGCAGCCTCTAACATCCAATTAGCAGTTCCCTATATAAAGCAAAACCAGTTCCATACTATTGTATTCCTAATAACCTGAAACTGACTGCCTCTTTTCCTTTCCTTGCCTAAACACGAGCTTCCAATGTGTTTTCCTTGGAAAATTCAAAGGGGAAGTAAGAAGGATTAACACTTCTAATAATCACCAAAGAGATGAAACTTCATAGATCTGCTATACTAAGAAAAAAAAAAAAAAAAAAGATTTAGATGGATGTAGCTGAACCAACTTGGTTCAATTAGAAGGCACACAGTTCAGGCATCTGACTTTTACCTTGCTATCAATTCAGGGTATTTTCAGATCATCTCAGAAATATTTGCACAGCTTTTTGTCTTGTGGTCTCTTTCTTGCTGTCATTTCAGATCAGAGTCATACCCGAGGATTCCCAGTGAAGCCCTGGCTACTGTCTAAACACATGAAGAGACAGTTCCCAATCTCACAGGGTTGTACCCTGTGATGGTACAATGGATGGTACAAAAAAAAAAAAAAAAAAAGAATTAAGTGTTATCACCAGTTTTGCAGATTCTCAAGAGAGGTACTGGAAAACCAGGAATTTTACCCAATCCCACAGTGTGTGTGTTCGCATGAGGGTATGACATCCTTGTAGTTGTAGTCCCGCACTTAAATCATAAGGCCATTTTTCCCGGCTGGCTAAACCAGCTGATCACATTTCCCCCCCACCCCAGACCCGGTGGACAACCAGCTGAACCTGTGGCAGCAGCACATCCTTGGAGGCCACTCACCTACAGGACTGCCACGAGCGGCAGCTTAGCCAGCTGGCCACGGGAAGCAACCATTCCCCTGGAGCTGGGACCTGTGAGGCCACATCTGGAGCCCAGCTTTGCCTCCCTTCACACCCTTCATATAAGAGAGAACAGCAGATGAGAGAGAGTTTAGCAGCTAAGATGGTCAGAGGATGGAGTTACGTGATGTAGGAGGGGAGTCCCAGGGATGTGCCACCTGGAGAAGAGATCCCAGAGCAGAGGAGACAGAGCCAGGCTCCTCTTGGACGTGGGCAGACAAAGAACTTGAGACAATACCCACAAGCTGCAGAAAGAGGCATTACAGTTGGAAATAAAATCCCCGATGAGAATGGACAAGCACTGAACAGGGGCCCAAAGAGGCTGGAACACCCCCACCTTTGCATGTTTTTTACACCAAGGTCCTGGGCAACCTGAGACCACTTTGAAGTTAGCCCTGTCTCGAGCTGACCTCCAGCAGCTCCTTCCCACCTACATTGTTCTACAACTTCTAACTTCTAAGCACCATTTTAGGATGCTTACACAGATATCAGCAACAAAGTACGTGTGAAAGGCAGGTCCACGAGCAATGCGACACTTCTGCTGTCACTTGTCCTTAATCCTCTAACATTTTCACAAAACAGTGGTCAAGATTTCAGTTTGTTGGGTCCCAGACACTGCTCAAAACGGCAAGTTCCTAGGCAAAGGCACTGCTCCCAACAGATTTTTGATGTGTGTTCGTGCGAAAAAGTGTTATCCCCATCCCACATATCTCTTCCAGAAGTACTGCTTTTTTAGATTAAAATATGTCCAAAAATAATACATTTTAGTGAGCAATGGTTCCCTGGCAATGTATCAGAACATCAGCTTCCAGAGAGCTCCAGGGCTAAGATCCCACATGGCTTTCAACAGGAGTAACTGGCCAAAACTTCTCCATGCCCAGTTCATCTGGGGGAGGGGAAAGGGATCCGTCTGCCTCCCCCTCCAAATGTCTTTCTCGAGCATGCGCCTCCATCAGCTTGGCTGTCACACCAGATCATGTCATCGGGGTTATGATATCACATGACTGAAACAGCCCAGAGCGACTGATGTCAGACAGATTGCATTTGACACCCAGGGAAGACTTCAGTCCATGTGTTTGCTATCCCGAACCCTTTGTGTTTAATTACTGGAACACTAGATCAGCAGAATGCTGCGAGCAGGTTACCAAGCCACTATTCCCTGAATCAGCAGACTGCGCAGGAAGGTCTCGTCCTTTCATAGTCAGCATGCTGCAAGCCGAGACATCCAACTAAATATCAGCAATAGAACAGGAAGCCAAATCCCACTTCCCTGGAAGTCGAGGCAAAAGCTGGACCACTCATTTCACCTCACCGCCATCCCTTCAAGAGAGCTTTAGAAAACTGCCTGAAGGAAAATACATGCTATATATGCACCAAAAAGTACAACTCCCTGCCTCTAACTTACAAACGACAGACAAGTAGAAATACGTTGTCTGTAATAAGCTCCCTATTCTACCCAAGAGCGAGACATCAGTCAGTCATTTTAACTAAGAACTTGTCCTAGTACTACATTTATTTTTTAAAAAGACAGAACTTGAAGCCAGACTACTACTTATTTACAAAAATAATCTGAAACAAATCAATCTTTCTCATAAATTTAAATTTTTGAAATTTTCAAGAAGGAAATACACTTAAATGGTTCTATCTTTTTTAAAAAAAAAAGTTTGAATTAATTATCCTTAAGTGCAGGGATTTATCTTACACTTTCTTTTCCCTTGTACTGTTCTGTTGCAGTTTTGCCAGGCTCCCTTTTTCTGTACATCTTTCAGCACTAAAAAGCTTCTCAAACAGGGGTAAGCCCCGGCCCGGCTGGCTTGTCTGCTGGGGACTCACAGGACTGGGTTTTTGCTATAGAATATGACTCCGTGTACTTTCCCCTGCAGAGAGCATCCACTGGGTTTCATCAGAGAAAAAGGTACCTGGAAACAGGGGAGGAAGAAGTAGGAACTTCATACTATTCAGGGTGACAGCTGCTGTGACATCTGTGGCTATAAAAGCTCACTCCCCCAAGCTCACACTGTCTCTCACCCGATCCCCACAGGGAAAAAGCCTGAGCTGCAACGAGAGCCCCACATTTAGGAGACCGATTAGATTTTTCCCTCGAGCAAAACTTATTTCACACTTGGCGCGCGATACATCGGCCCCACCTATGCCATTGTTCATGACAAAAGATGCCTTTCTAAAGTTTAACAAACTTCAAATGCTTTTCATTGGCAAGGTTTAGATGCATCTGCATAATTCCCCAATTACTGATTCATCTACCAAAATAAAAAGTCGCCTTATTTGTATTCTGACCTCAGAGATTCAATGGAGAGGCAGCTTTTGCCACCTGGGAAACCTGCGTGAACGAGAAGCTGGAGGAAAGATAAGAAGTCAGCTGGGGAAAATAAAACTAGTTTAACTGAAAGAGAAATTTTGAAAAAGCTGAAGTAAGGTTTTATTCCCAGGCAGTATTACATTCCCAGGAAGGGGAGATAGGTCAGGTACGAAACACACTCGAGAAGTTCCCCATTTTGCACTGCGGGTGTGAACTCCTTTCTCGCGCATTCAGTTTTGGCCAGGATAGGAGCATTCATCAGGTTTCCACCAAAGGAGAGCCCCACTAAGTAGTTTTTACTCCCCAGGTAATTTAGGCATAGAGGTGAGGACACTAACATTGAGCCTCCTTTGTTAGCAGAAATGAGAATCAATTCTTGTGCTGCCTTTCAGACGTTTGCATATGAAACTAAAACTAATACTGATCTATTGGTCTTGCACGTGCTCTTGGCTTCCACGATCCGATCCTCTGTCCTCTAACGTGGTGCATGTGTTTGACTCAAGTAACATTGTCCTTGGACCTGGGACAAGTTTTGGCTGGGGAGAAAAAAAAAAAAAAAAAAAAAAAAAAAGACATTTTACTCTCTTATGAGATTTAGGAGATGAAATTTGTGCCAGCTTCAAGTATGGCCTGTGTGAAGGGTCAGGAAAAGTTCAAAAAAAAAAAAGCTTTTGCTTTTTTTTTTTTGATCTAAAACAGAATGAACTTCAAAAATTTACCGTGATTTCTGCACATCCTAGGAGTGAAAAAGAGCTTCTGGGAATATGTGTATCAGCCTGACAAAAAGTCCCAATTCCCCATGGTTTCTGCGTTTCTTTAAGGGTGTAAAACCTGCACAGCTTGTTAACAAAGTCTCTTTCAAAAGAAGATAAGCACTGTAACAATGAGTGTTGTTTTCTAGATCAGCACCAATAAGCACAGGGTTTCCTAGGAATGAGAACTTGGTTGAAAGAAATGTATTCATATTTTTTAGGATTCTTTGAAACTAAGATTAAACATATATCTAGAATAAACACTAGAAACATTAACCTCAAGGAAAAGATGACTGCACATAAAAGCTAAAAAACATTAAAGGAAAATCAACAGTAGTCATCTATAAAAGAAAATACTGCACTTGTCGCTG
Source organism: Charadrius vociferus (assembly GCF_000708025.1). Lineage (NCBI taxonomy): Eukaryota > Metazoa > Chordata > Aves > Charadriiformes > Charadriidae > Charadrius > Charadrius vociferus. The sequence goes on from NW_009648149.1 coordinate 3,008,083, forward strand.
AATTCTTCGGTTTATTATTAAAAAAAAGCCAAATCTCTTTGGCTATGTGAACAAATGTTAGAGAAATTCACAATGACTGAAAAATAATACATAGTGTATCACCATGCACATTTCGAAAGCAATAAAGCGTACCTTCCCACAGCATCTGTGCATCAGGTTAACCATGAGCATTATCTAAAACAAAAATAAGCAAGACTATATAGATTAAAACGTGGTGTTTCCTTGACACATTACTAAATTGGATACACAATCCAAATACAACAGATTGTCTTTGTACGGATATGGTGATTTTATTTCTGCCTGCAAAGAAAGTCATTCAGAGTGGATATATGAAATTAGGGGGAAGGAAAGCAGTTTAGGGGCCACCCCATGAATTTCAAAAGCTTCTGTCACCCAAAACTAGTCCAGTACCTCTCTGATGTAATCACACAGCTTTCAGACAAGTTCAGCTGCTACTGGCATGAGAAAAGATTTTTTTCACAGGCAACAGTTTTAAAAATTTACAGAAGCAAAGCTGGGGAGGAGGGAATTTTTGGGGGAGTCTAGACAGGACTCCAAACAAACTTCAAAGAGTGACCCACTCCCAGTACAGCTCATCAAGGGACCAGATGGGCTGCAAGGGGGGAAAAAGCCCTCAAAACCCTCTCAGACATCCTGACTACCACTCCGAGGAGGTGAAGCCCCGAGACAGACTAGATAATATCCTGCTACTTAAGACCTAGAAAAATAACCGACAACAGTTATTAATTAATTCCCAGCAGAAGGGCTGCCCAGGCAATGAATCAGAAGAGACCACATTTCTCACCGTTTGCACTGTTTTCGTTAAATAAAGCTAAAAATCTACAAAAGCCCTCTTTTGGCTTATGTCGGACAGTTGCCATCTCCAAAGGGAACTCACTGCTTTACTTTCTTACATTACCCATGTCAGATATGTGCCCAAGCAGAATTCAGCACGGCCTCTCATACAAAACCAGTTGCTTGCAACAGACTCTCCCCTCAACGAGGTTTCCTATCTAAATAAAAAATTGGAACAAGAGCAGTATTATCACTACTTTACAACTTGGGAGGGGGAAGCTGATTTACAGCCAGCCATAAATCTGTGCTCGTGCAAAATAATCAACCCAGATCTCTTGGTTTAAAAAGGCGCCTTTTTTTTTTTTTTTTTTAAGCAAAAACACATGTTGATTGATGACACAGTTTTTTGCAGGTTCATGTTGATCTTAATGAATTGTTTATGTAAAAACAAAAGCTTCATACCATTCTGAATCCTCTTTAGATGGCTTCAGGGAAAAATTATTTCATTTGAAATGACCTTTCATTTCAAATTGTTGCTGAATACAATTGAAAACTTAAAACAGTCAAAACCAAGTAAGATGGCTTGATTTTCTCTAAGAAAATACTTTGACTCCAAGTGAATCTTTTTTCCAATGTTTTAACAATTCTTTTTAAATTTTCCGTTTGTTCCATAGTAAATGCTTTACTTCTCAAAAAATCTGCTACATGCCAATTCTCAGCCGCGTACTTTGCTCAAAGAAAAAAAATGGAGTGATCCAAGTTCAGATCCAAACCTCAAACTCCGCAAGTGATTTGTTATTGTAGCTGCATCCCACTGTAGCATCCTTCCTGGCTATGGCTGGGAAACTGTGGAGGAACAAAGGTGAATGGAGAGAAGCAAGGCAGAGGGAAGGGAGAGCAGCCAGGTAAAGGTCTAGCAGCAGGAGAACAACTCTGAAAGCTGGAAAAGGCAACTTTTCCTCAATGAACCATCTCTGGGCAGCAAAACAAAGATCATTCTGGAAGCAGAAGGTGGTAGAAAGGAGCTTTTTTTTTTTTTTACTCCCTGTGCTGGGTTTGATTGAGGACACAAACTTTAGCACTTGAGGAATACTCAGATTCATCAGATGGTTTTGTGTGATGAACAGTTGGGCCACATCCACCAAATCTGATCCCTGTAATTTCCCCTTGTGCTCACCGATACCACATTCCTCCTTCTCAAGAAGAAATCAGACATTCTAAAACAAAAACAAATATCTCACATTTGGCTATTCAGAAATACAACAAAATTGTATTTATTATTGTACTTAATCCCTTTTACAAAGAAAAATGCAAGTAACAGGCAAGTGCTTGTATATCTGCACTACCTTGACCACAGTTACAAGTCCCTTGCTCACACACAACCAAAGAACGGAAAAATAATGTGGTCAAATTCAAATAGAAGTCACCCAGGAGTTATATTTTGTGTCTTAGACTTGGTTCAGCTAAATACATTCCTAACTCAGCTGCAAAAAATCTCCTTTCTATGTTATGGAGAAAACAGGGACACAAGAAACGCAGACAGCAGATGACCACCACAGGACCGACTCTTAACTGCAAACTCCAGAAGGGCCACTGTCAAGAGCAGAAGCTGGAGTTTTAAACCACATCTTCTCGAGATGGTCTGCAAAGCAGCTCTGGCAAGGCGAGCTTAAATCTGCAAAAGGCATCGTGGGAATTTCCAGCCCCATGTCTGCCGTTCGGGGCTCGTGAAAGCGGCAGAATTTCAGGCCTCGCGTCTGAGAACACAGGTGATCTGTCACACCACACACCAGGGAAGCCTGGTTTTAATAATACGGCAAACATCTCACTGTTTCTTTTGATTAACGTGACATTCATTTTGGATTTCTTGCTATTTAGTCTATGCAGGAAAATGATAAAAACCAGACCTGACAACCTTTGAGTTAAGAGTGGACTTTACCTCATTTTAAAAAGGGGCAGATGCAGATGCCACAACCCCTTTACCTCCGTACATAGTATTTACCTGCGCTTTCTAAAGCAACCACAGGGAATTCCAATCTTTATTTATCTTTTAAATGTACAAGTCATTTTCTCCTGCACCAGACAGGATCTTTTGAAGGACTATCAGATAATTCATTGTATTTTGCAAATTACTCAACTTCCAAGGTTCCGCAGTGGCTAACTGCACACTTCTTCATATTTATTCGTATCACAGACAATAAAGTACCTTCTATTTGTGGAAGCCCATTAAAAATAAACAGTCTGGGATAACTTGGCTTTTCAAACCTTCTTGTACATTTGGTTTATTATTGTCCTTTCCCTAGCTCTTATCCAAACTGTCCTGACAGCCTGTTTATTGAGAGCTCTGCAGAGGTCTACCTACACAAAGTGTGCTGGTGACAGCATCACGGAAAATCTCTAAATACAGCCTGAACTTAATAATAATACAGATTTTGTTAAAAAAAAATCACAAGAGCAAACTGTTTAATTTGTGGACAATACTGGAAAATATTCTCTAGTGGCTCACTGCCAATTAGTTATAATTTCTACCTGAAATGTTATGTGGGACATCTTTCAATTTGATATTATATCACCCAATATATCATGCAAAATAAAATCATCCCATAAAAAAACCCCGCTCATGGGATTTTTAAGTAGAACTCACAACTCCTTCTGCTGAAGTTCCATTAAAGCAGATGAATAAATGTTCATACTCAGTGAAGCTTTTCAATTAAGTTATATGTACATTTATATGTAATATATAACAGTCTATATATTTTGTACATATATACATATATATGTTGTTTTCTAGACAGCTGAACTCTTTTTTAAGTTTGGTTCAGGGAAAATGTTCAGTCCTGACCAAAAAAGGCACATTTTTATCCACGATCCATTAAAAGAGCAAGTTGCAGCACTTAGCTTTCTTAAGTACTGCTCCATTAACATCCTCATCCTTTACCCAGAAGGAGCACTGGGGAAGATGAAAGGTAGCTCAGTTTCCAGACCTTCTCAACAAGGTAGTCTGTTCAATGCCACGTGGCCATGGGAGCTGTTCAAGGAAGACACTCAATTAAGACAGCCCCAAACTTACTTTAGATGGATCATCAGTCATCCGAAGGAACTCTGATTTACTAACAGCTCGGAACTAGACTCAACAGTTACTTTCCAAAACACCATCGCAGCACCTCTAGCGTGGTTGCAGCAGTCATCACTTGGGGAGAGCACACTTGGCCATTTGCCTTTAACAACACTTTTAAAATACGCTTGTAAACACCAAGTGAAATCCTTGCCTTGTTTAAGTTGCTCAATCAGATTAGATTTTCGTCTATAGAGCTTAGCATGGATAACACAGTTATTAAAAGCAATAATTAAAAATAGCTTTTTAAGACAATTTAGGGGCTTTTAAAAACTACATATAAAATGGAGCCTTTTAAATGAGACCATAAAAGGTTTTACAGCTAAGTACTATGATAGCAAGCACACCCAGAGATGCTGAAATTTTGTACCGAATCCGCATTTAAACGCAGTGTTAGAGCATTGCCGCAGGACTCCAAGAAACTGAACAAGCCAGAGAATTTCTACTCAGAACTAAAACGGTATCATTAATTCCCCCGGAATGTGCTTTACATTTGCTTCACGCCTGTTACCCAACACTGTAGAGTCTACAGGGCAAATGCGGACCTTGACTTCATTCATCCCTCAGCCCTGCAACAGTAAACTTACTGCTGCCCCTGAGGATGCACAATTACAGCTGAGGACATCACCTGAAAATAATGGAGCTGAAGAGGTGATGCTAGAACGGGAACTGGTTTTGTAGTTCTGTGAACAAATGCAGGGGAGCCATGAAGAAATCCAATTTCCTTTTTCGGTGCTATGGTGGTTTTGTTGAGCTCAAAGATGTTCAATCTTTCATATGTCTTTAAATTTTAAAATAGGATTAAGCAAATGTAACTCTGCACGTGCTCATAGAGAAGACTACTAGGAAAGAGAGTCTTTCTACCAACAGTTGCGAGACACAGATCTGCGCGTCAGCTGTGCCCTTGTCTTATTTGGATATGGGCAGAAAGGATTTCCCACCCCATGCAGATCTTGACTGTGGTTCTAGAAAGTTTACTACATCTTCTACACACAAAAATTGGGACAAAGAAAACAAAGGGTGAGAGGCAGCTGAGCAGGCTCTTGAGAGACGGAAGAGAGGAGAGAGAAGACAGCAGTAATGCCTTTTCCTGGGCTGTTCTCTCTTAGGTGTAAGCCAGACGGGGTCAGGCAATGAACCATGACTCCTCCAAGTCATCTCCTTCCCAAGGCTGCTCTTCAGGGAAAGCACTTACGGCAAGTTCTCAAGCAGTAACTCAGGGCCGACATTAAAAAAAATGCTGTCTGGCCCAGCTGTATTAGGACATCTTTCCTAACAGGTAGTATTTAGCCAGTAGACATTAAAAACTCGGAATTGTAAACCTGTATTTGGGGACTTTCATACAGGCAATTTTTGACCTTCAGGTTTTGCAGCACTGGAGGAGTTACGGTCTATCGTGCCTATGAGTATTGAGGGAGTCTTAAATCCAGAGACTATTTGGCTGTTGCGCACATATGCAACTCCCAAGAGTCACGAATCCTGATTAAATGTTTGCTGAAAAGCAGGACTACCATGTGACTCCCCAAAAAAGAAGAGAGCATCTTAGTCTCATATTGTTTTCCCTCTCCAAATTATCCAAAAGGCACTACTCCATATAGTGAGCTAACTGCCTGGAAAATTTCAAACTGACTAAAAACAAACCCATTTTTACATGATTTACAAAACTTTTTTTAAAAAGACAATCCCTCATAAAACCAGAAAATAACTTCTGCTTTTGCCACACTTGTAACACAAGACTCCCTAAAAACAGAATTCAAACTGGAAAAGCTGACAGGAATGTAGCAGAAAATTTTATACAAAAAGAAAGCCACATGCTAAGTAGAAAGGCACCATCCTACCTACTCCTTTCACTGCAGCAGGAAAAAAAAAAATCAAGATACATTTAAAAACTTAAAGGAAAACTGCGGAACTAGCCAAATAATCACATATTCTTGCTATGCTTAAAGAATAACTGAGAGTGCATCTGTATCGGTATAGCAGCTGACAGAGCGTCTGACAGGCTGTTACCTTAGCACTTTGTGATTTCATTATACGGAAGACAAATGAAGGCGGCACTTTGCCAGCTAGCCAATACTGCCTTCAAAAAGCACGGTGCAAGTCAAATTCAACAGGACATCACCTTTATCTTTCACACCGCCCCAAACAGTCCCTGAATTAAAAGTCTTTCTTTCAAAACAGTAATTTCAAAACAGTAATTATTTCCAAAAAAAAGTGTCAGAAAACTTAGAAAACAATACACGTGGCAAGGTGCAGAAAGTGCTTAATGACATTCAACACCCAAATCCCTCTCTGATACCTCTGCAGCACTCTGCCTGATGATTCAGTAAATGAAGCTGGAACAAAACAAACCCAGATGAGCTTCTGGACTATATATGGAGATGCCTTCTTGGCTTTCTATTAAAGCTTACGTAAATGTAAAAAAACCAAACCAACAACAAAAAGGTTGCGTAGAACTCCCCAGGCCTTTCAGGTACAGCAGAAGTGACAGCACTGCTGAATCTCACCAAGATGTTTACTGGTCTAGTGGGAGGTGTCCCTGCCCATGGCAGGGGGGTTGGAACTAGATGATCTTCAAGGTCCCTTCCAACCTAAACCATTCAGTGATTCTATGATTTGTTGTACCTTGGCAGAAAGAAGCATCTCCAGGAGCAGTCTACACTTGCACAGGTTGACTCTGTGGGCAATACTGGATAACTACTGCCAGCGTTTTCCATTTTCATCTTTCCTTTTTCTGATCATGAACAATAAATCTGCAAGTCCAGCTCCATCCACTTACATGTTAAAAATTGTCCCGAGCAATCTTGCATATTTTTCCCATCATCTTCTGAAATTTTCTTTTTCACAAGACACAAACAAAGCAATATTTACTCTGTTGCTAATATAGGAAGAATTGCTATTTATCAAATCAAAGAAGCTATCTGTAGTTATGTTTTTTGGCTGAAGTACACTGAATTTAATTGCTGAAATACCCATAAACTTTGATAAAAAGGAAAAATAACATGCTGTATTGCTACAGGAATTTCAAAGCATAAAAAAGACTGTAAAATAACATTAGCGGCTCAATTTCAGAAGCGTCTTTCAAAAATGTAACCCCAAATGTCAGCGATGGTGAGCCCTGCCATTAATCAGCTTATGCCACTGCTTTTACATCAGTTGTAAGATCAGAATGCTCTTGGTAGGTACAGAGAGGGCACCTCTCCTTCAGAGACAGGGGATGAAGTTTGTATTCCCAACCAAAAGCCATAGAGTTTCACACATTTTATTAGAAATATTCTCCATCTGAGTACTGCTAGAAAACAAAGCATACTGTGACCTTAATTTAGGTGATAATGCCAGCTACCACGTGGGAATAAGAGCAGTCTTTTCTGAGGTCCGCGAAGTACAACCACGAAAACCTGTTAGATCTGCCCAACCAAGGAGTCAGGAGGTTTGGGGCAGCTCTCAAGGCCATCATAACTTGTTTGCTAAACTCTTACACTTCCTCATCACACGGGCAACAGGGAAGTATTGACATATTTTCTTAAGGACACTCTATAGCTCTTCAAATGCTAGCAGCTGGCAGAATATAGAGTAACCACTAAGACAACTCCGGTAAATAAAAGCTGGATAGCATCTGTCCCATGAAACGAGGGCCTAATCACACATCACAGGCACTTTCACTTGCCATTTACTTCAACAGGCTGAAATGTATTCAAGCCCCCCCCAGGAGGACCACCTTCCAGAATCGGGTACTGATTCTCAGTTATGAAAGATATTAAATAAATAAATAAATAAATCACAACCTACATCTGGAATAAATATCAATCAACGAGCTAAAAAACCCATACTATTCAAGAGGCACTTGTATCAGCCTTTTAAATTCTTGCTTGGTAGTAGAGTAATACATAGACTGAAGCAACGTAATAAAAATGTCTAGTCCCAGATATGGTGCTTAAGGGTTAAGTGTACAACCTGTTGATTGCTTAACCTTACCTAAAACATATGGCTTTGCACTTAAGGGTAAACCCATGGAAAGAAACCCAGTGCCCAGAGTGTGTGTGAAATTCTTTGAAAGGTCACTCTAAGGCAAAATGTATCTAAACACTTCGCCTGCACACATTTGTTTCAAGAGACTTCACTGCTCCCAGCGTGCAAAGATTTCTGAGCTCCCTACACCCCTACGAAAACAGGAGAGCCTGTTTAATAAATTAAGCAAGTGATTCACCCATGAGCAAAGGAATAGTTAGTAACTGGTTGACAAGCATAAGAAATAGCCAAACACTCTATGTTACCGTTTTTTGCATTGTCTAATACTGGATGGACACTTGTGGTTTCCAGCATCTTGTCATCTTTTCATTGGATAATAACGAGCCAAACACTAAAAACTTCTGACGACTCTTGCTCAAGGAAAACCCAAAGGGACTGAAGAAAAAGCACAGACTAACTCCCGTATCATCTCACGTGAACAAGGTGAGACTCAGCCCCAACAACAAAAAGTCACAGTCCGTAGAAGCAATTCAGAGTAAACGGCTGCGCCATGGGAAATGCGACTTCAGGCTTTCCTTTGTTTGCTTCCTCCAGTGTTCTCAACACACAGGGCCCTTACATGATTTACAGCATCATACAATAGAGACTAGGCACTACGGTGTGTTTCTAATAGCTCTTCTTTACTCTCTTTGTGCCTTCCCTTAAGCAAAATTATAACAAAAAAGATGTGGGGGTTTTGTTGTCCTGAAGGTACCCATTCCTTTGCATCCGCTGCATATTTAGATTCCCGTGTCAGGGTTTTTTGCTTATGCGTGTATTTCGTATCACCTATAAAATCTGCATAAGGACCTGTGGAAGTTTAACAAGCAGCAACCTGTGGATTCAATACAGTACTTAAGCAGATGCTTAAATTCTTCACTATACTAGAGCAGGAGATGATACCTAAAAAAGTGCTCAACGTGATCAGACCAGTGATAAGTCAGTATGAAAAGCACAAAGCACCAGTCTGTTCAATACTCCGCCGCACACACGTTTCCTCCCAAGGAAAATACAACTGAGCTCATTCCGAGAGCAGCACTCTGGTTAATTCTCTCAAAAAATGTATAAGGAAGAGCAGGAAGGAATACGAACTTCAAAATCTGCATTTAGAAGGAAGCTATCAATGGGTAAAGTATAAAAATGAAGTTAAAAACCTTTAGGAAACAAACCTGGTAAAGTTACTAGGCAAGTATGAGAAAATTTTAAAAAATATCCCTTTGTCATGTAAGAAGTAGCAGAGTACTTTATAAATAATGTTATCAATTTTCTTTAGTACATTTTGGTACAAACTCTTGGGAAATCAGTCTGCTGACCTAGAGGATAATTAGCAAGTGGCAGGACACCAGTTTATGCAACTTGTGAACCGTTGGACTTGCGCTCGGAACAGGCCAGCTGTTTTGCTGCACACTCAGTTGCTCACAGCAAGGAACAGCTGAACGTTTGGCCAAGTCACAAAACAGACTTTTTGCATCACTGTAGAAAGTGGTGCCAATGCAGGAAACCTTTTCAAGATTAATATACTCACATAACTGGGCACAGAATATGAACTATTGATTTAGGCATTGATCATGGGTTCATTGAACTGCTGGGGTAAAGAGAAAAGGCTCAATCACTTTGATTTTAAGCTAAATCAAACAATCCCGAGTCTATTGTGCTATTATTTATACTATTTTATATTGTACTCTCCTGTACAGTATGAAACGCAGACATAAAATCCTGCTCCTTAGGGATGGGCAATAAAGAACCACATTGAAGGACACTCATTTTCTCTTCTTCAGCATGCTAAGCTTACGTTACTGCTAAAACTAAGAGTCATTTTGCTTACCAGTCCCAAGAAAATGGTCCCTGGTAACACTATGGCCACCTTAAACATTTTGTAAATATACATCTGGTCAGTGGGTTCATATTTGCAGGTACCACTACAGGTGTAAGCATTTGTTTATAAAGCAAAAGTAGAACTTAGGGGATAAATAGTGAGAGGAGATAATAGGTACTAAATATCTTTCTTTGAAGAAGGAAAAAAAAATATGTAAATTTAAAACGCCACACAGACAACAGAGCTGAGAGGTTAAAAGTTAAAAATCTATAGCCCACTAGCAATAGTAATTCTAATTCATAATAAATACTTTCATTAATAGTTATCTTTTGTAGATAGTATCTCAGGCACCAAAGCATAAATGATCCATCTATTGCAGAGAATTAAAAAAACAGCTCCAGTCTGCTGAAGCTGAGTGTCTGATTCTGAACTTCTCATTCCCAAATACATAACAAGAAGTCACTAGTACCTCACTGTAGAAACACTATTTAAAATACAACTTTCTGTAAAGAATTTCATAGCAGAGTGTAGCGTTTTAGACACTTACTCTCTGATGAATCAAAACAGGATTTGCGAAGGTTAAGGCCAATATGATGCTGCATTTTACTACTTAGGTGATATAAAATGATCCACAAGTGAGTAAGAAATAATAGATGTTTTACTTCCATATAAACTAAGAAACAGACAATCCTATTTTTATAACTTTTAATTCATATTCTTGCCCTTTTCTGACTACCTTTAATATGATACCACTTACTAAAGATAAACATTATAGCATAGTATAATAAGGCAGGTAGTAAGAGAAGACAGACAAAGCAACTTTATCACTGAGATTGAAAAGAAGTTTGTTGGCAATACTATTACACGAAGTATGATGTAAAAGGCATTGGATTGCCACATCACTGGCAATCCAGCATGTACCTGCAAACTTTATTAGTGTTATTTCAGTTCCACCCCTGCGTGTCAGCATATAAACCCAAATAGTTACTAGGACATGCTGTACTAGTAGGAACTGCTGGGAAGTACATTTTCTCACAATTCCCTTTCCTCCCCATTCAAAAAGGGTCTATTTGGGATTTAAGTGGTGACCATGCCTTACACAGCTGCCTGCATAACCTAAACTTCATATGTAAAAATTTATCAGTTCCTACTCATCCCGTTTGTTAGCGTTTTGCCTATGTGAAAGCAGCATTGGGGCCATCCAATATCCCCCACTGCTAGATGCTACCCCTGGCGTTGCAAGCAGCTGTTTCCAAACCTGCAGGTAACCAGCCTGGGCATTAAAAAGGTCTTTCAGTTGTCTACCAAAATATGTGGACTCTGGAGACTCGAGTGTCTTCAGAAATCATTATGGCTTCAGGTCTTCTCTAATTAAAAGGAACTCCTTCCCTTTCTTGCCTGTTGAGCAGCACCATGAATAGTTTCTATGGTGAATGTTTTGATGCAGAAGAATTTTAGAGACTTGTGGATCTGTGCAAATCACTTTTTTGTACTCCAAGGATGACACAAAGAAAAAATAACCAGGTGTCACAGAACAGAAACAACTGCATCGTTCCTTCAGAGCTTCAACAAAAATGAACCAGTAATGACTAACACATACTGAAAGATAACCTTAACAAAAATAAAACAAAGAAATACATTTTTCCCATGTAACCACTGAAGGGTCTCTTGAAAGTGTGTAATATACACCTTCAAACCAAAATGAACTTAAAAACCCCCTTCAATAAAAGCCAGTTTTAGAAGTATAACATTAAGCCAATTTGCACAAACACGCTAAATGTAGACGAGTTAAATTCATGGGAACTCTGTCTCACATTCCTCTGTGCTGTTCTCCACACTAGATGATGTGGTGACAGACATGAAGGGGTGAAATCACATCACTATCTTTTGAAAATTGCCAAAAACGTGATTTCTCACCATATGGGATCTGTAACAGCCCTGAAGTGTTTTAGCCCTCTTACATTTGATTGCTTTTTCTCTTCCCTAGTGTGACACAGTCACCTACCTAAAATTCACCATCTCAGCAGTTTCAGGGCGATACAAATCCAAATGGGTTTTATCTACTCTGACATGTAAATTAAAAGTTACGTTAGTAACGCCACATATCTAGATGATATTAAAAAAAATAGATGTATACTTAAGCTTGTTTAATGTTAGTACTGGCGAAGTCTTAAAGCAGAAATCATGTCTGGAAACCTTATCTGAAAATTACTGCCCCAACAGCAGAATACCGTGCTCCATCGTTAAAAGCCTGAGTTAAGCATTATGAGTATGTGTATTCTAAGCGAAGTGTGGCTTTCCAGGGTTCTTCAACCATATTGTCACAGCACAGGCGCACCAAATCTTGACACTAGATAAACTCCCCAAATACAATTGTAGGAGCCCAAACTTCTCCTTTGATTAAAAAAAAAATAACAATCAAGACAGAGTGCTTCAGTGGAACAGGACGGCAATTGCCCTTGTGAGGATGTAGGTCTTTACGGTACTTATCTACAGTCTGAGGATATCTACAGGCTCAAAGGAAACATAACCACACTACAAATGAAAAGATGCACCTGTGAAGAGTTACAGGCTGGAGCCAAGAGGGGAGACTCTAAAGGACATTGTCCCCATTTCACACAACCCCAGAAAACTACACAGTAGCCCACTCCAAGTGGTGCAGCTCCCAAAAGACGCCAAAAGACTTGGCCTTCTTCAGCGTGCAGGTTACTTTTGAGCTCACATATTAATAGGTACACAACTATTTTCAAGAGCTTCATTCTCCCCTTATTTTTCTCCTCAAACAGATCTTCACTATCCTGTAGCAGTGCCATTTACATATGGTGGGGGGGTTAAACTTTTTTTCCTCCCTGAAATTGCTTAATACTCAATAGGAAACCATCTTCATATTCTGCATCTACATGTTCTCTATGTCCCAGTCTGACACTTTAACCTTTTCACAGAAGTAAATTATCCTACTTGACTGACTTCTCCTGGAGAATCCCAGAAAGAGT
>NW_009648149.1:3020825-3080763 GCF_000708025.1 Charadrius vociferus
AAGAGTGTCGGGTCATCTGCAGGACTCTTGTCCTTCAGGGTCATGTTGCCACAACTATTTTCCCCAACAGCAATTCTCTTGGGGTTACACCCGTAAAGCTGATCTAGTTGTAGTATATTAGAAGAACTAATCAGTTTTTACAGTCCAGTTGTCTCCTTACTGGGAGGATAGTAGGACCGTGCTTCATTGAGATTATCAAAACACGTGTGCTCACAGAGACTAACAGCACAGTGGGGGTGTGTTTCCAAAAGCAGAGGGTTTTCCAGCAAGAAAAGCACCTTGTGATTCCACTATTTATTGCAAACCCATTTCTAGCATTACATTAAAATGACTTTATCTAAATCCATGTTTAAAGATTCTGCTACTTAACATGCTAAGGTCTCACTGTAATCAGTTTCATCGCAAGCAAGTTTACTGAAGTTTATTTCTCCACAGAACTGGTAACAAGAAAAAAATAAAAATAGGGTTTAGGAGAGGACAGTAATGAAAATGTTGTTTACATCAACATTAACTGGCAAGTCAAATTTTTGAGGTCAGTAGTATTACCACTACACATAAATTTATAACCTTAAGTGATTTGTTGGAGTGTTTGTATACCTCTCTTCTTGGAAGTTAGTCAATCATTACAAACTGTTTTGAAGAAGACCTATTAGATTTTATGTCATATATTTTTCCAAAGCTAAATTGTCTGAGTTTTGCTAGCCATAAAAATGAGAGAAGTGCAAAGATTTTTGTCCTTAACCCTCAGTTTCTCTCCTTCACTTTTTCTGGGATATGTAGACCAGACCTCTCTCTATGCAAAGCCACTATTTATTATTGTCCTGAAACACACACATGCAGACATTCCCTAATTGTGAAGGACAAATACACCAGTGATTAAGACTAGAAGAGGAAAATGAGGAGTCGTTTGAGGTTTTCTCAATGTATGTGTTCAGTTAGTCATCCTTTCCTGCTACTTATTTTTCATGGCAAGCTCTGAATTTTCACCTGGGGTTCATCAAAGACGTGTTCAGTTTTGTGTGTACAGAGTGAAAGAGAAGATGATGAGGTTATTCTGCTTACTGCACGCGCTCCGGAGGTAGCTTGTGGGGTGGTCTGTTTAGGTCCAAAAAATTTCTTAAAGGAATAACAGCATCATTAGAACTAGCCTGAAGTGACTCCTCCCTTGCAGAGTCTGATGACAAAAGCTCGAGCTGTAACGGGAACGGATGAATTTCTCACCAGGTCAAGGCTGAGGCACAGTAGCTTAGGCAGCACCTGAAGGAAGGCTGTGCTGCAGCTTTCTCATGCTGTGCTTATTCTCTGGGTAAACAGAAGACTTCAGTCTCCATGGTTGTCAATCTAGCACCTTTAACGAGCAAGAAGTTCATTTTATTAAAGGAGGAAAAACGTAGATTTCCATCACTCCTTATAAAAGAGCTAGAAAATGTCAAACATGTAGGTAAAAGTAATATTTCAAAACGGCTCAAGCCTAAACTCCCTTTCCCCTCGCACCTGCATGGTGATGAACATGTGCTGTATGTCTCTGTACTGGCTCAGTATTCAACATTTGAACTGGACCTGCTCCAGCTTTTGAATAAATATCTCTTTTGGGGGAGAGGGAATTACATTCCTTAGTCAAAATACAGTTTTTCTTCTCTTAAATTTTGAAAGAAATGTGTACTTGTGAAACATTAGGAACCAGTCATGAGAAGCACTGAAATCCTTTCTATCTCCAGCCTGGGCAAAGAGCCCTGCTCCTCCTGCAACGCATCCATGACCTCCAACCCAACCACACATACAATTGAGATCAGAGGGCCTATAGGCAGGTGGTTATTTCTGTGTTTTTCTTTCTAAGTAATACTTATTTCCAATGGGGGCACTTTTGGGGAACTACATGAGGCACTATTCAGAGGGATACGATAGCCCATTTGAGATCAAGAGGGCAACACCCCACTTTGTTTCACACAGTGTGCTAAATCATGAACAATTTAAGTATCTTGGGAGTCCTCCTGCTCAATGGTGAGAGACTCCCACCACAATTAAAACAATAATAATAAAAAGAACTTCCTTCTTTTCCAAATAGGTCTTTCAATAAACAGTTGCGCTCGGGATTCATTAAGCAAGATTACATAGTATCTATGTTTATTAGGGAACATCATACTGTCTCAGCATTTGTGGCCTTTGCAGGAGAACAGGTCAAATAATCCCCAGGGTCATCTACAGAGGTCCACCTCCTATGGTCTACGTGTACTCACGCTGGGTCTCCTGAAGACCACGACTGCGGGAAGTTAACCCCAATATTAGAATTCTGCAACCGCAAGGTCTTCTGTTTAGTGCAGTCGAACCACGGCTCCACGCAGCAGCAAAAGACACTGAGAAAAGGAAGCTAATGACCGGCTCCGCTTGAGAACATCAGCTGCTGGTTTCATGCTCGCAAGTGAAAGCAGGCAGAGCTTATTCCGATGGTCAGCCCCGTCACATCGAATGTACTACATAAACTTCCAGCAGTCCGGAAACGCTCAAGGTTGCTAACTCGGCTGCGTGGGTTACTCCCACAAGCTCGGTTTGTACATGTATAAGTGGTGGTAGAATTGGGTTTCAGGATAATAAGAGCAACTTTAAATTCTAAAGAACCCTTTAAAATCCACATTTTAGGTATGTGGTATAAACAACCCAAGAAATTAACATATTTGAGAACAAAGAGACCTGTGAAAAAACATAATGAAGGAAGCTGAACAGAAAAGAAGAAAGGAACAGATGTCAGATTAGACGTAAAGCAAAGTTACTAGTTTATTTTCCCACCAATTTGAATATCTAAAATATACGGTTTTGCCAAGGCAAACAGGTGATTAAAATATATTAAAAATCCCAGTAAGCAAAGGGCTACATTTGTATTTGCTTGACATTTGTTAGCCATTCCCAAAGTTACAGCGCATGCATAGCATAGCAATAATAATATTATTTTTACAAAGGCTGACTGTTTAATTGCAATTAACTGTGGCCTTACAAAAGGAAAGATGCACTCTCTGGAGTGCTCATAAGCCTCATTTATCCTGCAAGGACAGCGAGATGAACCTGGCATGAAATATTAAGATCACAATTGCTATTGGCAAGCCATCTGACGGGAAGCTGCTAGCTTGAAAGAGCAAGGATTACACAAAGCAGCAAAGAGTAAAAACACAGCAGTGAATCAGCTCCACAAAATGTCCTTTCATTGAGGAGCATCGAGAACGGGTGGGCCGTTGGCAGCCGGGGGCGGGCAGGATGCTGGGGAGGCGAGAGCCACGGCGGGGAATGCCAGGGTGCCAGGAGGTGCGGGATTACCTCCAGAGGAGGGAAGGCTGGAGGAGGCAGGGAGCCGCCGCGGCTTAAAGTGACATGTAGGGTGATTTGGTTTAGTCTCCTTTTATTGCAGGCGTGTTGTACTACTTATGAACTGAATGAGTGCCATCTTCAAACTAATTAAGTTTCTTGCCCAGACTGCTCCTGCTGGAAAGCTATTCCAGTGCCTCACAGCTTTTCCACTTTGAAAACATTAACTGAAATTTACTGATGGCCAGTTTAGACAAATTTAATTTTGCATCAATGTTAATCTCTGCCTCAGTTACATTCCCTGCCTTTCTGGCACTTCGGAGGATAAATGCTTTATTCATACAGAGCAGTAACATTCACCGTAGCAAGCACTTGGCTTGACTGAACAAGCCCGATCTGTAGTCTCACCAAGAAGCCTGTCCCTATCAGTGATGGTCTTCAAAGCAATGAATCAAAGTGGTGCAGAGAATTCCAAACAGCGTCTTTCCAGAACCTTGCACTTTTATACCGAAACTTCCGCAGGCCCACTATTAATATCAGTTACCTGATATGCCCTAGGATGTCATCTGCCTTTTCATCTGCCTGCCCACATTGATGACTCCCAGTCAATATCCCTTCTGCTTTTTTCCATGTTCTCCACGTGCTCCAAAATGGAAAAAACACAGAGGACAGAATCTCACTTTACAGAAATCAGGCACAAAATTCCAATTTCCTGGAACAATAAGCAGGCAAAGGAAAAGGGTTCTTAGGAAACTCAACTGTGAGACAGAAAAAGCTTCTTTCAGAAGGACAGAATGTGGGCTGGACCAAGAATTTCCATCAAGAGACACCAAGTTACGTGGTGGGCACAAATGGGATTTAGAGTTTGGTTATGAGAGAATCGGGATGGGTACTAGAAAAAAGAGCGTGAGAGGACGAGCGGGACCGTGCTGCTAAATAAGAATGTGTGAGATGGACTGGACAGGGGCACAGCAGCAGCAGATGAAGAAAAAAGCCAAGATGATAATCTTAATGCTGGGAAAGGAAACCTGCAAGCCTGGGAAGACCGTCTATCCAAGAAACCAGGGCACACGCATTCTACATGTAAGCACACTGGGGGTTTCCTAGCTCCTCGTCTTTCTCCTCCCTTCAGAGCTGTGAACGGGCAGGCTGGAAGAGCCAGCAAAGTCCCTGAGAACGCGTTAGCAGCCCCTGCGGTATGATCTGCTCTGAGAAACATTATAAGTATGTGTTTATGTATTTTGCTAACAGTATAGTTGTTGTGCAACATGTTTATGCAATAACTACAAATAATGTAAGGAGGTCTTTGAATATGAGCTTATAGCAGTTTGTAAAGGTAGTGGTTTTCCCTGGATCCTTGGGGTTTGTTTTTTTGTTTTCTCTTGGGGTTGTTTTTGTTTTGCTCTCCCCGCTTCAGGTGCAATACACAATTTCTTGATGTAATGACAGATGATTGCAAGCAGTGTTGCCAATACACCTTCCAACTGAAGATGCATTTTCTCCAAGATCCGATCAACACATTTTAAAGGACTAAATTTCATTACAATGCCACATAAGTCAATCCGATGACGTGACCAGGGCCTAAATTTCTAGTCCTGGCATGCTGCAGTAAAGTTAATTTGTCTCAAATTTGTACTAACTTCTGTGGGAACCAGATTTTCCCCATGCTGTATGTGACTGAATTTATACTGGAGCATATGAAAGATGTATTGATCACTCCCCTGGACATTTGCTATGGAAAGCTAACCAGAAATCTTAAATAACAAACAGCCACAATGGCACAAAAGAAAAAAAAAATAAAAAGAGGTGACCTTATTGCTACAAAAGCAAGACTTTAATCAACAAAATTAATTCATGTTTGAAAAGGAGAAAATCCTTGGATTTTAAAAAGGCTGGTCAGAAATTCTTTAAGAGAGTGAGTTTCCACTGGAGGATGCCAAACCTGAGCAATCAAAATATTACCTGGAGTCGGTTCAGTTCTGAAACATTTGCTGCAGAGCCCCGCCAGGGTTATGATGGGACCCTCGGTGCTGCCTTGCTAGGTTAATGAGGAGTTTGCCCTTCCAGCTCTCAGCCCTTTGGCAACGTGCCTTCCAGTTCCCACAGCTCCCAGTTGCCGGCATGCCCCCGCTCCAGTGTGGCTCCCCTGGGGGCCTGCTGGGAAGCAGGGCTCTCTGGCTCCCCATCAGTAGCTGATATAGAGCCAGAGCCTGCAACCATAGCTGAGCCAGACACTTTGGAGCCGTGGCTCCCAAGACTTCCAGTTTCCTGGCTTCCCTTCAGCCCACCTGGCAGATTAAAGGGCAGCCCAGAGCTTGGAAACATCGTTCTCAGGACTGCATCTCCTACGGACCCCCGGCTCTCCAGGCCGATGGCTCCGCGTGCCCCCTAGGCAGCTTGCCCTGAGTTAGGGCCCCATTCTCTTTACAGAGAATTTCACAGGTTTGGCTTTCAGTACAACCTTGAAAAAAACCACAACTTTTAAATGCTCTAGTCCTCTGCGAGTGGTAATCATCTTTCTCCCCACAACTCCAATTTTAATCCTTTAAAAACACAAACAAGTTAATTCACGGGGGAGAACAGGAGCAAACAGTTCCCAGTTTTGTAGATTAGAGAGATTCTCCGTTTGCGTTTGTGCCCGTGTAGCTTTCACGGAGCTGCCTCCAAAACGTGGTTACAGCACTGCCTGCTATGCTTTTCTTGCACTCACCTGCCAAAGCCCCGAAGTGTGCCAATAAAGGTGCCGGAGACATTTGGGCAATACTGTGCTGCTACACACCAGCCAAGCTGCAAAACAGTCCTGGGAGTGACAATTCCCGTTAAAGTTCTCAGGAGTGGAAAAAGATCCGGGACAGAAAACAGCGTATGGAATTTTACAGCTTTCTAAAATAGGTGTATATGAAACAAAGAATGAAATTAAAAATAGCGTTTGTCCTTTGAAATATAACGTAACCTCAAAACAAGAAACTGGCCCTGAAGGTTAAGAAATGCTTTAAAACTTCATCACACAAAACCTGCCTGACCTTTTATATCAACCCTGAGGTCTCCTCTTCAGGATGGATGCTTTGTTAAAGCAGTTGAACCAGAGCCCTATTAGCCCCCTCAAGAGATCTCACTCTCTCTTGTTTTTTGGTTTTTTTTAAATTATGAGCCAGAGTACTGTGCACACCCCTCGAAGCCAACGTATGCAGATGGGCTCTAATACAATTCCCTTCAAAATGATAGAGCCCATCAACTGTCCCTTGTAATACTTAAAGAAAAACACAGGTGTTCCTCTGGCCCGCAAGAAGAGGAAATACCACACTGATTAAAACTTGAACCTCACTCGCCAGGACAGACCTGAACCTCCTCCCGCCCTCTTCATGCCTCCCCTCCCCAGTTCTTCTAGGCAAAGGAACGGGCAAACATCATTTGTAACTCATCTCAGGGTTTGCAAATGTAATTTGATAACCTCTAATGAAAGTCAGGGAGAGCACGGGCGGAAGCAGTGCTGGCCCACAGGGATGGGGTGAGTGTAGGTAATCTATAAAAATCACAACATTCTCAATTTTATGTAAGAAAAAAGAACACCTTAATGACAACATTTTTTAAAAAAAATCACCTTGAGAAACACATCACAGATTCCCAAGTTAAGACATCAATTCTTATTCCTAGTTCTTCCAAAACGCCTTTTCCCAAGTCCTTCCTCTTCCGGTGAGTGATGCGAGATTCCATTCTGCTCCCTCTCTCCCTGCGCCTTCCCTACCCATGCTTCATTTTTTGCACCTAGGCTGAAACACACCCTTGAGCACTTAAGAGCTACACACCCTGGTTTATATTAAAATATATAACGTATTAAAAAATCCCAGCTCACTGTTTCCAAACCTCTTCTCTCCTACGTGTGAGCCACCCAACACTGCTAGCACTGCAGTACAGTAATGTCGGGGATCCCAGTCGTGACGGGCCTGTATGACGTTGAGCATATAACCCAGGCACAGCCTCAGCGCCCCGGAGCGAGCAGAGAGACAAAGAGCCTCCTTTGGGAGTGGAGTTGAATTTTCTTTTTCTTGTACAGCAACGCCTTTTGGATTGGGAGGAAAAGCCGGTCGTGCGAGGGCTCTGCTCTCCTCTTTGTCCTCTCCAGAAACTAACGGCTGATGGATCCCAAATGAATTCATGGAGAGCAGAGAAAGTGTTAAATAGCAAATTCTTTTACACACATAATGCTTAAGTTTCAATGAAGTCACATCGGCTTTTTTTCCCCTTTCCCAAAATCAGGCCCACCAATGCTTGCTTTCTTTAAGAGCCAAACAACATTCTTGGATAGCAGTTCAATATCTCAAGAGGTGTAAATCACCACACTCTATCTTATTAGAAACATTTGAAAGAGGGCAAGTGCTTTCAAAGCCATAAACTTCAGATTCCATACATGTTCCAAAGCTGTAGTGAATACACATTCCTGACTCGAACTGGTTTTAATTTGCAGTCCCTTTAAAGCACAAATGCAAAAGTCGAAACACTAAATCAACTTAAATAACAATAACAAACCATTTAAAAAATTATCCATTTGCAACTTTTTTAAACAAACCAAAAAGAGGAATCACTCAAATGCCTAAAGCAATGCAGTGGGTGTATGTCCAGTGCAAAGGTAGCCTGCAGCTCCTGGCGAAATGCAGCGTAATCACTGCTCCACCGTGGATTATTTATGGTCACGAGCCTGACAGAGCATTATAAACTAAAGCAGCAATTCTCACTGCCTGCTGCAAAAGGCTAAAAATCCCTAGACACAATGAGAACAGCAGAATGAAAACCACATGACAGCTAAAGAACAAAAAAAAAATTGCCACATCCTTTGTGAACACAAACAATTAAGTCATGAGGAGATAAAAAACATACCTGAAAGCACGGGGGTGGGCAGGCACATGCCGTTTGTGCCAAAGCATGCAGTTATAATTTCTCAGCAGCAGCAGTTGTTATGGTGACTGGCAGAGCGCCCTTTGCTCTCCAGCAAGCCTTTTAATTAAAGATATTGCCAGTTATCTCTAACCGCAATCCCTGTCCTGGTGATCAGATTGGCACGAGTGCTGCAGCACATCTCCCTTAGGAAATTATGGCGCCAGCGCTCAAAAGGCAGCTACGGTAACAGCAGAGTTTTCAAATAGGCGTTAAATATACATACCCACAAAAATTCACGTTCAAAGGTGCGCACATGAAGCGGATAAAATGCACTCGCTGATGCAAACATACGTGTGCTTGCAAATGCCTCATTAAAAAAATTAGCTCTCTGTGAAAATTCTCAGGGAACAAGAACTACTGAGAAACACTACCACTGGGAATTGGGGGAGTGCAGGTTAAAACCATAACTGGGTGGGAAACATTATTCTTCCCACGTATAATCATTAACGGTGGAAATCCTTCCATAAGTTTTCAGTATTTCATTAGAATTTAAAAATCAAAACAACATACTTCTATGGAAAATGGAAAAAAACCCTCCGAAATGTATAATTTCCTACAAAACTTTGCTTTTAATGCAAAAGTAGATTTTGGTTTCCTCAATGCAATGTTTCAGCCAAGCTTAGCTGCAAAGCATCTGGAATTTACAGTATTTTACTACACAGAGGAGATGGCTTGCTGCTCTGTATTCAGAGAAAGCACCTTTTGTCAGCAGCTGGGGAATAGTTGAATAAAGAGCATGAGAATTAATGTCATTTAATCACCGAGCAGCAGCCTTCTTTCTAATCCATTGTTCAGAGAAAATGCTGTATTATTGAAAGCCTATTAGCGACAATATGGACTTGTACTGAAAACACGGGACACGTCCAGAAGGTTTACTTCAAGGTACCAAGTGTTCAAGAAATATTATTATCTCAAGTATCATCACTTTGCAAATTGATTTTAACCCCTCAAAGTCCACGAGACATAAACCATTCCACCTCTGAGCAACCTGATCTTACACCAAAGCTGGATCTCGCTTCTAAGCGGGCACTGCTTTGAGCAGGGGCTGGGACCTGATGACCTGCCTTTCAGCCTAATTTGCTCTGTGACTTTGTGCTTATCCATCAGAAATCTTTCAAGACATCGAATATATCAGATATTAAAAGCCCGTGATTTGCAGAACAAACCTTCCAAACATTGCTCATTGGTTTGCCTTGGATTTAGTACAAGAAAAAACCTGAGCAAGAAGTAGAAGTATAAATAAGCTGCCAGGGTTAATAATGACTTGTAACTATGCATGGCATAGATATATATTATGCCTAAAGTATAACGATCTCCCGCTGGCCAGCAAACATCAAGAGGCAACAACAATCAGAAAAATGTCTAAGTGGGCTTTAAAATCATGAGTTTCCTAACAAGTTCGAACAAGGATAAAACATGCCATGACCTTAGACAGGCACAAGCCTTGTGCTTCTCAGGGTACACAGGGACTTAAACTTCTATTTTCCTCCACAATCCTAAAAATACCGTATGATGAGGCAGTAAATTCTGTCAAGTTGGTCTTTATTAAATCCTGATTGCTATCCTTAGAAGAAAAATTAAATCATTTCAAATCATTACCCCTGGAATGATGAAAATAATGGTGCTTAGATGGAATTAGTGTGAAAGCAAAACTCAAAGTTTTTTTTCCAGTAGGAAAAAAAATGCGTGCCACAGGTGTTCCTGCAATAATAACACCTCAGGCTGGGATGTTTTTGGGTCAAAGAAGGTGACAGAGGTCAGATCAGGTCACTACCTTGATGTGAGACCTCCAAGTGAAGGCAAAATGCTGCAGGGAATACTGATGGTGATTCCCCGAAGGTGACACGCAGCCCTTCGAGCTGCACCGCGGAGGTTCATGACTCCAGGAGGCAGTGGAAAAAGCAAATCGACAGTGGCGCAAGTTTCTGTGGTTTTGCATGTGCTGCTTACCAGAGGAGACAGGTCTTAACCACTTGTGGTTATTCAAGAAGAAAAGAGAGTGTTATTAACTCCAGTGAAACGAAGCAATTCATTCAAAAAAACAACCCAAACTCAAAAAAAAAAAAGCCTAAGCAGAACCAACAAAAACACAAAACCCAAGGAACCCTCAGGAAAACCATCTGTGAGAAAGCAGCAGAAACAAGGAAAACCACTTCAGGAAACGGACATAAAGTTGCTGCAACTTCAGCGAAGAGCGTATTGGTCTCTAACAGGAACTGCTGCTGATACTCCTATCCGGCAGCTTCCCCAAAACGCTGCGTTCACTCGTACCTCACCTCTCCGGACTGAACTCTGCCCATCGACGGGGGCTCGGATCAAAGGAGTTGGTATCTGCAACACAGGCCTCTGTAGAACAAAGTTTTCATGACGCTTTCCAACTCCACTCTTCGATCGAAATGAGGAGAAAGCTATCTCAAGGCAGCAATAAAATCCACCTATAGAACCGTGACCTTCAAATTATTTTTCTTTTTTCTCCCTCTACATTCTTCTGTATTATATACCAGTTTACATGTTTTAGTCATGGGATAAGTCTCCCAAACCTATGGATTAGCAGAGGGATGAAAGGCAATGGCATACAGGAATAAAGACACATTTTTTACCTTTCATGTGAGTCCTTAAGGGCTGCCAGCTTGGAAAAAGGAAAACCAGCTTACCCTTGCATGCCAACACAGCTACCGTGGATTCTTTCTCATAAATAACTTTGCATGCAGCGTAGGTACCTGTATAAACGGACATCTCTGGTCACACACCAGCAGCTCACACCTGCCATGTATCATGCAACCAAGACACTGTAGTTCTTCCCTGAACACCACAAAAAGAGCCGCTGTTACAATTAATATTTGCAGGAATAAATAGGGAGTTACCCTGAAACAGGACACAAAATCCATGCGAAGTTGCTAGGTATTAAGTAGTATGACTTTCCACACTTCTTCCCACCACTAGCTCAAGCTTTTACTCCATACCAATTGCCTTATTTTATTTTATTTTATAAATAAGACATTTAGACAGACAAGTCTTGAAGGAGAAGCACAAAAATGCACTACGACGCAACTGATACATAGGGAGCTTTAGTCAAAAAACGGAAGTTCTTTCGACTTGTTTTTGCCCTGTACACAGACACGTTTCCACTGTATGTTCTTGGTTATGCCAGAACCTGCCCCTGCCCGTGACTTTGGCAAGGGGTTCCAGTACGTGAGCCAAGGACTGAAAGACGGTGCAAGACAACTGGCAGCGGAAAGGTAGATTTTCTCTATTTGTTTGCTTGGGTTTTAATGTGCTTGCCAAATAGCGAACTCTTTCTAAACATTCTTCAAATCAGTTTAACGTTAGCAAATGACAGATAGAAGAAAAAGACCTGCGCTTTCAAGCGCCGGCAGCCTGCCCCGGTCTCAGGTATGCAGGTGTGCCTCGCTGGGGCTGACCCCTGCACAGAGCACACAATGGGAACCAGCACATCTCTTGTAAAATCAGCGCTGCGGCTGATCTTACAAGATACCAAGACCCACACCTGCATCGCTGAAAGCAGGAGCAAGCCCTCAGCGGCTGCATACTTTTCTCCCTCTCCATTCATCTTTCAGATTTATTCTTGTCACTAACAAAACCTATTTCCTCTGTGAGCCTCACAGAAAAGAAAAAGAATAGCATGGAAATAACTTGATAAATTGTACGTTACTTACAGCCTGATCAAAGCCCGCTAAAATTCAGTGTGAGTCTTTTTGTTGACCCAACAAACTTTGGGTCAAGCTTTTAAGCACTTACCTAATTTCAACCTTGGCATTTAGAGTGCCTAAGTTTTCAGTACAAAAATACCAACTTTCTGATATTGGGTGGAATCTATCTGTTTGACTCAGTCGCATTATGGATTTTAAATTTGTAAATGAGAACAAAAGCAGTAAAGAAAACATGTCTTTATTTCCAAATGGAAAAAGCGTAAAGCAATCCTGGAATACCACTGTCATGAGAAGCAAACTCTGGAAATTTGATTCAGCGCTGGATTATCAGCTGGTCCCAGCGCACCACTTTAATACCATTTGCTATACTGGTTTTGGATTTTAAAGCCAGGCCTGCACTACATAGGACCTGGCAGGTGCTTTTTATTTCTTTCTGCGTGGTTACATATAACAGCTTTCTTCAGGCAATCGGGTAGATCTTTAGAGTCCATTTCACTAATAGTTGTACAGACAGAAACAAAGTAATGAATTATTAACTTGGTAAGAAATTAAAACCACCTTTCTTTTAAGTAGAGGGGTGCTTTCTGTTACTACTATTCAGTATTTCCACAAAAGATGGAAGTAAAACATAACACAAAAAGCACTACACTAAAGATGATTAAAATTGCCACATTATTCTATGTCAGTTCTATAGAAATAGTGTGGAGCCAGGTACAAATTACTGGAGGCCATAAAGATTCACGAATTTACATCTAGCACAAATGCGACCCTAGCAAAGCAAACACAGTGTCAAAGACAAGAATTACAAGAACAAAACCGATAAAAGTTAAAATCAATTACCACTGTTGATGTACTAAGCACCTACCAACTAGATCACATACCTAGAAATCATACTGCTTGTCCCATGAGAAAAATTATTCCCTCCAGCTACGACAGACTGCCACAGCAGTCAAACGGTGAATTATTACAACTCTTCCCCTTTCTCAAATATTATAATTTTCAATATAAAATTAGTGCCAAGCAATCACATTTTTTTTGGCATCTAGTTTGAAAGTGAATCCTTACAATTTTCTACTTAAAAATTATTAGGATCAAATTAGAATTTCAATCTTCCTGCTTATGTTGATATTATAGAAGTAGTAAATAAAGACTTACAATACAAAACTTTTCCAACAATTTCATGCACAGAAAAACATGCAACTGCTGAGACCCAACAGAGAGAACAAACCAATATGGGAATTGCCTCTCAAACCCAGCAACCTGCCTCTCACAGTGGCCAACGTGGGAGCTAAAGAAAGAAAAATAAACCAAAAAAGCTCCCCACATTTAGGCAGGGAAGAGAAATCTGCTTTCAAACCATATCCAGCCAGGGGTGTGAAAGGTGTAAGGGTTGGAGTCTTATTTTTTTAATGTTATCTACAGTTTTATGCCAAATATAATCATTCCAAGTTGCTTTAGCTTGCAAGGGATGGCTTAAAAGAATCATTTCTAAACAAACTACAATTAAAGTCTCATCTGAAGTGCAGAAAACACAAAAAGCTGTTCCAGTCTCCTCTCTGTACAGGTTCTCTGCATGTCTCTGGTTCTTTTCTTTTTTTTATTTATTTTTTTTTTTTAATTTGGGAGAATATAATCTCCAAAAAAGAAACTGGCAACACACCCATTCAGTCAGATGGTTGTAAAATCAGCTCAACGTGTGACTCTCGCTCCAGCCAGAAGTACAAGTTTTCTACCCAAATGATTATTCTACTTTTGGAAAAACTCTGGTGAAAGATCATGTTTATACTCTGTG
Source organism: Charadrius vociferus (assembly GCF_000708025.1). NCBI lineage: Eukaryota > Metazoa > Chordata > Aves > Charadriiformes > Charadriidae > Charadrius > Charadrius vociferus. The sequence continues at coordinate 3,034,518 of NW_009648149.1, forward strand.
GGTCCAGTGAAGTAGAAACTCACTCAAACAAAGCTGAACAGGTATTAATACGCATTATATAGGAATTGAAAAGACAAATGTAATTTGGTATATAACTCTAATTCATAGTTTAAGAACTCAAAATCTCCAATTTGTAACTAAGGACAAACCTCTTAGAATTGAGACCCTGTTGATGCTCTCTCATCACACAACACCCCAAGTTCAGGGCATGAAATCACCACGGTTTTAACCCTCTTAACAACAGAGCACCTCAAGTGCATTTGTGAGTCTACAGCAGTACAGTTGCAACTCCTAGAGCAAATCCTGGAAAACAACAATAAGAAACATGCTTCGGGGAAGCTACTAAGGACAAAGAGAAAACCAGACAATAAAGAAGGAAAATTGGAAAGGAACCACTTAATACATTACCAGTTTTCATAGCTTTTGCTACGGTTTATATAATATTTTTATGTTATGACATTGAACACAGATACAATGGAAATAAGAGACCATCACTCTTTGTACATCAAAATGGTACATTTACAAAGTCTGTAGCCAGGGCTTTCACTCACCGTCTTCTCACTAATGTTGTAACTCGGGCATCCTGGTTGGCAAAAATTAGGGTTTGATTCAGGACAGCTGAAAACTAACGAAAGCTAAGGATACTTTATAGGAATGAAAATTAGGCTGAGTGCTATTCTCAGTCTTGCAATAGCACCATGTTCTTTTGAATTGGATTTCCGCGTGCCTCAGTTTCTCCAACAAGAAAGATGGGAATGTCATGCAAACTTGGAAGCACTTTGAAGTCAGCAGATAAAAGGAGCTCCATAATGCAAGTCTATTATTATTTTATATGTGACACAGCTCATTGCCATTTATGGAAGAAAAATTAAAGATATTTATATACTAAAGCCTTCTGTCTCAACCAGTCTCGATGTTCACACTACAGACCTAATCCACCACTTCCCTGAGCCAGTGGAAAGACTCCTATTGACTTGAGTAGGTTTCGGTTCACACTCTGCTCAAACAGACAGGGCAAGTGTAAAGGCTCTGCCCTACGAGCAGAGTTTATGCTGCTTCAGCTGCCTTTGAACCTTAAAGAGTTGCAAGACAAATAAGTGGCCATAGGTATTAATTACGTTAGATCTGACTTTTGTTAAAAAGAAAGATTTTTCTTATGCGTGTTCTGTACAACTAGAATGGCATAGTAATGCAGAATAGATGCCGTTTCTCTTCAAAATCCCCTGGGAGGTAAGCAAATTGAACGTGTAAAACAAACATGCTGAATTTTCATCTCTCATATTTAAAGCACCCTAGTAAAACAGAGAGGGCAATAAGCAATTAATCCAATGTTCATTCAAGATTTGTTTGGACAATGGACTGGGGAAAAAGCTGGAAAGGAGAGACTCGGGCCCTCCTGGGAGCATCCTCGGGCATCTGCTGCAACTGGATTTCCCTGTGAAATGATGTGCTGCAAGTTTCAACTACATGTGTACAAACCCACCCCACCAAGATCTTGGCTCCTTTATCTTTGCCTGTTTATTTCCTGCAATCCCAACAGAAACACTCCCGCTTTACTCCAATGCCCTCAGCATCGGCCTGGTGGGGCCACAACATTGCTGATTTTTTCCTTGACTTGCCTGGTACCGGCTGCACAGTTCGTAAGCCAACATGAAAGGATTAAAGTAAAACGAAAGACAAATAATATAAGTAACCCACACTTCTGGCTGTGGAAGGCCCAAAGATGTTCAGCCCAGCCATGCACGGAGCAGGTCTGCTCTTCAGGCAAATCCATTACAGTACATGACACCAAAAAAAAAAATCTGTATAAATATCTCAAAAATATAGCCAAAAAGTATATACTAAAAGTAAACCGAGCACAGAATGGACTTCAGTGGCTCTGCTGCTGTCTAGAAGTTTTTCATTAGGATGCAACTAAAAGCAGCTAATAGACAACTGGAAGTTGAATCAGTTTATACGGTCTGGTTTTCTCTAAGCACTAAAAGTATTCTCACCGCATTTTCACCTTTCCCGAAGAAACTACTGAAAACTAAACCCCATATATAGCTGTTTTAAAGCTTAAAAATGAGAACAAGCTGCTGTTCAGAAAGTAAATAATTTATAATAGATTCAAACAATTAGGATTAACCAGCTTCATTTAAAAAAAAAAAAAAAAAGAATGTTTGATTCTTCTGGGCTGTGTTTTGGAAACCATTTCTACCTTATTTTTCTTGGTAACACAATTTCATGCTAGAAAAAAGGCATCAAATGATGAAAAGCATTTGTTTCTTTCTTGTTCTTAAGTAAAACCAGCAATGTTAAACAGGTCAGATATAATAAATACAGCTATTTCAAGGGAAAGAAAAATGTTTTCCTGTCCTAACTTTGAGTGAAAAGAGAAAATTTTTACCAGCTTGCAACTCCACTTTATTAAAAGTGTTCAATTTTATTTAATTGGATATATATGTACATGTTATATTGGGCTTCTTTGTTGCATTTTTCAAATTAATCATATACCATAGAAGCAACATTTTAAAGTGAGTGATGTTCTAGACACCTTTAAAAGTTCTCGTCTGTGGCAGCCACAGTCTCCGACCCCATATTTTTAAATTTTTGATACTTGGATTACCCCGGCAGGAAGGCGATAGTCCTTGAATAGAGCTTTTTGTTCAGCATTCTAATAGCTTCCAGCACTTGCCCCAGCCCACAAGATACATACCAAATTTAGTTAGACATCTAGGCCAGACGTGAAGAATTTCTCTGTCAGATCTAGTAAACTGCACCAGTTTAACATTTTGGCTTCTTGAGGGCAAGGAGGAGACAGCGAGGCAGCAACCGTGCCTTGCAGCAGCCCGGTGACACATGGCGGTTCTTAAAAGGAAGTTAATGAATGAGGCTACTAACCTCTGCAACCCCTCAAACTTTCCTATTTTAGATTTTTGAAAAATAAGACTTGTCCATCCTTAGCTGTATTCAATCCTATATCCTGAAACTGAGGGCTGCTAAAAGATAGATTCAGAAATACAGAAATATTTTTTAAGTCCAGCTTGCCATGTAATAACGCCAGAGCTCGAATCCACTGTGTATTTCCCTGTGAAGACACTAAAGAAACTTCAGCAACTCCTCTCTTTCCAATTTGTTTTAGATCTGTTACCAAGAGTTTAAACCTAATAGAGGAAACTGGTATGCAATTTGTACTCTTGCATTAAATTATTGTGGTTTAAACCCATTTACTTTGGTTTTCTACTGATCACACTGATCTTCTCCCACATAGAACTGGTACAAAGGGAATAAATTTCTATTACCCAAAATGATTTACCAGTTTGGAAAAGGGGAGAGCGAGCAGTGGAGAACCGCACCACCAGAGCCCTGCCGCCTGCTGACCAGGCAGGATGGACACTCCGGGCGGGAATCTCCTGCAAGATGTTCTCCTCCCGGCAGTCCACTCTCAAGAGGGTTTGAGCTTTTGGAAGAAGCCTTTCTCTCTGGGCTGGGCAACTGTCCTGTGGGAGGAATTGTGGAGGCAAATGCTTGTGGAGCACTGTGAAACCGCAGGGCTGCGATGGGGGGATCTGCAGCAGGGCCAGGGCAGCGCGGGGCCTTCTGGGAGCCCATGAGAACTCACTGCTGAATTCCAGCCTGGCGTTCCTCATTTGGAAGTAATTGCCCCGTGCAATCCATCAGGAGGGGCCAGAGAAGATATCTTTGTGAAGTGGAAAAAAATGAGTTCTTAATTTATATATGACAATTAAACCAAATTGGATTGATTTCTTTTTTTTTTTTTTTTCATTTTCTTTTTTTTTCCTCCCCTGTTTTTTGGAAGACTTTAAAATGAACTATAAGTCAGAAGATCTGCCAAGGCTCCCTTCCCTAATTAAACACATAACTTGTATTAAAAACCTTTTTAGTCCAGCTGCTGAGAGACTGTGGAATTGTGGAGATGTATGGTTTGTGGGAAACATTGTGTTCCTTCTTGAATTCTTCAGCTTTCACAAAAGACAGCATGTGAACACTTTCCATAAATACAAACTGCGTTTTCTAATTAAACTACTGTCACTTCTATATAATGAGTTAGCAAACCAAAGGAAAGCTTACACAAATATTTTCAAAGTTAAAGTAATCGGCTTCAAATGAAATACACAACTTCTCACTACAGCCATACCTTTAGTAACTCAAGCAACAGGGTTTTTAAAAAATCAGTAATAAAATATCCCAGATTTACGCAAGGCATTGCCACCGAAAGACTACAACACAACAAGGGCACGGGTAATACAACAGAAAGTTTACACAATGACAGATTAGATTTACAAGATTTTCTCTTTAAAAAGGTGAAATTCCACTTTAGAAGCAAATTCATTGGCTGTAACTACACCAGCCACAGAATTCAGAATAAGATATGCACATTTCTTACAGAAAACTACTTTTTTCCCTGCAATTTAAGAGTTTAGGCTGGTTTATCAGTGTTGATTATTAGAAAGAGACAAAACAAGCATTTGGTCTTTAATTATCTCCATCCTCCTTGAAGCACACATGAAAGTTACATGAAATATTATATATTTGCACAAGAAAATAAAGTGTTCCTTTTGCTGCATTTGTTGTTTTATTACTATCAGATTGGCTTTCTACAAAAAAAACAGCTCTGCAGGTATTACACACTCAAAGCTTTCTCTAGCTTAGAAAAACAAAATTGAGAAATATCAAAGACCTAATCTTGTGAAAACAGCTCTTTCTTTAAAAAAAAATCGAACTGTTTTCAACCCTTAAGTAGCCAATTTACTTGTACATTTGTAAAGTATGGCACAGGATAGGACTTTCTACAGCCCAGTCTGGCGAACTCACACTTACATCACTTCATTTCCAGTATCCCCACATCAAATTCAAGGCGTGCTGTCAAATGTCGCCTTTGGAAGCCAGCCTGACCCAGTTAATGCCTTATGCAGAAAATCCTTCCTACCTAGTTGGAATAATTTTAAATGCACAAATTAATGTATCAAAAAAATGTAACTGCTCTTACTGTTCCCCAAATGAAACCATGTGCCCTCTTTTACACTAACTCTGCTACAATAGGTTTATTATATCTCTATATCCTACATTTCATTTTCGTTGTACTGAATTTTCTTACATCGAACAGCAAAACTAATAACCTGCTTCCAGCTCCAGGAGTTCCCTGTCTGAACCTGGGAGAATCCAGTTCCTGCAGTTTCTTATGCTGTTTCCCAAGTGTGGTCTACTGGCCATCCACCATCAGAGCCAAGCTGCTCAGTTCCAGGGGGCTTTGGTCCAGCCTAGGTGGCCTGTGGCTGTCTTCTGACCCCAAGCACTATTAAGTGATCAAGCATCCCACGGAAATAAAGTAAACTATCCTGGTTCCACAAACAACAAATACACACTGAAAGAAGAGCTCTTTAGCAGGGAATTAGCTTTCACACCCCGTGATGCGAATCAGCATGTCTTCCATTGTCAGAGACTACCCAGATGAGTTTTCATCTTTTTCTCCCACAACAGTTGGAGGCTCTGCACGACCCGTTTCTGCTGTGATGCTCATCCCCCCATGGCAGAGACGGGTGCTAAGGGGAAATGGGCTCTTCTCTTCCCATTAACAAGCGTCAGCTCCACGGTTTTGTAATGCAAGCACCTTGGCACTTCTCCATTCAGAAGCCCCTCGCACATAACAGAGTGGCATTACCCTAAGTAAGAGCAGGAACAAAGGAGCAGGCTGTGAGGAGCTCAAGATACCGTCAGCCTTTGGAGATCTGATCTGCTCCGCTCCATCAGAGCTAACAAAATACATAAAAAAATAAAATCACACTGTAGCTTTTCCATTTTCATCATGAAATTCTCCAAACCCTTTCCCAGCTCATCCCTTATTAAAGCAGCACTAGCTGAAAAGATTGCATCCTATCCTTTCACACTGAGGTCACCATCACACAAGCTGAAGCCTTTATCGCAGAGCATCACAAGCGGATTCCCCACGGCCTTCTCAGGGTCCAAAAGCTATGCCAAAAAGATGTAGCAAAGGCTAATGGAAAGCCACTTGTGCATGGGCTGCTATAACCATTTTCCAAACCTCAATATTTGTTTTAAAGACATCTCCCAATGTGAAAAATGGTTCTACTTCGTCGTTAAAAGAGAATGTCGCAGACAGTTAATCTTGACCATTTATTTTATATCATCCAAACCAAAATATTGATACATCTGGACAAACTCAATCCAAGGAAAGAGCACCGCTCCCAAAGCATTCATGAACACAACCAACAGATCATAAATCGTAACTATCCAGAACTGACCACAATTAAATAATCTGTCAAGGGAGGAGGTAGGCAGCCATTCTGGCTAGGTTCAGACCACTGATAGAAATTCAGAAAAGGCTAAATTAAAAGTATCAACAGTTCATTCGATTGGTGTCTCCTGAGTCACTGAGTTAAGGCAGCCTAAGCTACAATAAACCCCCCCAGGGTAGGTCAAATAGTTATTAAATTGTTGTGCCCAAGAGACTCTCACAAACTCCGGAAAATTCATTTATGTGCTTCAATCAGACTCCACCCAGGACAGTGCTGTGTCTGCACAACTAGCACATTCACGGGGAGGCATCTTCTCTGGTTCAGTGGCAGGGAAATTCAGGGTGAGTCCACCCAAGAGCTCACCTTGAGTTATTCCACCTGTGCAACCAAACCACCTTGCTGCTCATGGTGAAACAGGCAATGTTATGCCAATCCTTACAGAAGGAAATGTGTGCTACAAGACACAGCACTGCCAGCTGTGGCCATGCTGTGCCCTGGGAGACACAGGATCATGTAAGATTATTAACCCATTTTAAAGATAATTTTGAAAAAAAAAAAAAACCCAGGAAAAAAATAATCCTCCAACACCTCTTTTTTTTTTCTCCTGTACCTTAAGGAAATTCAAGTGAAGTTGATGACCGTGGGACTCCTGACTCTGAAAGCAGGGGAGGATCAGGGTAGAAAGTGATCACCCCGAGTGCAAGACAATAGCTGCACCTGAATGCCATTACTATTTAAAAACATTACAGATAGAAGGAAAAATAAATCTCCAGAGAAAAACCTGAAGCTTAATTGTAGCTCTGCTGAAATCAACAGTTTTGCCTTGAACTTCAAAGGAGTTGTGATTTCTCCCCCGCCATATTTTAGATCTAACAAAACCAGCAGAACTGAAAAAGATTTCAAATATTACTAACTACATCCCCCAAGTAGCAGACTGCTTATATCACTTCATAACTTCAGATCCGCAAGAAGGACTGACCCTGCAGTCCTCTAGTTTAATTGCAAGATGGACCACTAAGACAGAAAGTGCTATTGCAAGCTTCTTCTGGATGCCACCACTTCCGCTGGGACTATCAGAGAGCAGCTCATGCCACCATCCATACAGTTCTGGTGTTTTTTTTGCTGTAACAGCACCCTAAGAGCCAGGACAATAAATCTAGACAAACCATTGTTTCCTGCTTGGTAATTTTTGTTCTACGTCTCTGAATCACAAAAACCTGGGGTTTTTTTTACCCATAAAATCCACATGCCCTCCCTTTATTCGGGCATCTAGACTTGATGCCAACAGCAATTGCTCATCATCATACCAAGCACAGGAAGCTACAAACTGAGTTTTCATATCCTACAGTAGCAAAGGCACACATATAGAGAGACAGAAGTAGTTGCTGGGAAGGATCTAAAGCACTCCTCTGTTTAAATCAGTGCAACCAACCACTGAGAGCAACATGCGCTCTTTGCTCTTCAGTGAACGTACCGAGACATACTCATTGTCTAGTATTTATTCAGAGATCATTTCTTAATCATAACATGGACTACTTCAAAACTACGCAGGAACAAAAGTCACATTTACAAAACCCAAAGTATTAAAATTATGTAGGCCTATAACTACTGTTTGATTAAATGTCTCTTGCGTGGCAAAAGACAACCACACGAGTAACATGGGATTTCAGTTTATCCTCTATATGCCTCTACGTTACATTGATTAACTGAAACCATGACCTTGATATTTCCATTACGGCACTATTTTAAAAGTGATCACAAAAGTGATTCATTGAGGTATATCTTTATTTTTATGAACACACTTCTTTGCAATCAGTAATAAGATCTCACCGCTGTACTTCACTATGACCTCGAAAGAAAACTAAATAACGATTTCTGTACCCCTGTGCAAATTATAAAAAAAAAAAAAAAGGTAGCATTCCTTCCCTTTATGTCTTATTTTACAATAAAGCGGTACTTTCCTGGCATAAAAAACCCTCAATGTTTAACGTTCCCTTTAAACTATCTACCGTAAGTCACTGAACCTGAACATAAAAGTTGGGCATTAACTAACTTTATCCATTTTCCTTTTTGTAGAAATGAAAAGAATCTATAAGCGAGGAAAAACCCATCAAGCTGAACATAACACCACATTCAGATTTTGTGATTGTTGGATCATACAAAGCTGTGTGTGTTACACAGAGCTTATCTGTAATTAATAACAGATCTGGATTTAGTTATGCTTATTTACACAAACAACCTACAAGCAAACCATACACAATGGTTAATAATTAAATGTAAGCATCTGCAGTAACAAATTGATCAAGTGGTATGAACAAAATCACATTCTTACAAATTGAAATCTCAATTTGAATAATGCAATGAAAAATTCTCCATCTGAAAAAGTCTCAATTAGTTTTATTTCAAGAAAAAGAGGCATGTCCAAGTTATTCTGTGAATTTCATACATCTAATCACTTAAAAAAATGAGGAAAAGTACAGGGAGTAACCCTGCTATCATCTTCAGTACCATTCATAGCAGTATTAGGTAAAAAGGTTCAAAACAATGTCATTTCTTTCATTTGAAGTACCACTTTAAAATACTGCCTTTAAAAACTTCTTTTTTTTTCCATTGAGACATCAGCAAAAGCCACGCTGTGTGACATTTAATATCATTTGCATATTTGCATCTTTGTATAGACATGCAGATAATTACGCCATTCTATCACTTAAAACTTCACAGTTAAAGTCTATTGAAAAAAGTACTCAGAGAATCACCAAAGAGGCTACGAGCGCATGCTTGATTTTTATTTGAAAGTCATTTGAATTACGTGTGCTTACTAGTTCTTTTCACAGCAGCGTGCTCCTGACAGAATTTATCAAATCAATGAGCTCCTTGGGAATGAATAAAGTTATGAATCAACATAACAAACAAGGACTGTCCTAGTAGCTTAATAGATCTTATCATTGCAAAATAACGCTAGGAATGCGCCTCATCCCAGTGCCCACATGATTGCTATTTGTACATCTGGTCAGGAAGCACAATGCAGCCCCTCCTGACTCCCTGCAAGCATTAAAGCCCAGACAGAGCTGCAAAGATAAACAGCACTTTTGACGAGGCGCTCACTTTGATGAAATAAGATTTATTCTCAAGAATTACTGGAGCTGCTCACAGCTTTCAGGAAGAAAATAAAGAAAAGCATAATACATAGGCTGCTGGAGTGAGACTAATGATGATATATGCTTGACATTAAAACTGCTAAAACCAGGCTGCATGTTGGTAAATTGTGTCATGTGCCTGGGAGTCTGGGCACTGGCTTCGGAGCCAGGAACCTCTGGTTTCTCGTGCTGCTTTTAACAATAACTTCTTTTGTTGCCCTTGCCAAGCCATTGCTGCACTTCTGCTGCGGCGAGAAGAGGCCAGGGCTTACCTACCGTTCAGAGGCTGTGTGCTTCAACTAGTATTTGCAACATGCTTTAAAAACTGCAATCTCACCATGCACGTTCTTTGAATTATTATTTATGAAACCAGCATTGCAGATGGGCAAGTGACGGAGAAAAGAACAGATCCAAGTGCCATGACATTTTGTCCAACTTAGCTGACACAAGTCCAGCGAAAAAAACATCACTCCCTGTTCATTTAACTCAATGCTGATGCTCATGTTCTTGCTCATTTATCCACTATATCCATTGTTTTCTTCTGGAAAACAAATAGCAGAAGAAAAAGTTGTGGTAGGCGGGCACTGTGACGCAACCTCCACTGTAACAATTCAGAGGACCACTTTAGTGAACAGGCAAAGAGAAGTGAGTCTGCAGTTGCGTGACTTCACTCAAAGCAAAGAAAAGCCATCAGTTACCCCGCAGATACAATCTTCAACAGCAGGTTCAACAAAAATGAGCAGGACAATCACTGGAGAAGAGATGAGGATCCTCACCTTTTTGCTAAGGGAAATCTAACAAACCTATACTTTCTGTAACCTTATTTCTACCATTCTAAGTATGGCAACTCCTATTCTGTAGATCTTTGCAAGGGTGCTACGTAGAGCAGAGCTGAGGTCATGCTGGAGACATCGCCTCCTCCCTCCCTTCAACTCAAAGCAGGATCAGCTGTATCACAAGTGGCTGAACATCCTTGAAGACCATCAATAATAACAATTCCACGACAGCTATTCCATCATCTAACTAACGGTCTGGTCTGTATGTCCCTTGCTCCTGCTTAAGACCATAGCTAGTCCTAACCTCAGAGAACAACTATTGCCTTCCTTTTTGTGGCAGCTCCTTAACATACTGGAAGAACATTATCAAGTCTGCCCTCTCACGTCTGCATGCAATAAATTAAATTTAATAACAACCATTTTGTTGTTCAGTTCTCTTACTTTTGTCCCAGACACAGAGATCAGGGTTTACGAAGATCTGCCACAACAACAGAAGGCAACAACCTGAGTCATCATCGCCTTTCCTCTCCAGGTGGCAATGCCAGACGCTGCGCTTTCCTTCAGTAACATAGCATGGTAGAGTTTAGAAGCACGGCACTAGAGCTGAAGCAAAGTCCAGATAATTCTGCAAGACCAAGAATCGTAGCTAGTAACACAAATAGCACGATCCTGATGCCTACAGCCTGCTACCCTCCCAGGAGGGCAAAGCATCCCACCTTCAGCAGTAAGCCCTTCGCTCTGATTTCAACCCGCCTGCAACACAATCCTCAAGCAAATCTTCCTTTCTTCCCCAAGTTGAACACTTGGCAGAAGCGCAGAGCATCTTTAGAGAAACGTACAGGCTCTGTACATCTGAGAAAGCAGGGCCACACGTTCATTATGCCCTGAATCACCTCAAAATTATGTGTATGTTTTTCTTAATCAAATTGCAATTATTTAAAAATATTTTCTGTCTCTACCCCCTTATGACTCATCCTGAATGACTCCAGCAGCAGCAGCTGCTCAGTCTTACCTTATTTGAAAAGCAAAACCCAAACAAACAAAAAAGCCCACCCCAACACCCCCAAAACTCAGCATCAAGCAATTCATCCAGCAGAACTTTGGAGAGGAAGCGTAAAATCTCAGACCTGCTGCACACCGGAGTTTTGCACGCACTTCAGTGACATCCAGATTTCACCTCTTATAGACTTACAGCTGTGCAATGTGTGCATAAGGTGTCACCATGGTTATTGGTCCAGATTCCACATGCTTCAAACAGAAGATTTATAAGGTAAAATGCCATGTAAGCCAGCAAAGAGAAAACAGACTTCTTATTTGCTCCTTTTAATACCAACTTGAAGGAATTACAGTTTTTCCAAAAAGCAGCTGTGGGGAAACAGAACAAACTACAGATTATCTCAAAAAACCAAAGGCTTCCACCATGGAGGCCTTCAGTCAGGAGTCTCCCTATCTCCTGAGAAGAGAACACAACAGTTCTTTCCCAAATAACAGCAAAGAGAAATTGCAACTAGAAAACAAAAGTCTGTCTTAAATCATTTCCCAAATTAAACACGTTTTCATGGGGAAAAAAAAAAAAAAAAAGAGAAAAAGGAGTAACTACGGAAGGCCTGAGCCAATTCACTCTGCAAAGACCGGCTGAATCCTTGCTCCAGCCCCTGTTGTAAATGGGGTATCTACTCACTGGGACATGACTATGATGCCAAGTCCCCGCACCAGGTCCTTGGGTGTCATCAGCTGCTTAAACCAGTGCCTCAGTCATGCTATTGCAATGGGCTATTAGACTCAAGATGGGAGTTTGATTTTGGGGTTGTTATTATTCCTTTTTAATCATAATGCAGAAAGCATTCAAAAGCTGCTACCTCAAGTTCATTCCCTGGGAAAACGCATGTTTTCTGATTCCAGACTTCTTTCTTATAGATTCCTACCCTCGCACGTGAGGAGGGAGTAACCCAAATACTACCCCATCGACATTACTGATTAATTAATATTAGCAAGGGAGAAAACTTTAGCTAATACTGCTATAATTACAAGACAAAAAGCAATGTCTCAGTATTACCAGCCCACCAGAAACAGAACCACCATGTTAAAGCAACACTCTGCTACCTCCTGGAGGAGCTCAAACAATGGCCACATTGTTCAGCAGCCTCATCTCTGCTGAAGGCCACCCACATCTTCCCTACTCCAGGGAGAAGTCAAAATCTTCCAGCTCAATAGACATCCAGTCAGAGGAGAAAGCATCTTTACAAGGCTTGTTCATTTTTCTTGGACAAGAAGAGAGTTCAGCCTTTGCCTTCAAGCCAAGTCCCTGAAAGGAAGGGAATGAGTTTGAAGTTCCTGAAGATGGACATGCCTCCAATGCTCAGGCATTTTGTATCACACAAGATTGATTTCCTCCAACTACAAGAGGCCTCGGGTGAAAACGATCCTTCACAGCCTCATGGCTGGGAGCCAGCATTAGACTGAAACACAAAGAACGCATCGTGCTTGCCTCAAGATGTCAGGAGCTTTTGATAAATTAAAATTCATTTTGGTAAATGAAAAATTCCTGGAATCTTTTGTTCATGCTAACATGTGCTGTAATATTTAAAATTTAAATAAATTACACAAAACCAAGTAAAAAATGAGTCAGTCCTTCCAAAAATTGTACAACCCCCCCATTTTTAAAAAGTTTGAAACCTTCTATTACTTTCTACCAGGCCTACTACAAGAAAGGAAAACTCAATGCAACCAACCCTAAAAGTGCTGGAGAAATGGAAAGGGAGAGGAAAACAACAGAAATAAACGAATTTGCCATGCCAGATAAAGTCCAAACAATCTCTGTCCAAAACCAGCTGTGTCTTCGGGTACACAGCACCAAATACTTGCCACGAGGTAGGGACAATCCTGTGAAGGACCGAGTAGATCCCGCATTGTAGAAGCGCATCCTGTGAAGTTTTAAGAGTTTTCAGGATTCACCTACAGAGCAAAAGAGATTCTGGAAATAAGAGTTGCCAGATGTCCCAATATAAATCAGGATTTTTAATATTTCTCCTGATGTCTCATTAACCTCATCAGTATTTCCATACATGTCGTCTGGCAGCCTTCTCAGGATGCCCAGTAAAACTAGGAGACACGTGTTAACGGCAGAGAAGAACAAGGGAGAAGCCCTCACAAGCCTGAATTCAACTCCTTCAGTTTGCCATGCCTGGAACAGGGGGAGGAGAACAAGGAGACAAAGGAAAACAGCTTGTGTATAAAATAAGCAGAGAAAGAGTGAAGGCAGCCCAGATGGATGAGGTAGCCCAGATCCTGCACATAGCTTTAGAAGAGAAGAATAGCAGAGGAACTGCGGCTTGTCTGGGGCGGGGGGGACACGACAAAAAGGATATTCTTTTATCATGCTTACTTCAAGGTAAACTTGCTGTAGCCTAAAATAACCACTCCTGTTGACATACATTCAAACACACTGCAAACTAATATACTGATATTGCTCATCTGGAAGGGATACGGTCTTGTCATGGATGTAGGGCACAATTCATACTGAACATTTCACAGCAGCCAATGCTGCAGGGCTGCACCGGCTCGCAGCACGAGACCTGAACTGCCGTCATTACAGCGGGAGACACACAAGAATTGCTTGGGGCCAGCTGTACACAAATACCTGCTGCTACTAAACAAATTAACTTTTCTTTACATATATTAAAAAAAAAAAAATCCACCTCCATCTAATCTGTAAGCACTTGCCCCTCAGAAAAAAGATTTTGTATTTTTTCCTTTTTTTAAAAATGAGAATATTTGCAACAGGTATCAGGGAAACTTAATCAGTCCTTAGAAAGCATTTAGATATAAAGAGGTACATAGAGTCATTGCTGTCTCCAGCCCACAGCAGAAATGAGATATTTCTTGAGAGCTGAAAGGGCTATAGTTTATCATGTCCATTGAACACCTGCCTCCACTTAACCCTTTTGGGACTTTCTGCTTCAGCTGGTCTTTTCAATGGGGTTAGTAGATCAACAGGGCTCTAAATTCTTCAGAAACTGTTTTCCCCCTGCCTCTTTTCAACAATATCTTACCAGACAGTCTTTCAACACAGGGTCTCCATCCTTATGATTTTCGAAAAGACTCCAACTGAGGGATCACAGAAAGTCAGGACAAGGCAGTTTTGTTTCTGCCAAGTATTTGAGCTCAGATACCCCCTGTTCATTATGTCAATCAGTTGTCTGGGTTAGGTCAAGAGTTACTCGCAGATCCAGATGCAATATACATTTTTACAAAGTGGCTGTCTTTTTGCCCTGCTCACAGAGGCAAAATGCTCCTACACCTTCATGTTCTGCATGCTGTTCCATATCCAGACACAGATATACAAAATTCTTGCAATATATTAAGTTTAGCAATCCACCCAACAGTGTATTTCCAGTATGCAGACAATTCATCCTCATTTCTACATGTATGTTAAAATTTATAGCAAATGTCTTCATGCACTTTTGTTAAAAAAAAAAAAAAAAGACAACTACATTCAAAAGCAAAGTGTATACTGAGAAAAAAATAAGGTTAATAAGGTTAACATCACAAAGGAAAATGAGCTTGGGGCTTCATTAACATGAAAGTCAAATTTTGTTCTCTTTTAGTGGGATGTTCATGTAAAATACTTGAACTAAGCAAACAGCAGTGCTCAGGCTACAGCGAGAAGCTGACAGCAGAAATTAGGTCCTCTGCCTTCGCTGTTTACACAGCGTGCCGCAATACGATAGGTGCTTTAAAAAGAGATAAAAATGACATTCAGCCTAATCAAAACTTAGAAGCTTTACTTCTAAAGAAAACTCGAGATAAGATTAACTCAGTAGCATTATCTCAGCATACAAACATAAGTGCGCACTATTTATTTACATACTCTATTCTGAAACATATTGAATGCTCTTAGTTGTAAATAGCAAAGCTCTTGTCTCCCAAACAGTCTGTTTCAATAAGAGTAGCATTGTTACAGACTTTTTTTTTTTGTTTGGAAGACTAAATGCCATATAGTCAGCATTGGAAGGATGGAGTTGCAAATGTTTGTCTTTTAGTGCCGAATGCTACAGAAAGCTGGCATCAAAAGTACAATAGAAAACAGAGTTTGGTGGGAAGTTCAGATGCTTGACTACCCTGCTCTGAATAGAGCAGAAAACTTCTATTAGTTCCCCGCTGTTTCAGCCAGGCTAGGTCAGTTCCCCCACCAGCAGCCAGGAGACTTTTCCAGTGTTATCAGCATTAACCCCCTTCATGCTGCTCAACAGAGCTGCTGCGGATAAAAACGCACGCTGCTTGGTGCCAAGAAGTACTGCCAAGAAGCAATGCTGCTTTCCAAAATTAACTTCCAAACTCTGTAACATGTACAGACCAATTATTTTAAAATATGGGATAATATGCATATTCTCAGTCCCGTGCCCAGAAAGCAGGCCATTATCTGGCAGCATTTGCAATTACATTAACTGCAGAAAAGTGTGAAAATTTGTGTCATGGAGAAAGACGACCAGGATTTCTACTCTGTGTTGACAGAATAAGAGCAGCTTATAACTAGTTGGAAATAATTCATTGCTTTTTCATGGCAGAAGAGGACATGTAAAACAGAAAGTGCTCAAAACAGGAACAGTTAACCCAAAGTACATGAAAAAATTGTTTGAAGCACACCCTATGGAGGAACAGGGTGTTCCTGCTGCACGTTAAGTATTGCACAGCTGATTAAAAAACATAAAATGCGTCATTTTACGAACAATAACTCAGGTCTATGGTTACACGTTACCATAACTCATAATTTTTTTGCTGTGTCCTACTTAAAAATTGAATCAAGTACCTGGCACTTTAGAAACGGTGTCAGGAAAGTACCTGCTAGAAGTACTGCTGGGCTGGTTTGGATTTTTTCAAGGCTACATACACCCTGAGGCTGCTGGTGTGGGGTTTACTGTCCACCCGTGACACGACCACATGCTATAGGAGAGTAGCATCTGGATGCTACACAGCTACAGTTAGAGTAGGTTAGAAAATTGGTTTCCTCACCTGAGGACATTCTTTCTTCGCTGAAATATTTCTTAAATAAAAATGTCGCTGTAATTTCAAAATTCCCAAGTAAAATCAGATTTATAAAAAAAAATAATCAGGCAATAAAAAGTAAATGCAAACAATTTGTCTACTAAACATGTGAACGAGGATTTCTTACCTAGAGGTTGAACCCTACCCTGGAAGGTAATGGGATCGAGCTCCTTGTCCCTTGCACAGGCTGGAGTAAGATGACAGTGGGAAGAGGCAGTTTCACCTGGAGAAGAGATGGCAGGAGGCAAAAGCACTCCTTCATCCTCCTCACCTGCATCCACCGCTGCCTCGCTGCCACAAGCTGACAAACTGCTGTTCACTACCAAGTTAACTGCTTCGAAAAACACCAAACCAAAACAAAACAGGGGAGAAACCCCTGGGAAGTATCTTAGAGGAACATAGGAAAAGATGCCTTGATCATCCCCCAGAGCACACCAGGTAGAAGTAACAAGCTAGAAGGAGACACACCAGACTGGCAGAACCAAGGAATGCTTAAGTGGGAGCTGGTGGTACTGGGAATCCAGAGGTTCTCATGGGCCAGGCTGGACCTGGAGAAGTACACATGCTCTGGACCTTTGGGGTTTTGTGTCCCCTTACATTCTTCTCCCATGCCAGAAACATTTCATGGCTTCAAATATTTTGACAATGAAACACTGCATGGAGCAAAATCATGTTACAAGGCAAAAATAAGGCGTTGGAAGTACTAAACTGGCTGGAGAATGACAGCGGTAGGGATGCTGGGAGTCCACATGGTCTTTGGTGGTTTGATACCCTGAGTATAAAACCAAGATTCAGTATCTGGCATGACACTGACTCTCTGATACCAGCGTGACCAGCAGCTTCCACTATGCCAGTACAAATACACGTGCCCCGAGAGTTCTGCCACCCCTTCCAGGCTCTGTGCAAATGGCCTGGAGGTGACAGAACCCATCTGAGCAAGGAGAGCTCAAGGTTTGAACCTTGGATAATTATCTTGTTGTCCGGTGTCATGCTAGACAAAGTTATTTAGCCTGCCTATGTCTCCATTGCCCAACAATACAACAGGAATAGCAGTTTTTGCCAGCCTCAGAAGGAATGTAATGAGGAAAATGATGTCAAAGATTGTAAGGCTTTGGGGTATTTACAGTGATAAGAACTGTGTAAGTACCAGAGGACAGGAAAAACCTGTGTCTTCGCCAAAAATCAATATGGAAATCATTTCACAGGGCTTTGAAGGGCAGCATAGGTTCAGTTCAGCAGTAGTATTTAATAAAATGAACGATCACTAACCCTCTTCATGTCTTCTTGTGCCATCAGCAACCAAATACCTGCACAAAAAGAGAACTGCCTCTGAACAATGCTTCCTTTCTACACTGAAACTCTGAACAACACTGCACCTTGCTCACTTTGGTAAAATTTTGGCATCCCCACGCACTGCCTCATGGTCCACTGCAGTTTTTTGCTTCCCCTGAAGTGAAGAGCCCGAGTGCCAGCCAGGGGAATGCGCACACACAGCCTTCCCAGGAGGATGCTCCCCCCAGGGAGAGAAGGAATGAGTCTGCTGTGCCCATTTAAAATACTTTCTTCCTCTCCTTTATGCTCAGTTAAGACGACATTAAGCACATGTTTAATGCCCAAATGTGTCTTTCCAATGGAAAAACACATTTAAAAAGGCTTAAATGGCTGTGGGAAAGAATTCATATTCAGGAGAGGATCCAACATGGTGGCCACAAATCTGCCCCGTGGATTTTGGGCAAGGCAGAAGTAGAGTTCAGGCTGTCTCCGTTTCTGTACAGCTGCAGCATGCTGTGCAAAGACTGAAAGAGTGTCTTCTCACTTACCACAGAAATAAGTAGTAAAGTGTCAATGGTGCCAAATCTCAGAGGATGACAAAGAAACCAACAAAACAAAACAAAAAATCAGTTGCTATTTTTCCAAACAATTCTAGGAATACAAATATGGGTTTATAGATTTAAGTGTTTTTTCGTAATGGAAAAAAAGAGTGCTCTAATACCAAAGACTTATATAAACTTCAACAAAAGCTAATTTCAAAGAGGAAAGCTTTGAATACCTAAGAAACAGATTTTTATGCCAACAAGCTAAGCGGCAGGCAGGCTGCCACATGCCAGCATAAGGGATTCACATATCTGTGAAGAACTTGCTCCATTGTTGAAACAACTGATTTGCTGAGATAGGCGAACTGCGAAAGCCAAAGGCTCTGCAACTTTCCTCCAGTGTGGTAGCCGCATCTAGGCATAGGCATACCACCAACTATTACTCTATTAACTACATATGGCAGGGAAATGAGGGAGGAAAAACACAATATGCCGCAGTTCTTTCCCACCGAGACTTAGCAATATCAGGGGATCATACTGTATTATTTAAATTTGTGAGACTAAAAATACTGCTCTTTATTGCTCTGGAATTTAAAGACTAAGAGCAGTTACATGATCTGAGGTAACAAACCTAAGGATATATCATAGTTCCTTCCTGTGACCTGAATTTGGTATGCATTATTTTTCTGCAGACCTTTTTCTGTTAGTCAAACAAACAAACAAACAAGCAAGCACATGCTACTAATTGTATTTACATTACACATTATCAACCAAATCTATATTTGGGGTTCTTTCCAGGCCACCAACAAGGCTCATGTTACAGGGACTTTGCATTAAGTAGAGAAACAAAACAAAAAAAACACAACACCCAAAAACAGAAAAAAAAAATCAGAAAAATCTTGCAACTTTAATATTAATGAAATAGATGCAGGTTAAAAATATGTTTATGAAAATCCAGGAGGGAAAAAAAGATACATTCTCCATCTCAAAAGGAGAATCTCTTTTAATCTCATATTAAAAAAAAAAAAATACTGTCTAAGGCAGCATTTACAGGCAGCAGTCTGAGACAATTAAAGAATGATGGCAAATGTGGTCCCACCACTCGTCTTATCCTCCAGTCTAGGAAGCCTAAAAATCTGCACAGACATTTAAACATGACTGAGATCCCAGAAACAGAAGCGACATCTTTAGTCAGTAGAGGTCTGATCCAGAGCAAGCTGAAAGACTCCCATTGAGTCCCCAAGGGGCTGGACCAACCTGTACCTCCCATCCACTGCCAAGGAGGACTCGCTGCCAGAAATATATTCCCCTGTAGTTCCGCCCAGTCCAATTTAAACATCTCAAGCAATGTAGCTTCAATAACCTCCCTTGCAGGACTATTCAGTCCAACACATTTTACTCTTAGGAAATCGCCTCTGAATTTTAGCTGAGGCTTCCTTCTCTGCATTTCCATCCTCCTATTTATGGTCATGTCTTCCTTTGCATTGCTGTAAATAATACTCCTTTCCCCGCTGGTAACACAAATCAAATATGTGTGCACAAAAGATCATCCCTCTTAACTTCAACACATTTTCATTTTCCCTAAATAAAAACAAATCACAGAATCGGTTTTGATGGTTTTCCTCTAAGGTTTCAACCCAGTTTGTTGAAAACTTTTCTAGTATTAACTTTCCCACAGCTGTATATAATATTATAGGTGTGCTCCCATGACAGCTGTAGAGAAAGCCCACTAACCTCGCTGATCTTGTGTATGTACATTTTCAGGTTCCTTTCTGCCAAATATCAGAAAGCAGGTTTGGGTGGATTTTTTATGAACAAGTATAGATTTATTGTTGACTAAGTCCCTTTTCCTTCCATTGTGACAACACCATGCAGAGTACCCCAGCAAAGGCTACAGATAAATAGTCAATAAAATTGCAGCTGATCAGACTCCACTCCTGCATAAAAAGTGGTTTACCTTGCCTTCATGGGACACAGTGTGAGAATGAACTATATCTAAGCAGTATTTGAAAAACTGGATACATTATAGACCAGTAATAAAAGGGGGAGAAAAAATGAAACATTTTTTGCAGCACCCCTGAACAGCTATATACACTGTAGATGTGCTGGTTCCTTCCACGTGCAGCAGAAAGAAAAATTCAGAATTAGGAGAAAAACCCAGACACTTCTGCAATGCTCCACAGTGTAGCATCTATATACAGACACGCACACTTGGATAAAATGTGCAAGATGCGTATTAATGAGCAGTTCAGGCAAGAGATGAGGCTGGCACTGAGAATGAGAGGTTCAGCTGCAGCTCTTGTTCAGGCAAGTTACTCTGGACGTTCCCTTTCTCTCTGCTTTATTACCCGGGCCATAGGCTTGCCAGGAGCAGTGGCCTACAGAAAAATGCCTTTGCATCATGTGCAGCTTAACAAGGCCTTAAGGAACTACTGTAAAAAAATAGCAAAACCCACCGAGAGAGGTAGAGCACATGTGCGTAATATAACGGAAGGGAAAGCAGTCCCACTCCAAGCAGCAGGTTGGACTAGGTGACCCTAAGTCCCTTCAAGCAGCGTTATGAGGATTCTATAAAATTCAGACACTCTGCATCCTGGGAAACAGCACAATTCTGGCACAACGGACTGACGCCGTTACACACAACACAAAACTTCTTACCTAAAGTCTAATTACTAAATATTAAAAGGCTGAGTTTGATCCTTACAGAACAGTGAGCAGCAGCAGACTTCACAAAGAAGGTGATGTCTGATGGAAGTTACTGTGGCAAAAAAACATGCTGGGGTTTCCAATGGAAGGAAGAAAAACTAAACATAGCACTCAGACTCCTGAGATTACAGTTCAGTCCATTTGAATAAAAAATTGAGTATTAAAAATGGGGGAGGGCAGTATGTGTATATATGTATTTTGGGGGGAAGGAGGAAGGGGAAAGTAATACTTGTTATTTGAGCAGGGCATGTCTTTTTTTCTTGGCAATCTCTGCCTTCTCTTTTCAACAGACACATCCTTTGGGGCCTAAATTGTGAGTTAGACACATGTACATAGAGAAACGGGCCTCTGTTTTCTGTATAACGACAGACTACTTATTTTTCAGTACAGACAACCCCTCATATCTGGTATTTAACTTATATGTAAACTAGTCCCAGCAGAGCTACCCCTCTTAATGGCTCACACAACTTTGGAAAACGGATTTTTTTTTTCTGCTCTTGGACTAGACTCATCACTGATGTATTAACTCAAAACGACAGTGAACCTAAGTTGATTCAGTTTTGTGGGTTGGTGTTGAGTGATTAGGCTTCTTGGCAGACTTGAACTACTTGGGAAGTCAGAAGTGAATCAAAGACTATTACACAGATACAGAAAAAACATTAGAGATTCTGACATACTCAATCCTTTCAAAATGTTTGATGTTTTGCTGTTCTCAAGTGACTCATGTGATTAATAAAGTAGACATATTTGTCATCTCCTTGGACAGAACTAAAAATGTACTTTGTTATGGGGAAAGACTAATAGGCTTTTAGAGAAACGCCACAGGTGACTACCACCCACAGCACTGCTGTCCTCCCCCAGCGCCCAAGAGATGTGCAGTGCAGAAGCACTCTTCCTGTTATAAAAAGTCCCGGGAGCAAGGACGGAAGAGGGTTTTAGGAGCATGTACTACAGTTCAGGTCTGAATAACATTTGTTGTCTGTGAGCTTTCATATAAAAAAATGTTTCCTACTCCATCAGGTCTTAGGTGAGAAATAAATTCGGTATGTTACTACTATTGCTTTAATTAATATGTATATATGTAAAGGCCTGAAGAAATAGGTGAGGGAAATATTCACAAAGACTAAATGGAATGTAGGGAAGCTAGTTTCCCTAGGATCCCTTTAGAGTCACCAAGTTAACCAGGGTAAAATGGATGTGGCAGAGTCCTCTTGCCATCTCCCTCCCCAAAGCCAGTCCTAACAGATGTAAGCCTATGCTCTTGCTAAAGACCTCTAGCAACACAGACTTCACAGCCTCCCAACACCATGAAGGGCTTTATTCTCCTTACCCTGGGAAGATTTTTCTGCATATCTAAATTAAATCTATTCTGCTGTAAATTAAGCGAAATCTTTTGTCCTAGCAATCACTGCCATTGGGAATCAGCTGTTCTCTTCCTCCCTTTAACAGCTTATGTACTAAAAACTCATACCTGCTCTTTTTTTTTTTTCCCTCTCTCCTATTTAGTGATGCAGCCTCAGTTCATTCATCCTCATGGATCATGTTTTCTTAGCTCCATGATGATTCTTGCTGTTCTCACTGGACATTCTCCAGCTGATCCATACCTTTCCCAAGATACGCTTCCCAAAACTAGGCACAGTATTCCTCCCGTTGAGGTCTCGCCCAGGCTGAGCAGAGGGACAGACGACCTCTTGTACCCTGCTGGTTCTATTGCTGTTGACGCAGCCAAACACAATGTTTGCCTACTCCTCACAGTATGCCACTGTTGACTCTGCTCAATTTCTGTTTCACGAAAACTCCCAAATCATTTTAGAAGAGCTGCAACCTAACCACATTCCTATTCTGCAATTTATACAGGTGATTGCTCCTTTAGAAATTTAATATATTGCACTTACTCCATTTCATCATATTTCTTCTGACTATTTCTCCAGTTTAGCAAGATCATTTTAAAACCTGCCTGCCGATACCCTTGCAGACCCTCCCACCCGTCTGTCCTCCAGCACAATTGCTATTCCATTTCCCAGGTTGCTCCCAAAAGCACCAAATCACTGGGCCCAAGGCTTTCCATTTATTTAGAGGCTCTCTGTCTTTCCCACAAACCCTGAGAGCTATCCTTGGCATGCAAATACTCCACTTCTGCCTTTATGCTATACTAGTTTCACTAAGACCCCGTGTCTGTAGATGACTTGTAGGAATGGCACATGAGATGTGACATCAAGAGTTTACATGAACTCAAGATACACCATCTCGTGTTCTCCACAACGCTCCATAAGCTGCTGTAAGAGGGAAGGAGATTAGTGTGACAGGATTTGTTCCTGACAAAGCCATTTTAGCTTGCTATTTCTCTCCTTGTTATCTTCCAGCTGCTTGCAAATAATTTATCTGTTGTTAAGCAGATTGATGTAGAATTCCTTAGCACTTCTCTTTTTAACAGGCTTTACGTTTGTCCTTTTGTTTCTCCTTCCCAATTTTCTAGGCCTACCCCCAGCAGTACATAGCGTCTCTCACTCCTGAGACTGACCGGGACTGAACAACTTCCTCAGAGATTAAAGAGTTGACAGGAGAAATCTGAAAACATCTAATTTATCCAAGTATTCCCTAACTAGTTTTTCTTACTCTAGACTGAGATTACAGTCCTTATGTCTTTGCAATCATTGTGTCTGCTGTTTTTTTCAGGGCAGGGTAGAAAGCAGCACAAAAATAATTTAAAGATTTTAGCCTTTGGTTTTATCTATCAAGAATTTTTCCCATGTACTGAATCATAAGTCAGCATCTCTCTTGGCTTTCTCTTTTTCTGCTTGTCTCATTATCAACTTAGTGCTTTCATCATATTCTGTGCCTTAGCTTTTCTGATTTTTTTTTTTGCTGGGTCTATCCAAAGCTTTTGTACCCATCTCTGGCAATCTTATTCACAGGTTTTAGATGCCTCCCTCTTGAGTTTGAGGCCACTCTCTCTCTTTTATTCACACCTATCATTCCCATTTGCTAAGAGGATATCATCACATCAGAAGTATAATCTCTATAAGTAACAATAGATTTCCTTAAATACTTTTTCCTCTTCAGATTTGCTTTGCATAGGATCTTACTTACAAACTTTAGTCTTTAGTCTACCAAATCACAGTATTTTTTATATCGTTCCTATATCCTATGGAGTTTGAACTCCATCATTCAAGAGTGTTAATCAAAATACTCTTCAAAGGCAAGATAGAAAATTTAAAAGCACTTTGTCGTTTTGTATTTGATAGTTATACACTCAGATAAAATTTGAACATTGCATGATAAATGGAAGTGCTCCTTGGAAAAATATATTCAACAACAAGTTATTTATCATGTAGGTATATGTCAAGTTGGGATTTGTGAGTATGTTGTTGTTTGGGGGGGGGTTGGTTTTTTACATAGCAACTCAGTTGTTAGAATATAAGAAGTGTTTCATGCTATTTACATGAAGTTGTAAGTTCATTTTTTTTAGCAGGATATATTAGCATGTAGGTAAGAGCTCACTGTTTGTTGTGTGGCTGATTGGTGTTCTTTTATTCTCCCTTTGCTACATAAACCTGGCACCTGGGATTGCAGGATTAGGGAGGTGCCTGGGTAGGAGACAGTGATTGAAAAGTTTGGGCAAGCCTAAGAATAAGGATTAATATATGTAAGATGGCTGCATATGTCCAGCATGAAAAAGAGCCACAGGTAGGCAAGGTCCCAGACGACTGGAAGAAAAAAAAAGAAAAAAAAAAAAGAAAAGAGAGCTTTGATCTTAAAATGTTGGTAAACAGAGACATGTGAAAGAGAAGATCCCTGGCTTTTATTCCCAGACCTGCTATGGGTTCTCTTTTGGGATCTCAAACAAACTATTTTACCTGTGCTCCTCTACATGTATCTAAAAGGAGAAAATACATAACTAACTCAAAGCAAGACACAGTGAAAAATTAAAAATTGTTTATAAACAGTTCTGAGATGCCTTGATCAAACCTACTATTAAAAAAATCGACAACTTCTGGATACTATGAGCAAGAGACAGCAAACAAATAAAAATTGAGCACACTATATTTCTTTTAGATGGAACATTGAAAAGATTTGCTTTTTTCCCAAAGCCTGCCAAACTGCAATAAGAACCATATTTTCTGCATGAAATTTAACACCCAGAAGAAACTGTAAAGGACCAGAGGGTCTCCTATCCCAATACACTTATTATTGCTGTAAGCTCCATGAGCATATGGAAGGAACGCGCTCTAGTTTGCCTTTTGGGATGTAAATACAGATAAGTGTATTCATCTGTACGCTTAAAAAAAAAAAAAAGAAAAAAAGGAAGAAAAAAAAACCTACAGATCTTATTAAATACGTTATCACAAAAAATATGAAAGTGGCATAAGTACATTATTGCAGTACATAAATTCAGGCATATCTTTTTTACATGCTTTATATGCTTTGGGTTTTATGTGCATTTTCCTATAGCTGCACTGGGCATTTCTCAGGACCCAATGAAAAAAAAAAACCCAACCTGATCTTCTGACACACAAAAGTTACTTAGTTACTCCCCATTTTGATTCTATACCTATCAATGGCCTAAGCTACATACTATCAGCAGCCAAGAATATCATTCAAGAAACTACTGAAATATGACAGGTGTTCAAAACATGCTTTTTATCCTTCAGCTTTCCATCATATAGCTTTACCTACTACAGCTTCAGATAAGCCAGAAAAAGTGAGTGTAAATATTAACTATAATATCTAAATGGTGCACATTTGTCTCTGAGCCCCTCCTCTTTCACACCCAAATCATTGAGAAAAAGCAGCTGCTCCAGTTCAGAACAGGGTAAATCCTAAGAGATTACACTGAAGTACTGCCTTATGTGAGATTTAGTAGAGACCACAATAATCGTAAGTCTAATCCCCTGCATGACACACGCCACAATTTCCTACATCCAGCAATTCTTGCACAGAGCCCACTGTGGCCATGAGCGTATTGTTCAGAAAATCAGCCTTGATTTGAAGGCTTCCAGTGATGAAGAGTCTGCCACATCATTTGACCATTTGTTTTCAACACATGGCTCTTTTCAAAGTGAAAAACTTACAAAAGAAAACTGTAGTTGGCTCTGTTTATTTCAAGCTGTGGATGATGTTAAGAGTATATATCCATGGCACACCACAGTAAGACAGAGAATTCCATGAGCAAGTTGGGCACCAGAAATTGCGCACCACAAGGTCCATGTGAGCAATAACTCTGTTACACAGGAAATTGCCTTGCCCGAAGTATCATGGAGCTATAGATAGCCTACGCCAGGCACCCAAGGTAAACTATGTGTTTTTACACTAAACTAGTCTGATTCATTTTTGTAGAGTTAAGTCTGTGTATTTAAAACAAACTCAGAATAAAAATATCTTTTTTGGTTTGTAAGAGTTTGCTTTCCAAATCATCTCTAAGCACTTGTCTCTAAAGACAGCATTTTCCAAACAGCTCAGTCCTCTGGGTGCTGAGGAATCCTTTGGAAATGCACCTGGGTGACTTCAGGAGTTTCAGTCATGTCACTGTGACTATTAAGAGGTTCAAACCTTGGCACCCGTCCTCCCGCAGGGACTGTGCATGTGGATTCCAATGAAGGTAACTGCGTCAGGGAACGTGTTTATACTGAAGGAGCCAATTTCATGGCTCAGCCTTCATTTTATGGTGCTTTAATGAAAAACTACAAAGCAAGATTAAGTCTGCAGCAAAATGAGGATTCCTCCAGCACAAGACTAGGTAAGGAAGAACAAAAGCTGTTCTCATGCTAGAGAATACCCTATTCTAGAGAATACCCCTTTCACCCCTATCTCCCTGACTGCTTTTATGAAGTTTAATCAAAAAAATATATTTTGGTATAGTCCAGTCTCAAAGTTTGGATGAAATCAATTGAAATCTCCAATGGACTGTAGCATGTTAATGATACCCTACTCTCTTTTGGCTTCCTGCCAGCGAGTGAACAGTGCCAACATTTGCAGACTTCCAACAGGAAATTAAATAACTGCCCTGTTGGAAATATAAACCCATTTACAGTGGTCAGACTTGCATTTTCCAAAACAATGATATAGTTTGTGCACGTAAAATGCTAGGAAAATTTGTAAGAAGAAATATGAAACAAAGCCTTAATGAAAAAGGTGTTCTGCACAGGTCTACAAATTATAGCTTTGTCAGGTGTATTTCCTGACCTAATGCTTATGTAGGAACAATTATAAGGGTCTTTACTGACTGTGCTGTACACACATACCCATGGCTGATGACTGAAGATTAACAGAAGAGCTGCTTATTTCACAATTTTCTATATTCTTTCATTTACTTCTTGAGAACTGTTTTGGGTAGCTTATAAATTGCCTGCTGTAGACTTGGGAGAGTCTGTGCTTTATTTTTAACCTGTTGTGTGATTTTTGTTCAAATCTCTGCTCTGGGCTACTGCTCCTCCTCACACACTTCATTAAATATTGAAGGGAGAGGCAAACTCCTGTCCCTGTTGAAGTCCATGGAGTTTTACCACTGACATTACCACCACTGAGATTTAGACTATAAAAGTACCAGAGAACAGAGCTTGTTCCTTACCAGGCATTTGTACACAAACTGAGCTGTGGCATTTATCTTGCCTAGGCCCTGCAGATGCAATACACAATAAAAAGTACTATTCTTTAACAAATTCGATTCTCATCTTCATTTCCCTTCTTCACACTGCTCTTGCAACCTTTTTCCTCAAACAGCTTCGTCAAAGTACTATGCCATTCAAAGTCAGAAACGACATGGACTTGCAAGCCAGGAGAGGAATAGGATGTAGGCAGTGCATTAACCAGAAACAGAACAGTTCAATAACCAGCAGAATTTTCATACCTAAGGGATTAGAAAGTTGCCCTTCACATTTTTGCCAATACTAAGATAGTGACAACTGTAGTGTTACTACCTAATATTATTTCTTTTTAAAGCGACACCGTGCACTAGCGCAAACCAAGTGCACCTTATCTATGTGTTAATGAAAACTTCACTACATTCACTGTAAATAGTCAAAAGTTGCAGGTATAGAATACATTCTCCCCCCGCAATAGTGCTACCTAGTATTTTTGCACAGTAAGGCCTTTCATTGAAGCATCTGAACTTGTATTACACAGGTGGGCAAGCATTATTATCCTACTTCACACAAATTGAGGAGACAAATTGTTGCAGAGTAAGTGAATGGCCAACCTGAAGCAGAATAGCAATCTCTGCACGGCAGTCTCCTCTGAAGTCAGCAGTCAGCACCATGGAGCAAAGACAACTTGCAGGAGAAATAGCTTGTGGGATCAAGCCGACTAAGCAAGTTCCTCCCAGTAATAAAAAAATAATCACTTGAAAAAAAATCCTGTTTCCCTAAGAAAGATTCCTAACCCTAAGAAAGATTCCTAACCCTAAGAAAGATTCCTAACCCTAAGAAAGATTCCTAACCCTAAGAAAGATTCCTAACCCTAAGAAAGATTCCTAACCCTAAGAAATGCTTCTAGGATAGAATGAAGAGTCACAAAAAGATACAGATTATCTACATAGGACCTATATATTTTAAAACCTCACGTGTAGCTTTATGTGTACTTACATTAGACTAAGAATTTTACAGGTATTTATGTCAGCGAACTAGAAAGACACCTCTACTTCATTACTTATTATTGCTCCTTCCCTTCTTTCTCTCCCACCACACAAGTTGAGTTGAGGCCTTTGAAAAATGTGATCAGTTACACCATTACCCTGGCATGCAATGAATTATTTGCATCTTTTAGATTCATGTTCTGCATAAGTCATTTGACTTGTGAGCAGAAAAATAGGTGAGGAAAAAGAAGCATATTTGCAAGTGGCAGGAAAAGGAGCAGCCGGGATACAGCCTTAAAAAGTCTCTCAGAGATCTCAGATGCCCCAGGACATCACTAACCACTGGTCAGGTCTCACTTTCAAGTCTCACTCTTGTAAATGAAAAGCAACTCAAACTCTCACTCACTTAGGCCCTGATCCAGAAAGGCACTCAAGCGAGTATCTAACTTTAAACACAAAACTAGTCCCATTTAAATCAACTGGACGTCTCGACTGTTTACAGTTACAATATATGTTTAAGTGCTTTGCTGGATTGGGGCCTTAAGCAGAGATTGTTATTTAACACTTTCTTCAAGGTATCTTGCCAGTTTCTTGTGCCTCAACAAACTTCATCTATTTTCCATCCACTACATCTCCTGTTGTTTCTTGAACAAACACAGATGTCCCCAGTCTGAACACTTCAGATTCTGCCACCACAGTAATCTAGGAACTGGCAGATATTAAATTAAAAGGCAAGTTACAACTTTCAAAGTCTTCCTCAAAACAAGAATAAATTAGCAACATTCGCTGTCAGTAGAAGAAAGAAGGCAAACACAGGCAGCGGTGCATATGCTGTGGGGCAAAGGAGATGATAGGAAAGGGGAAAACAAACCAGCCCTGCAGAGGAGGTAACAGCTTGAGGCATTTTTCCTCACCGCAGCAATTGCCTCTGTAAGATTAGCAGGAGTTCTCACTTCTTGCTGTAGCTGATAAAGCACCAGAACTTGCCATAGGACTTGCCTGCTGAGAATGACTGGAGACATCTGCAGCAATGCCGTGGGGAACAGCTTTTCCAACAGAAGCAGAGCATTTCCAGCACCAGTTTGCACAGAATGGCTTCTCCACCAGTCTCTCCATGCACTATCTTATGCAAAGACTCGTTTACGCAGTCCCCAGCCTAGGGTGACGAACCAGGGATGCACAAAGACGCATCCCGGTTGGATGAGACATCATCACAGCAAATGGATGAAGAAGCACTGGCAGCTCTGTGGCCTCTTCTCCTCCCAGCTCTTCTACCGCAAAGAAACTAATCACATGGACAGCAACAGAATTATTTAAGTAATCAAAGGGAGCAGCTTCTTTTAAATCAGAGCTGAAGAAACTGCTTAGACAGACTTCAAAATAGTCAGCAGGGGATCACTTTGAAAAAACAAGACTCCCAAGGACCGTGAAAAAAACCACACTGGAGAACAGAGATTAGAAAAGAGGAAAGAAACAGCATGAAGAGGAAGAAGTATCATGTGCTCTGCTAACTGCACCTCTTAATTAAAAGAATACAACTCTGGCTCAGTGAATTAATGTTACTGCACATCCCTGCTATAACACACATTTTTAAAAGGGATACATTCCTGTTCTTCAAAATGCTGAAGGATTTATATTCATCTGGCTACAGTATGCTACAGAACTAAAGACATTACAAAAAGATAATCTCTAGAAAGCCGGTGCTGTTATTCATATATTGAAACATAAGTAAGATATTATTGGTTTGGAAGCTGTCAAGACACTTCTCTCTGTGTGCTGCAACAGAAATCAGAACGAGACATTATCCAGCCTCTATGAAACACTTCCATTGGACACTGGAAAAATCAAAGGCCAGAAATCCTTTAAGGTGTTGACATTACTTTTCTAAACTGAATCATTACAAGTATAGTTCCCATCCGCATAAAAACAATTTTATTTGAGATATAAAGCTTCTAATATAAACAAAGTTTTTGAATGAAAAATAGGTCAATCATTTTAGCTGCCATGCCTCATAGTGTTGCAGCTTTGTCATTTGCTAATACCATTACAGGGTTTGGGCACATGAACATCTGTAATTCTGCTCCCCAGTACATTCTACCCTGAAAAACTAAACTGGTACAGATGGATTTTATTATTTTTTTTAATAACCCTACTCACTAAAAACTGGAAAATAAGAAAAAAGCACTGGAAACTGAGTTGTCATTAGTGTGCCTGTATTGTATTAGACCAGACATGTCTCTGCTTGAAAACAAATTGATTGCATCTCTTGGTAAATCAGTCACACTGTGGATAATATACCAATCATTCCCTAGATTAAAGAATAAGCATCTGCTTATAAACACAAAACAACTGAAGAGCTGGCACTGCTGCATAACTTCGTGGTACGTTATATTTCTCTGCTGTTCATCATGTGCACGTAAGAATTGGACTACACCGCATTTCTAACACTAGTTCAGGGTGTTAATTTAAAACTATAACTGCTCTATGCTTTTTGCACATGTACAAAAAATGCATTTAAATACAGTTTTTAAAAACAGTGTATGCAAAGTATGTCATGCAGCACTTATCAGTGACTACCACTACCCATTCATGATTTATAAGAGCTACTCTTCCTTCCATCTCTTCTTTATTGAGCAGGCAAGCCCTGCAGCATGCTTGGAAAGTCAAGAAATTTGGAGTCTTGCTGAAACAAAGGAGCTGGAAGCTTTCAAATCATGGACTCTTCAACAAAGACAATTTATTACCAGCATCACTCACAGTATGCATCTATCTGCATTTACATTAGTGTACGGAAGAACAGGTTTGGTCAAACTATCTTTCTGTGACTTCAAAGTTTCAATTAAGTAAAGCATATCCCAAAATTAAAGGGATGTTAATAGAAAACATCTAAGCATATGTTGGCTGACACAAGAATACACTAAAACCCAAACAAAACTCCAGGACTTTGAATTGCCAATAGAAAGGATTCGTCAGAGTAGCTCAACAGCATAGCCCCAAAGTGCACTCTGCTCCTCATAAAAGAATGCGAGTGAAAATGCAGCTGCACTCTGGATCAGAGGATGCTTCCAAATACTCCTGGCATCTTTGAATAAGCCTTCTACCAAAGACAATATAAATCACAAAGTTCAGTGTACGCCATTTCACCTCCAAATCTCAACAAACAATCAACAGAGTTTTACAGAGGGCAAGTTCATCATTAAAAAACACAGAACGAAAAATAAGAAAAAACTCACCCAGGAAAGCAGGCACTAACACTGAATTTCCAAACCTTCACTGTTCGTGCTCCGCAGGGGTGACCCTCCTATATATTGTATCTTCAGACATGCCAGTATCCAGATACAAGGGAGATGGAAAGCCTAGAAACGCCTCGGATTAAATTAAATTATTAAATTAAAATTGGCCCAGGACAGAACCTGTTGGTGCAGGCCAGAAAAGGGCTGCCAGAACCTCGCCTGCCAGGTGCACCCCTTTTCCAGCACATTTTCGCCTGGGCTTATATCCAAAATAAACCACTGAAGTCCCAAATCCCAAACATCAAAGACGAATGAACATAAAATATCCAAAATGTTTCCTAGTTTGGCTCAAACTAGTAAATTCTGCAGAACTCAAGCAAGGATCAGATCTTGTGCAACAGGAAAAAGACACTTAAAGCTGTCTTCCCTTTCGCTTCATCTGAACAAATGTTTGATAGATTCAGGCAAAACAGAAAAATCCTGAAGATTATAAACCCCTTTTTCTACATACACAAAAATCACTCATTTCAGAACTCTATAAAGTGATGAGAAAACTAATAAAAGCCAAAGAAGCAACATAGGAGACTAAAAACAGGAGTTGTTTCCCAATCAAGAGAGCTAATTTAAATGCACAGCATTAAACATTTCCTTTTTTATATCTTTATGTTCCTCCAAAATGTGAAAAGTAAATTCATGCTCAGAGAATTCCTATTACTCTCCTTGAATTGCACATGCAATTACTAAATATAGGCTTCAAGAACAAATATTGTCACAAGTAGCAACAGCTTTCATCAAATACTGTAAATGCTTTCCTGACATAGAAATGGATTTAAAATTGGGAAACGAACCCACTTATTTCGAGTCATACATTCAGTCTGCAAAGTATTTCTAGTAGAAATAAACAGTACCTTTTCATTAGGATTTGACTGAATTCTACACTATTTATTACTAGGCAAATGAGATGCCTTTTAATTTCCTAGAATATATTTCTTTAATTCTTAAGAAAAAAGACAGGATATTATTGTTAAGGTTGGTAGAGGGCATGAGAACATACATGGAACAAGAAGTGTAACCATTTGCATTTTGCTGTTCATTTAAGCCCCATTATGGTATGAAAGTCATGCAAAGGAGGTTGGATAATATTTTGTTTAGTGAAATCAAATACCCCCTGAGCAGATATTTTCCTGTATGCAAAGCATTTGCTTTCTCCCTTCCCCCAAACAGCTATGCAAGAATAGACACTGTTTTCTCATATGGCAACCGCTTTAAATGACAGTCGTCTTTCATCCCTGAAAGCTGAGACAGCTACACGTCACAGTATGGATAGCACAGATCAAAACTATCCTTTCTCCCATGGCATTTGGTGCAGGAAGCAAAAGCAACACTATATTCTGCTTAAAGACAAAATCCAAAGTATTCAAATTTCACACGTTCTGTGATGGACACTTGACATCTATGGGAAAAGGGGCACCGGCAGAACTCCAGGCTATCACCGTTTGTCAATTAGTTTTCCTTTGCCGCACAAGCCAACAGAAGAATAACCACCTCAGTGGTACCACTGTACATTTGAAAAAGAATCAAGAGGATGGGAAACACTCAGGAGTTGTACCAGTGTAAGGGAGCAATGTGGCAAAACAAAGCAAAACACCTCTCCCATTTCTTTAAAGCACCACGCGTCCTTTGAGTCCCAATGAAGCCAATGAGAAGAACTGCACTTCTCTGTTGTGCAGGATAAGATGTTCTAGGATACCCAGCACTGCTTTCTGTGAAAGGACTCCCCTTGTTCACTGCTAGATGAAGCAAGCCTGGAAACAAAGTAGCAGCATTATTTCCTATGAAAAAAAAAAAAAACTGATTTCATTTTAAACATAAGGAAAATATATCAAAGTAACTTTTCAATTTACCTTCTCTGTCTAGTAGTAAGAAATACCACCACTAACAGGAGTGAGTTCATGCATCTTTTAGGGCGGTAACATCACACTCAAAGGGTGGGCTTGCACCACACATCATCACTTTCACATTGAAAGCAGCTCTATATTATCCAGAAGTCCCAAGAAAAGTTTAGAGAGGGATTCCACTGAGGCCAAAATTAAGACAGATAAATCTTTTTGAATGGTTAGATAATCCACTTCTTACCCCTTATTTAAATAAAACTGCCATGCTGAGTAGCTTCAGATGCCTGTATTACTTAATATGCTACAGTTCAGAAGAAACAACTTGGAAGCCAGGAATCCTATACAACAAATACATATCTAGTGCTGTTAACATTATTTTTAACAAAAACATTGATCATTAGAAAAAATATATTTTTAAAAAGAAAATGCCATGAATCCAGCCTGTTATTTCTGACACAACAGTATTGCCCATCACAAGTCCAGCACAGTAGGCAGTCTTTTATACAGGAAATATTTTAGCCGACTGAAAGCAATTGCCTGCTAAATTTCCTAAAAGATACATTGCATATATTCTTTAAAGCACTCTGGCAGAAAATCTGTCAGGCCCTGTTGCTCAGATTGACTATTTTAATCAGCATTACTGAATGACTGAGCCCCAGAGGATCATAACCACTTGGAGGATCTTTGAGATGGCAAAGCCAAGTAGAGATCAAAAACTAGTATTTCCTTCCTGCACCTCAGTCATCTTCACTGTAATCACCAACCATCTCTGGTGTCAGTAATTTACAGTAAAAGTAAAGTAACAAATAGCAGGATAATATCAGGCCTTGATACCTGATGAAACGAAAGCTAAATTAGCACGATAATCCTTCAAGATCATAAGTGCCTTCTCAAGGAGCCTGACACTAGCTTATACAGGAAAGGGGAGAAAAAAAGTGTATAAAATTAGCTTCAATGGGATAATGCAACAAAAGCAAAAGAAAGTTGAGCTTCCATATCACCACATATCTATCCTTTGCAATATTTCAAATGATTTTACAGTTCTTCTGACAGATACATACATAGACACCTCTCAGCAACTGACACTGAATATATACACACTTAATCCCCTACTTGCAACGGCGAGACAGAATTCTTCCCCTTAGGCCTTTTCAGTTATTACAATTAGTCCATGTGAAGTTAGCTTTGATAATCTTTGGAGATAACAACTGGCAGGGGGAAGAGTATAACAGAACATCCGACAATTACAGGGTTTGGGTAGGGGATTTCTGTAGAGCTGACAGAAAAAAAAAAAAAACCCAAAAACCAAAAAAACCAAAAAAACAAACTAATGTACAAAACTGTGTGGAACCCAACACACTGCAATTTCCCCAAACCAAAGGCAGTGACAGCATTCAGTATTGCTCTCCCTGCTACGACCCTTGCTGGATGGTCTGTGACGCCAGAGGCAACAGCTTCAGCCATTTACTGACATGACAGGAGGAACGATGCTATTTGCGCTGCATTCAGTCGAAATCTTGAAAAAGGGAGACTGCTCTTAGAGCTGCCAATGGATTTTTAAAGCTGGATGGGACCATTATACCAGAGTTACCCCATGCTAAACACAATGCAGGCCAAAAAATTTGCCCAGTGCTTAAGAGCTCCAAACCCAGAGTCTTCAGAATGGCCTCCAATGAGAAAACTTACGAGGCCCCATGAACGATGATGAACGATGACAGAGCAACCTTCGATGTTCAGGTTCCCTGAAATCCTTGTAAAGGTCCCGCATTTGTAGGAGCTGCTTCCACCTGCAGCCCTCACACAAGAGATCATATTACCCAACCAAGAGCCTTATGGCACGGAAAAGCAGTGAGCTTGCAGGTAGTCTCTCTTTCTTTATTGAACAAATTGTCTGAAAATTAACTTAACCTAATATCGACACTGAGAAGATCTTTTCCCTCTTCCCCCAATACCAACTATCAACTTTTTTAATTTTCAAGAGAGATCAAAGAACTTCCCCAGAACTATTAGCACCTGCACAGATAAACAGACTTAGAAACCAGAGAAACAAGTATGACCACTGCCAAATCTGACTCCCCATTAAAACCAGTTCAGGAAGAACGGAATGGGACAGTTAGCTTAATGTCCAACCTAATCTGTCTCGCCTTGAATAGCACAACCATCAAAATAAACCAAAAGCAAATCAGTCTGACTTTTGACATTCCCTGTAGATTTTCAGCCTGAAAAGAGTTGATCACAAAGCT
Source organism: Charadrius vociferus (assembly GCF_000708025.1). Classification (NCBI taxonomy): domain Eukaryota; kingdom Metazoa; phylum Chordata; class Aves; order Charadriiformes; family Charadriidae; genus Charadrius; species Charadrius vociferus. The sequence goes on from NW_009648149.1 coordinate 3,070,197, forward strand.
CCTCATATCTGGACCATATTTGCTGCCATGAAAAGTAGGAGACCAAAGATCTTAAGAAGAGTCCATATGGAACATCAAATTTCTGCACATAAAACATTCTCAGGTTTTGTGAACCTTTTACTATTGCTCAGGGTTCACTACAGAACCAGTTGTAAGAGTCAGAAATACTCAGCAGGATTTAAAAAAAGATTGCACAATAAAAAAAAATAATAAAAAAATCACAAAACCAGAATGTGAGAACATAAATCACACCCTACAAACTGACTCTCAAAGGAAAAGTGGCAAATCAGCTATAATCTACCACTAAATAATGGATGAAAGTCAGGAGAACATCCTCTTTTGGTCCCTGATGAATTAGAATTTTGCTAATGATTAAGATTCCTCTATAGTGACAGGATGCTTTTGCAGCTTCATCCCTTGCCTGGGCCTCTTTTTGGAGAATTTGCATAGCACTAGGGGCTAAAGAAGCAAAAACCCTTCAACATTTCTTTTTAGCCAGGCATCCAAAGACCTTCCTAAAGCTCTTTTCTGTACTAAAAATCTGGTTTATACACATGTAAAATACTACTGTTCTTAAGGTCGCGAAGAACATTTGTTTTTCAACATACAGCAACATATCGTACACAGGAAACATAAAGGGAGAGGATAAATAATGACAACATCCAACTTGTGGCATGGCAGTGGAATGACCCATAACTTACGAGAAAGAGAGTCTAGAGCTAAGATGGGCCTCGACTCGCTCTGCTGGGGAAGGCGCTGTGCTCCACTACTGCATGCACGAGAATGCATTCTGTTACCCCACACCAGGTTTCAATTATTCATCTCTTACTCAACTTCAGATTTACTTATTTAAAAGGATACAATTTTAACAATAAATCTCATGGACAGTGTTAATTAAAAGCTAAATCTTTCCCTGATCCGGACTTCCAAAGACTATGAGAATGTTCACAGCCCATTTATTTATTCCAGCATTGTGTCAGTTATTAAATTACAGTAAATTAAAAACACAGTGACAGACCAATAGCTAAAATAAGTGAGGCTTGTTGCATCTCACTTACAAAGGTTGCCAGACTTGGGCTCTGACAGACTGCCAAGAAAAGTGAATTTAAAAGTAAGAGGCCCTCAGTTCCAAAATGTCCTATCATGAACATGAAGTGTTTCAACCTCCGAGGTGCCAGCAGCCTGGCACTCCACTCCCAAGTTGATCATAACTTCTTCATGCAGTAGCAGGCAAAGGGACCATACTCTCAAACCACAACTCTGGACCATTCAGAGCTGTGAAAAGCATCAGCAACACTACTGAGTTTCCCTAGAAATTAAAAGGAAATCGATGAAGAGGCTCAAGCCTCAAGAGCATCTATAGCAGCTAGAAGGGGGCAGCTTTGCACCAGCTGGTGCTGACATACAGCTAATTAGAGAAAACGCAACTCTCCTGCCCAACAGTAGCAAAATGCACCAAATGCCCAGACAGGGCCTGAACAAAAGAAGAGCCCACTTGGAAATTTAGATTTAATCATTGGCTGATAGTTACTTCTAAACTACCACATTTTCACTTCTAATTATGGGCTTCCCTCTTGCTGCCAGCTTCTCAGCTGTGGGATATTACCAGCCCTCCAGGGCTACTCAGCTCTCAGGGGAGCTCTGCGCTTCTACTCTTCACAAAAAAGCAAAGGGCGCACAAACCAAAAGTGGGAACCATTTTTTCCATTTTGAGAAGAGATTTAAATGTAGGAAAAGAAAATTATTCAAGACACTATATAGTAAGTCAATGGCCAGAAGAAAAGATCCACCGAGTGCTATTCTGTGACTTTTTGAAAGCATTTAATGACATAAATACTTTTCCCCGACAATCAACTGGGAATTAAATGACCTCTTGTCATTTTGAGCAAAACACACTGAAAGCTCAACATGGTGCTCTCTACACTCAGCTTGTTCTGGAGAAAAAGAAATGTCTCCATCATGCTACAAATTTTCACTAAATTCACAGAGAGATAATGTATTAAAAAATATGAAAACATATGGAATAATTAACATATAAAATAAAATTGAAACTAAAACCTACAGAATGCTTGTTACTCATACAGCACATCAAATATTTCAGAGTAAACAAAACAATTACAAAGATACTTCCTTTAATTTGAAGCCAAGTTAATTTTGGAGAAGAGATGTTGAACTATGATAACTGACCTCTTACAGGAAAAACTGGGAGAAGGAAAAGCTGTTGTAAATCCAGTGTAGACTCCATAGTGCTCAGATATACAATAACTCTATAAAGATGTCACAGATGAGGGTGAAAAAGATGAGGTAACAGAAGTTTTGCAAAGAGGACTTCACTTGATCAAAAAAGGATTTAATCTTAGTTCTAACATCAATTTTTTTTTTGTCATTTGGCCAAGCTTCTGGCTTCTCTTAGAGACCACTCTGTGTACACAATCACACTTATCTTTGAGGACAGAACTACTGAAACTGAATTCAACAGAAAGAAAAAAACACTCCTCTCCAAGTTACATATTCCACAAATGTTCAAAGGTATGGATGCTGAGGTGGTGAGACGGGCTTGTACATTTTAATCGGCTGCTGCTACAAACACAGTGACAGCATTGCGACACAGCCTTTCTCCTCCTCCAACCAAGTCAAAAAGGTCGCTTTGTAGCTCAGAGCAGTAACGAGCACAGGCATAGATAATTTTTTCTGCAAGGGGGCTGAAAACTTAAAAACTTCATCAAACACAAGAATCATCTGAAAACATTCAAACCCTTTTCAATTTGTAGTGAGAGAAGGACAGGAACACACTCGCCTGACCTCAAGGGGTGTACCAAGTCTGGACTAATCCTTTCTGTTTTTTTCCAGATGTCTGACTATCTTGAGGACTTCCACGATTAGCAGTTCTGTAACATGTTCATATTTGCAACAAAATGTCTCTGGCCAGCTGTTTTGTATTATCCAAATATACCCAGTGCATAACGTTGTGTAACAAAAGCTGGTACTAAGCCTAAGAAAGAATAAATAAAGTGTGCATCACAACCAACAGACTCACCTTGGAGGACATCAAGACTCCTACGCCCTTATTGTATGTGCTTCAAACTTTTTGGAATGTCCATCAGCCCGGCTTTGTCACCATACTCTGCAATTCATTCTACCATTTTTTTGTTACCCGAGAATCTTTATACATGTCACCACTTTTAAATCCCTGCTTTTAAACCAAAGCCTTCAGGAAGAACAATCCTACCATCAGACGCTCACGTTATGTTCAAAATCAGACAAAAGCTCTTTGGAAGATGGTGGAAAAGTCACTTTAATTGAAAATACTTCAACATAGCAAGTGTCATAATAACTTTTCCATAGTGCTTGTGCTAAAGGAAATGCTTAGATGAAAACAAAGCAAAGTACTAACCTGCAGCCTCTGCCCAGCACAAATTAATCTATGTACTACTGGAAGCATTGCCATTATTTCTCAAATAATGGTAGTTACATAGTTGTAGCAATTTAAAGAAACAAGGAAAGGCAGTGGTGTTATTATTAGGTCTTATTAGTATCCACTCTTGCTCTCTGGTCTAAGCCCACATTCTGCACTCAAAAGCCAGTCAGCTGGGCTAATGGAAGAAAACACTTTTCCCTACAAATGTCATTCCTGCCTTTTACCTAGATGTGGTCAGGAGACTGAAGTACAGAGGGAGGCTCTTTTCAAAGTGGTATTAGCCCAACAAGAAGAGATGAAGCACCAGACATGATATTAAAAGGACTCTTGTAAAATTTCTCACTCACTACGTCATCTCAAGCAGCTTCATTTCTCCTGACCAGGCTTCTGAAGCCTTTGGACTGATCCGTGCCCTATGCCCTTTCTGATGAGATTTTTAGAAGTGCTCAGGTCTCCCAAGTAAATGTGATTGGGGCTAAAGGTCCTTGTGAGTTTTGAAAATAAGGCCACACAGAACATAAAATCTTTCCTTCTCCAGCATGCATTCTCAGCACTCAAGCGCACAGTTTCTCTGAATGAGTGCCATTATGTTCTGTATCGAACAGCCACAATGTGGAGAACCTCAGGCAGCACATCACCCTTGCACCATCAATCCTTTAAAGCACGGCTTAGCATCTTCAGCAGGGACTGAGCCACCTCCTTCAGAGGAGGACAAAATAGCTATCTCTTAAGAGGAACTCTCACGCTGTGAATCTGGACATGCATATCCTTCCAAAGACAATCGCAACTTCCAAGGGTAAGAAGAGCACACCCTCATACATTTCCAGTCTCTGGAGGGAATGTGCGATGAGGTTATAAAGTTGCCGAACATTTTTCCTTGCTTATCTCTGATCTTTCAATTTCCCATGGCCTGCTGCTGTGCTCCGACACAGAGCTTCACCACCCCGTCTCTTTCCCAGATCCGCGCGGAACAGATGTTCAGACCTCTGCTGCAGACAGAGCAGAGCATCTGGGAACAGGACAGGAGTACGCACAACTGACACCCCTCGGAGGAAAAGAGCAGGAGGTCACAGGAAGCCATCGTGAGGTATCGGTTTCAACATATGACCTGACCAGTTTGAAAAAAACCTTTTAATAAAATGCAGGCTTCTACCAGGGCCTCGACTAACTGCTTTCTCAAGAACCCATCCAGTTATGAAACTTTACCATTGCATAGCGGGATGGCTAAGTCCTAACGTAAACCTAGTACCGAGTATCTGTTACTGAGTGAAAGCATGTCTTTGTACAACACAACACAGAACAGGGCATCAGCAGCAGTTATAAAAAACATGCAACATCTGCACAAAGTTACCAGCACTTTTGCTCAAACTCTTTAGGAGGAGTGTGTCCTGCCTCTACATACAGTGACTTGCCTCAGCTATTTTATTTTTTTTTTAAAACCTTCCCTGACACCAAGGGCGGACAGATCTCCTTTCCCTTTGACGTTCCCAAAGCACCATGAGTGCCCAGGCTCCCTGCCTCCAAGGTGACAACAGAAAGCTCCGGGTGGGTTAAGCCATGCCTGGACCAGCACTGTTGAACTGGCACATAATTGTCCCAATCCAGCCAACAGGGACACGCTGCCCAGACCTTGCCAACATTAGCAGTACAGGATACTTCCTGCAAGAGACAATTTGTTGTTGTTCTTCAGTCTCCCGTGCTCTGTAGCACCTCACTGATCAAACACAACCAGAGCCTCTATGCAGCTCTCTGAAAGGATTTTGTTAAAAGAGGGTATCAAGTACAATTACCCCGTGGAACTCAGTAGAAGGAACAAAGCAGACTTGACCTAGGCTTTCTTCTGCTTTAGAGCCTATTTCATGCCTTTGGCGTGAACTCCAGCTAATGACTTGTTGAAATACATCAGAAAAAGCCTAGCATTGTACACAGCACTGCTGAAACACAGTACTGGCCCCGCAGTTAATTTACACCTGTCAGTTCCTCCTCAACGGCAGTGATGTGGCTTTCTGCTCCTGTTGGTGACCATTCTGTGTTATTTTTTCAGGAATCATATCTAACTAATCATCTTCCAAATCTGTGTCCATCCCAGCAATACGCACCATGGGATTCCTTTCACACGTCACTAGCCATTTCCCTTCGTACACTGCCCTGCAGATTTACTTGGAAACAGTGGCATTCCCATGTCTCCACTTCAGGAGGAGATCCTAGAAAGCAATCTTCCTCACTACGGGATGCTGGCATGGAAGTACGCTGAGAAGCCTGCGTTATTGCTTTCCCTCACTAAAGGGTTCCTTTCTAAAGCTACTTCTGTCTCCTAAGCTGTCTGACTTTGGCGGAGCATCATTTTCAATATCATATTGCATTAGATTCCAAATAGACACAAGTTCTTTTAATTCACGTTATATTCCCAAGAGGACCTAAAAGAACTTTACTGTTAAATAATGGTAATATTTAGAGCTTTATTATTACATAACACACCGATGGCATCTATTTAAGCTGAAATGATTCCATTTTTTCTACCTAAGCAAACTTCAGAGCCTTTCTATGCATCCTGTCATTTCAGCCCAATTAAAAGACATTAAACATGACCAAGCCTCTGATATGCCACACTCCTGGTGAGGGAGGTGCAGTGACACTGCTTGTAAACAGACAGAAAAAAATTACAACTTCTTCTGCAGCACTCGACCAAATGAAATTTTACACCAAATGTAAAATTTCAGGAATTTTACAGCACTCTTCATTCATCATAAAGTATGTAAAACCGCAACCACCAAACCTACAGAAGCATCCTTCAGCCAACACCAGTATTTTGTTATCATTTCCAAAGAATCATAGATTATTGCTCTCATTTATTCATTTCACTATTGTTTCATTTATAAATACGCAGATTCATTGACTTCCAATATCTCCAGGATTAGAATGAAAAAGAAATAAGGATGGAAGAAGCCCTACATAGTCAGTTAACTATTCAAGTGCTGCCCCAGCCCTAATCAACCCTAAATTTCTTTAAGGTTTGCTTTAGGGAGTTGGTTCCCCAGCCCTCCCAGTGCTGCACTACCCTTACCACTAGAACCTGCTTCCTACCATATAACCAGATTCAGATTTCATATCAACCTACCCTCTGCTTTCACGTGCAAGAGAATATTATAAGACAACAGCCCCAGTTTGCTAATTTTTAAAAGGAGAAACTTGGATCAAAGATAGCATCTTAACAATAAAATAACTTCATTTGATATCTATTTAAGTGTTTCAATACATAGGAGTCAGTGTCAAAATGAAAGCTGCATTATCGCTGTCAGACCTTTACCTACACCAGGCTGGATGTAAGACTTGCCAGCTTTACCAAAGCCAGCCCCAGCACAGGCTGCCCCGTTTCTTTGGTTCAGGGAGGAAGTACCAGCACATTATTACCTGGGTACCCACAGCAACATGAGAACATCCCACTGAAACAGCAGATAAAACCCATGATTTTGCAACCAAATATAACTACAGCTCACAGTCTACCAGGTTACTAAAAACTGTTTTAAGATAGAAAATTTCAAAAACATGCACAGTTGTATATGGGAACATAAAATTTGCAACTGAGGATGACTGAGATTTTTTCCAGGGCTAGGAGAAGAAAAGTTTTACACTTTTTATTTTGTGTTAGTTAACTGTCTAGATAGCTCTCACTTGCAAGACAATCGCTACGTGGAAAGCAGCTGCATTTAGTTAGAGACTTTTTAAAGAGTTTTCAGCTCGGAGGTGCTCTTTTGAGTCTCAGAAGACTGCTGCATTTCTCCATGTGTTTCCAAAGAGTGGTATCTAGTGTCACACCTCAGGGAAGCTTTCTTCCCCACCCCCCTTTTGTCTAGATTTAGGTATTTGTATTTAAAATACATACAGAAGCTTTAAAACGCTCCCCTGCCCAATCTCATTTGCAATGTTTTAACTTAAAGATCCTGTGTGTACATAATCAACAGAGCAGTTTCAGTAGATGTTAATTGTAGAAACAAAGAAATGGTGTCCTAAAGATAATTTGCTGATACTTCAAGCAACTTTTGTCAAGAAATAAGAGACTACAATCATGGTAAGTCAAACAGTGACATCTACTCTCATCCCCTTATAGGCTTATGGCAACAGAAGTGTTTTGTTTGTTTGTAAACTCGTAAGTGGGTACTGGCTGAAACAGCAGCCTGTTGACCTATGGATGAAACAATTAACCACTGGGGTATTACAGGGACTAATCAAGAGCTGTGGAACTTTATCTCACAAGAGGCAACTTGCAAGGAAATCAACACTACCCCCTATAATCCAAAACATAATCTAGAGATCTGCGGTTTTACTATAAGCTATTAAAATGCTTTTATTCTATTCACGCTTTTTCCATTGTAGCTCCTCAAAAAATTACATGATACAGAATAATAATAAAGTTGAAGTGGCAATATCCATAGTCAGACACTGCAAAGAATGAAAAAATAGGCAAGTTAGAGAGTTCCGGTTACTTACATTCACGTTAACTTTGTGGTTTTATTCAGAACACTTGGGCCAGCCTGTGAGCACCCTTGGGAAGAGCATGCATTAAAGACAGCGTGGATGTACAAAAGCAAATGCGCTTTTTGTTTTGTTTTGCTCCCTACAAGGAAAGGTCGCTGACAAAAAGGAAGCAGCAGGAGACAGAGAAAAAAAGTGAAGAGGAAAAGGCAAAAAAGAGCTTTTGGAAGGCAATACAGATAAAGAGTTTTGGTCACTTGACAATATCTCAACTAAAAGGCCGACTTGGTAATAATCCTCCCAAAAGAGATGTGACAATAGCTGTGGAGGTTCCTGGCCTCCAAGCAGATAGATACACATCTGACTTGTCCTACTGAGCTGCATCAGCCTACTCCCATGAGGGAGTTTGTGCACATCTGAATACATTTACTGGATCAGAGTGTCAAACTGGGAAGTCTCTGGAGTGGGAGTCATGTCTTCACAGATGTTTGGACCAAACGCAGCACAATGAGGCTCTGATCCTTCTGGACCTCAGGGAGTTAACAGCCCAAACTACTCGTCAATATTTTCATTGTGTTGGACCATCAGATCTTGGACTCCCAGCCCATCTTTTCTGGTAGTAGAAGTTAGGCTACTACCAGAGATGGCCTTCCACTGCAGTCCTTATTTGACATGCCGGGGAAAAAAAATAAGTCTTTTAATTATTTAATGGTCCGTATTTTATCTTTTTGAAAAACGTGAGGTTAAAAGGGTAGGGAGTGAAGGGTTCCGTATGGTTGGGTGGGTTTCTGATGGAGCAAAATCTATTCATACAGCCACTACAGTTATCTCAAAGAAATTTGTGAAACACTTTATAACAGGGGGTTTGTTTGTTTGTTTGTTTAATTAAGTGTTAGCTGTTCAGGTTCCCTTATTCTTCCACAAAACAAACCACAGGACAAGAGGAAATGGCCTCAAGTTAAGCCAGGGAAGGTTTACATTAGATATTAGGAAAAATTGCTTCACCGAAAGGGTTGTCAAGCATTGGAACAGGCTGTCCAGGGAAGTGGTCAAATCACCATCCCTGGAGGTATTTAAAAGACAGGTAGACATGGTGCTGAGGGACATGGTTTAGTGGTGGTGTTGGCAGTGTTAGGTTGATGGTTGGACTCGATGATATTAAAGGTCTCTTCCAACCTAGACGATTCTATGATTCTATGAAAACTTAGATCTTTAACAAGTTTGGGGGAAAACATGGTTGTAACATATGTGATAGATACCAAAAAAAATAAATAAATCACTTGATCTACCCATGAGTCAACATTGTAAGCTTTTGCCAAAGATACTAGTTAAAATACAGGAAATATTTCACTGTGGAAAGCAATTGTGCATAATGACTATATTAGTAGTCATACATAAAGGTGAATTCACATAATGAAAGGTACTTCCCAGCAGAATTCACAGTAAATAGAAAATGGCCAGTTTTGGACCCAACGTGATCAGTTCATGGGGGTTTTTTTCCCCCCTCCAGGCTCTCTGAAGCCCACAAAAATTCATATTATAACCCTAAAGTTTTGAAATTATCTGAAAAACAGGAAAAAAGACAGCCTGTCCCCCCCGTCCCCTTTTAAAAATACAGCTATTTGTTAAGCACATACAGCATTCCCTGGAGACACTAGAAAACAACATCTGAAAAATTTCCCATTGAGATGTCATGGAGATTTCCTACCCTAAGCTAGAACATCATTCAGCCCTTGAATCTGCACCAGGAGACTCCTGTGTCCAACCGAGTCACACTGTGATATCTGGACATCGTTCAAACAGATCCACTACCTAACACAGTGCCAGGTAATGGCATCATTGGGGACACACTGAAATGCAGAGAGAAATTCAGGCACAGGCATACGACGATGAGAGTGTTGTATCTGTTAGCTACAACTGACTTTTTAAAGGCAGTTACCCTACAGTATCTACAATTTGGCTTAGAGGTTTTATAACCACAGCTTTTTCAGTTCTGAACTACTAAGTATTTAAACTCATCAGCTTTATCTCTTCAGTGTTCACTTTTTTCCCCTTCTTTAAATGCTAAATATGGTCATATTATCAACCAGAACTTTTCAGAAGTAGCTTGTGATTTAAGTGCCCACCATAAAATACCTTCAAGGAGAGAGAGTTCATGAATATCCACCTCTTAACTGAAATTCTCATGCAGGCGTCCAAAGGCACTGCTCACTTTTTACTGACTTGGCCTCAGCAATCAGTCCTTCTTGCCTAATTCCATCTAGGTCCCTTTATGCATGTGCTACGCTTTAAAGGTAAATCACTTGCAAAAGGCTGAAATCAAAACCGTAATAAAACAGAAGGATCGCAAAATAAATATTACTCGTTAAAACTAAAGCAAAAAGGCTTTCTTCAAGGTTATTGCTTAAAATAATAAGAATTTAAAAAAAAAAAACACCCAACTTCTTGGAAGCCTACAAGGACGAAGAGATGGCAAAACATCCCCCCAAAGCTGGAGCTAAAGGACAAGTCATCATTGATAACACCACCTCGGGAACCATAAATCACCTATCAAAAACGGGATCGCCTGGGAACGCTTACACTTAGCTCATAACTCCGCCGAACGCTTGGAAGGGTTTTTTACGAAGCAATTAAACACAGATCGAGTATAAAACTCGGAGTTCGTTAACGGGAAGG
>NW_009648149.1:3081548-3086880 GCF_000708025.1 Charadrius vociferus
GATGCTGGGAGGGCTGGAGCCCCTCTGCTGGGAGGACAGGCTGGGAGCGTTGGGGGGGTTCAGCCTGGAGAAGAGAAGGCCAAAAAGGGGAGACCTCAGAGCCCCTTCCAGTCCCTAAAGGGGCTATGGGAAAGCCGGAGAGGGACTTTTTACAAGGGCATGTAGGACGTAGGATGAGGGGGAATGGCTTCAAACTGGAAGAGGCAAGATTTAGATTAGATATCAGGAAGAAATTCTTTAAATGAGGGTGGTGAGCCCCTGGGGCAGGTTGCCCCGAGAAGCTGTGGCTGCCCCATCCCTGGAGGTGTTCAAGGCCAGGTTGGACGGGGCTTGGAGCAACCTGGGCTGGTGGGAGGTGTCCCTGCCCAGGGCAGGGGGTTGGAACGAGATGATCTTCAAGGCCCCTTCCAACCTAAACCATTCTGTGATTCTATTGAAGGCACCAGTTGGAGTTACCATCTCTTCCCCTCAGTGCTTCATTTTCCAAGAGTCTGCCACTGATACAGTAACCATGATCCATGGGATTATTGCATTTGGGGGGGGGAAATCACTTTTCCAGGTAGAGTGTGGTTTTGTTACTTGCTACTTCCATTCTGAACCTTCCCAGGTCTTTTCCTCGTCATCCCCAGTCATGCATGAGAGCTGGAATATGTTGTTAGCAAACTTCACTGAGGAAACCCCACTCCCATGACGTAAAGGATGCTGTGCCCATAAAGAGGTGGTGAAATCACCATTTTAGGGTGTCCGACTCACAGCTGCAAGCACAGGTCAGCTGGCACCTGCCCTCTACCCCAAAGCCTCCCGCAGGGCTCACAGCAATGGGGATTGGCAGTGGTTAGGAGCTCCCAGTGCACATCCAAGCCATGATGGAGGCATACAACTGACACCAGCCACCGTCGGTCCCTGGGAAGGGCAGTGCTGCCCAGATGCAGCCATGGCTATGGGGAGGGCAGCTGATCAGTTTTACGTAATTTAAAGTTTATCCCACTGAGCTTTGTGGATGTCATCTTCTACTTTTTAGACCATTTCTGTTGAAACAGCAGACGAACTGAGAACTAGCAGTGTGGAAAAGAGACTTCTCAATTGTTCTTCATACAGGGGTTGATAGTGAAGAGCTACTAATTTTCCCCTCACAACATTTCAGATTTACTGGATCTGTCCTACATTTCCTGTAGGTCAGGCCCTCAGAAGTCCAGTTTGCATCTTAGGAATCATTTTTCAACCCTCTATGTCTTAGTGAACTCAATATTTAATATACTGATTTCTCCTAGTTTAGCTTTTATACAAAAAAAAAGAAAAAGCCTACCTGAAAAGGAGTCAGGTGTAGCTACTGCCTGAGATCCTAAGTGCCAAGAGCAGCACTGTAATCCTGCTCTCATTCCCCTGTTCTCCAGCACATCTCACCCCAGGCTGGGGACCATCCCCATGACCCTTCTTCCTGCACGTCTGCGGCCTCGTTACACGGGCTTGATCAGCCCATGACACAGTGCCCACAACCAGACCCCAAATGTGCGTTTCCCTCACGCTGAGCTCTGCGGGCAGGAGGGTTGCAGTTCCTTCCTGCCAACACACAGTACCGATTCGCCATACGTTAACCAGAAGCTGTAACCGGGATTGTATAGTGGATAGCACTGTTTTGCTGGAGTTGAAGGACACCGCCAAAGCTGGTTGAAGCTACTAGGAGTGGTAACTACTTTCCGTTCAGGAGAATGATCACATTCCTGGGATGCTTAGATTACGTTTAGGATTTCAGAAGGCAGCAACTGTTTAATAAAAAGTTCATAAGCAAAGTGGCAACAAGGACAAGATTAAAGGAATTTCCTCCTCACTTCCTGCTAGATCGGATCCCACCCCCTCTTAGGCTTGATTTCTGCCATATGAATCTTGTATTTCTTGTCAGGCGCTAATAGAGAGTCAAGAGGAGGAACAAATCCAGATAAGCATCTGTCTGCGTGTTAGGGAAGGAGATTGAGGTCTGAAAACACCTCCTCCTCACATATACAAACATGCACATATTCCTCCTCAGACCAAGGAGGACAATGACAAGAGATTATCCGCTTCCTAGTGAAAACTGATCAGCATACGAAGGTGGATCAAATGGAAGAGGCAAGCCAAGCTTGATACTGCCAGGGCTGTTACCAGATCTGGGTGTGACAGATTGAAGGGACTGTCTGCTGCTGGGACCTGGGTGCTTATGTTTGCGGCATGGTGGGGTTTAATTTCTGCAGCATTAGAGGAAGTAGTTCCTTGTTTGAGGTGTGGGACTTTTCCCACCTTTCTCCGATATGCCTTAGGATGTAACTTCACAGCTGGCTGAAGGCAGCCATGCCTCTCCCTCTTTCCCAGTCATGCATTCCTGATGCATTCTTTGTGTCAGGTCTAGTAGTTGCACAGCCACACAGGACCTGCCCTTTCTGCAGCAGGATGAGCTTAGGCCAGTTTAAACTGACCACAAAGCCAAGCCCCTCCATACCAGCCAGAGCTGATTCAAATCAGGGTTAGGAAGGACCCACACCATTGGCTTCCCCAGGCAGCTACGTGGTCTTCCCAGTCATGCACGTTGTTTCTGACTCAGAACCAGGAGCTGAGACGATTCAACAGCTAAGCTGACAGAGTTGCCTCTTCAGAGTGGAGAGATTTCTGCCAATTTAGGTCCTTGAACCACCTTTTTCCTAGGGCACAGCAAATGTTCTTTGGTCCTTAAGGGATGGGGAGTCGAAGGCGTGCCACAGCCAGCAGAACAGGGGTCTCACCAGCCAGAGCCTGTCTCTCTACCCCCAACCAAGGTCAACAAGGCCGGCCCAGGTCCAACCAAGAGTCTAGATCATCAGGCAAGTTCATGATGGTGAGGCAGGTCTGAGATCAAGCTGAGAAATCAGCCACAGGTCACGGTCCATTCCAGTGATGGTCGCTGGGACACAGCCCAGTGATTGTCAGGCAGGTCCATAGTGATAAGACAGGTCTGAGGTCAAGCAGGGAAGTCAGACCTTATGTCCAGACCATTAGTGTCTGTAGCCAGGCACAGAGATGTTGGAGTTACAAACTACCAGTCCTCAACCCAGGTCAGATAGGGGCTGAGGGGGACCCAGGACTGACCTTAAAGGCTGGGCAAGGCTGGGGTGGGGTTGGAGGCCCCAGATGAGGCTGGTCAGTCATTAAGAGCTATAAGCGCCCTCAGGGTCCTGACACTTGTCATCTAGATACAGCAATAGCAGAGCTAATGCCAGTGAGAAGGTCAGGCTGTACAGCTGGGATAGAGTTTCTGCAGCACCAGCCCAGACTTGCCTGCCCTGACACTCTAAGGTGACATTTCAAGTTACTTTTCAGCTGATCTAACAGCAAGCTGTCCGCAACAAAAAAGTCTCTTTTGTTTCCTGTATGTTCAGTTGGGCAAGTCCATTCAGCCAACTGGTCCTGTGGAAAACTAACCCTCTGGTGAGAGAAAGAAGAGCAATGTTCCTCCAGATCAGCCAGCTGGGTCAGCGCCCCCCACAGCTGCCGGGGTGTTAGATCCAGCAAAGGCAAGTGGGACCCTCATTCCGGGGTGGGGTAGGAGCAGCTGAACCACTGCTTTTGGCAGCAACCTGCCTTTGGACTTGTTTAGCTGTAACACAAAAGTGTTTCCTTAATCTCTCTGTTTGTTGTGTAATGAAGTAAGGTGTCCATGAGGTCCAGATACCTCTCAGCTGGGCACTGGGATAACCTAAGGGTACAGAATTCTAAATGCAGATTCCCCAAGGCTTCCGTTCGCTTGTAAGTATTAGATACATGCAGTGTGAAAGGGTAAATCATTTCTAATTAAAAAACAACCCCCTTATTTTTAGCTGCAGATCTACCAAAGTGCATGCAATTAGCAAATATAAATCACTTCCTGGCTTGAAGACTGTTCAGCACAGCACATAAATGAAAGTTAAAACATACGTTTTGGGAGTACATGGTACATCTGCTCTCAATCTGCAGCATTTTGAAATCAATACAAATATTCTCCCCACTTTTTCTTTAGCGTGCTGCAGTCTGTCATACCACAGTGGAAGAACTAAAAATATATTAAACAAAGGAACTAGAGTGGACGCAGCCCTAAACACCATAAAATGAATAGTGCAGAGAATTCGTTACGATCTGACGGCAAAAAGTAGTCAAGGTAAGGATAAGCACTGGCTTGGGAGGACAAATTAGAGTTTCTCCTACATGGTCTGCAGGATGCTTCGGAGATGTAATGCACAGATAAAGCTTCAGAAGGTGTCTCTGGGGAGAAGAATCAACTGTTTGATGCATGTCTACATATTTTAAAACAACGAAAGGCTTGTAGTCAGTATCTTTGTGGAATTAGTTCCCGCAGGGAAAATGTATTACACACAAAACTTTTTTATTCTTTTTTTTAATGAAAAGATAGCAAAGAAGCTGACTGTCTGGGAATGATTTGTAAGTACAATAAACCTCACAAGAGGATGATAAGCAAAATATTGTAAGAGAATAGTGTCAGAATTACAGCAAAATAGAAGAGAAACATTACACATTTGTAGTTACTGACAACGTGTGTTCTGAAGTATCATGTCACATAAAAGAACCCTTGTTTTCCCTTCCATCGTTCACTAATACTCCAATTAATCTATACCAGATTTTTTTCATTCAACCGTTTGAGGCCATATCAATCATCCTGTGCCCATCTGAATGTCAACTAGGATTGCACCAATGTGTTCAGGCTTCCAGAGCAGAACACAGAGATGAGGTTAGAACTGCTCATGGATTCCTAGAATCTGTGCATGGAAAGACCACATGTAAATATGTTTTCACTGCTGATTTTTAAATGCTGACGTAATATCTAAAACAACATTTGCTGGTACTTTTTAAAGATTGGAGATGTACATGTATCTTATGCTGTCAGTTCTTTAGAATAGGAATTCTGTCTAACTTACGTGAAGACGTTGTCTCACTTGATGCATCCTTCGTTTTCTAGCTGTTTTCTGCCACAAGTGCAGTACAAATAATAACATGTTTCTTTAAAAAGAACAGGAGATATGAGTGTAAATTTTCCGAACTCTCTAAAAGAAAATCAGCCACTGTATAGAGAATAAGCGTGTACAAGAAAGACATATACCGTGCTATGTAATTTTTTCCAGCAAGTTATACACCTTGTAAAAGTCTGTTGCAGACAGTTTAAGAAATACAGATATTGGCCAACATGCATGTGAAAAATTTTACTTTATACGATCATGTAGCAAAAGCTTTCCCTTTTATTCATAAGTGCATGAGAAAATGGTTGATAAACCTGGTGATCATGACATAACACTATTAAGCAGTTAAGGATGGTTTCAGCATTTGTGTTTTCAGC
>NW_009648149.1:3086911-3130962 GCF_000708025.1 Charadrius vociferus
TCAGCAGGAGTAAGAAAGGACACCAAAGCCAGGGAGGTAATGGCTTGTGCTTGACGTGTTGTGTTAGTTAAGGGTTACATCCAGCACCAGTCCTTGTCAGGATGTTTCCTGACGTGCCTTTCACTGCCTGAGTCAGGCAGCTCAGCTGCAGGTGTCATGGAGTAGCTCAAGGGACGTCCATAGGTAGTGGGATACGCATCCCCTGCCGCAGGTCACTTTTTATTTTGAAGGCAACAGGTTAGGCCGATAAGTAGGTGCGTTTGTGCCAGTCTTTGCAACAGCTCTGTCTCCTTCTCAGGCTGAAATATTTTCTTTGCCTTAAGAGGAAAGCAAAGGACAGGCTAGCTGTAGGGAGCGGAGGAAGAGGGCACCGTCAGGGGTCAGAGGACGGGTTGTAGCCCTGGGGAGGGACAGAGGGAGTATCAGGAGGTGCAGCACAATCTTGTTCAGATAATCTAGTTCAGTCTGTGATCTGGGAGTACTTTGAAAATTGGCAGGAGACTGTGGAAAAGATAAAAGGAAAAGCCTTGAAATAGACCACAATTCTCTCCCTTTCATATGTGTATTACACTGGAATTTTATATATATAGCAGAAGGACTCTGTTCTTTATATCCTTGAATTACATACCTCCATAACATGTAATGTTACCCTTCTGGAAAAACAAGGGTGATGGAATAGGGCACAAACACCAGCAACTGCTTAATAACATATGCAAATATTGGCACACTTATTATGCATTGGGTTTGTTGTTGTTACTGCTTTATTTTTTGTAACTGTGTGATGGCACCCCAGCATTTCATTAAATTTGATACCCATTGTGCCGGGCACTTTCAAAGTGTTAATTTAACAACCAGACGTGGTACGGAGCAGGACAGGCAATGGGAGAAGTGTGTAACAGTAACGCTTCCAGGTAGTCACACAGGCTGGTTATTTACATTTCAGATGCTGAGCTTTGTAGTTACACTTTGGGAGGAAAGACTTGCAATTGTTTTATCTCTGACTTTCTCATTAGCCCCAGAAGTGAGTCTTGAAAAGAAGACAATGGATTTACAGCTTAGTTCAGGTGTGACCAGGTTGTACTTTTGCAAAATACCTCAGGTAATTTCGGGTGAAACTCCTCATTAACTTCAAAAGCGCCACGAGTCCTCTTGCACAGTTTGTTTGTTTTTTCTAAAAGGAATCAATTAACCCAATCCTCAAAAACCTGATTCAAGGAGAATGTCATTAAGGCAATAGTTTGGAAAACAACTGCTATCACACTCAAATGTCTTAGTCCACGTCTTCACACCATTTGCAGGTAGCCCTAGACCAACTTGTGGTAAGCAGTCCTGCTGGGAAGGGCCATGGCAGTCAAAAGCATGAACAAGAGAGATTTCACCACCTTCCTAAACAATGTCATTTTTGTTGCCAGGTATGTAAAGCAGTAAAATACTTCAGTCGTTAGAGGAAGAAGAATGTCACAATTTTTGCAGGAGAAAAATAGATTCCAGAATTTGTGGTTTGACAGGTTAATAAGAAGGCCTGTATATTTGCCTTTACAATTTATTTACGTGTAAGTCTACACAGGGATTTTGTTAGGGATTTGGCATCTTAAACAGGTTTTTATTCCAACAACATTTCAATTCACCTTTAAGACTTTCAATTAAGACAAACTGGACTAGAGATCCATCGGTGGAATTTGCATGGAAGTTAGCAGGGGCTTGGCAAAGCCATGATAGCGGACTTTAGGTATCGGGTTTATAGACTTGTATTGTACTATCTAACATCTCGTATTTTCCACTCATTTTGCATGTAAAACTTTTATTGATATCAGCGTGAGTTTAGCACGCCACTAAAAGGGAGACTATGCCCCTAGGACACAAAATGATGTAAGGTACCCCATTTAGTTATAACAATTTGGCTGCACTAAATCTTGATGTTGAATGTTTGGTTTAGTTCCCCCATAAACTTCGTCTGCTGGATTTATATATTTTGGCTCCTTTTATTTTGACTCTAGTGGCTAAATTTGCAATGGGCTTAAGTGAATGCAATTCCACTCACACCAGCAGCAAATCTGCAGCACAGTGGGTATTTCTTGTTATATAAATATAGGGCCTCATCTGGCAAGATGCGGAGTGGACTAACTTGGTCAGGTTTCTGTGAGATCCGAGAGTGCTCAGCACCTCGAGGGAGAAATTCCAGACCTTGCAGCAACTGAGCCTCCGCACAGCGTGTCTGTGGTCATTTTCTATAGCCCTTTGTCCCAAATCATAGTACACAATACATTTGCTTCTTGTCTTTTTAATCACAAACACAAAAGCTAAAATATTTATTTTCCTGGCTCTTATAAAAGCACACCTCTATCTGTAACAAGAATTATGTAAATTATGAGTATGATGGAGGGGTTTTTTCCCTCTATAGCTCTGTGAAGTTTAGCTTTCACTCAAATGGGTGTGGGGTTTTTTAAATAAAGCAGTATTTCAATAATAGCTTCAGTGGGATTTTTTAATTCTTTTGCTCTATTTAAAGGGGTTTTTAAAATCCATTTCAATTCCAGTGGAAATGTCTCTGATCTGATAAAGGAGATGAAGTCACCGCATAGGCTTACTATTTTATTTCCATAAGGTTTGAAAGTTTTGTTCCCTGCAGTGTTTTAGAGCCCAGGAGTATTCATCTGTTTTGTGAAAGGAAAGTTCTACGGAGCAACATTTGGTCACTGTTGTCTGAATTTCATTATTCCGTTCTCCAGACTAGCAGAGGGGAAAAGTGCAAGTTAGCTGGGTCACAGTCTGAAATGTGAGAGCAGTCAACTTTTTCTGAAGTTTATGGGAATGAAAGGAAATTTAATACTGTTCAAAAGAGAGATTTAAAGTTGCATCATGTGAAAACAATTGGAGAAGTTTAATCCTGAGGTCTTGGGTTATTTGGTAACTTGCATGACCATTTGTCAGCCTGCAAAAGATGAAGTTGGCTTTGGCTCTGTTAACAGTTGGCCTCTGTTTTGGAGTGGTATTGCAATGCCAAGGGAACAAATACAAGTTATATTGGTTTTATAGATCACTACTAGTTCTATTCTTCTTTATCCTTTCAGCTTATGACATGTCTGCTTGTCTCCTCTGGGTTGCCAGCGCAGATCTCCCACCGATCTCAGCAACACGTGCTGACAAGCCTTTCATGTAAAAGGGACTACAGAGCTTGACAGCTTCTTAGACTTTTAAAATGCTGAATACATATCCATAATTTAACCTTTACCTCTCAAGCTGCTTCAGGACTCATACATTTCATTGTATGGGGAATAAAAGCGATGGGACCCTGGGATGTAACTGAATACTTAATATTTTGTAATGTTTCTAGTGTATCATTTGCTAAAAGATGTTGTTTAAAATATTCTTTACATTTATATTCGTTTCTATGGAGTAAATTAAACTGAAAATCTACAGAGCTTTATATGCATAAAAATTAGAGATGTTTTCCAGAGTGCTCCATCACAAATTCTATCAAATAACCCTTAGCAAAATCTCTTAGTGCTAAGTAAATTCTCTTAAAAATTGTCTTAAAAGGTAGCCTACAATTTCCTATGTCATCTCCTTCTCCTGCCACTAATAACCACTCTCTGGTGTCGGCAACCACCCCAGCGTCTTCTGTTTGGCCATCACTCAAGGTCTCTCTACACAGATTTAGAATAATAATAATCATTATTAATGGGGGGGGGGAATGGGGTCAAAATAAAGAAAGCTTGTTTTTTAAGGACATTTCATATGCTTTTAAATATTGTTTTGAGTCCCACAACATGACTAACTTTTAAGATCTTTGGGGTTTGCATTGGTACCAGGTATCACTGACCCACGGAGCTGGCAGGAGAGCTGGACCTTGGGGAATAAGACCACATATGTAGCACAGACATCCTTGCATCTACTTCTGGATTAAATATTCCCAATTGCCCAGTGGTGCCAGAGTACTGAGGTGCATCTGTGCTGGGGGCATCTGCCCATGGTCTGAGCTGGGTGAGTGCGGAGCTGCTCCCGTGGGACTGCGCAGGCTCACCTGGGCCCCGCAGCAGATCTGGTTTGTGCACAGGGTTGTGGTTGTGGAGCTGCCGTGCAACGGGACAGGACGTGGTTTAATCTGTCCAGCTCAGGTTTGCAGTGACTGATTAGCCCCTTTGTTTCTCAGTGCAATTAATTTATCAGTCGTTTATACCAGCTCTGAAAATTGGGTTTATGTCCTTTTTGTCCAGCCAGTGTTTCATTGCTTCAGCGTTCTTACAACAATCACTGTGGTGCTGTAAAGTGCAAAAGTGAGGTGGTCCTGTATGCTATTGCTACCGCAAACACTGCGGTTGCTATGGAAGATGTTCTTTGCTTTAACACAGCTGTACACATTACATCTTTTACTAGGACAAACCTACACAGCTCATGGCCAAAAATCCCAGGGCCCCAGCCACCCTCAGCCAGCCCAGAAGGAGCCACCGCAGTTGACATGAGCCAGAGGAGCCACTGTCTCACTCTTCTCTCCTGGGTGCTTTCCGGGGACGTTACAGAAACTGCAGTGTCTGCCTTTTCTGCAAGCTCACCTGGTCATACAGTCACTCCTCAGACATCCGCGCTGGAGTTCCACAAAGGGGATTTTAGTCAATGCTGAAAGCATGGGCCAGAAGAGGGCTTGCAGATGTTCATGTTAAGCCATATTGAGCTTGAAGTCTTGTGTTCCCACACAGCACCACAAAAGAGAAAAGAAATCTAGAGGGGGAAAAATCCTATGTGTGGAGGTGATGGCAAGTTGGAAAACTCTGAAGGAAACTGAAGAGGAGGAAAAGCTGGAAACAAAAAAGGGAAAGAAGATAGGGGGAGAAACTCCAAAAGTAAAGATGAAAGAAAAATCCAGTTCGCAAGCACCAAGCTACAAAATCATTATGCATAATTTTGCAGGAATTAGTACATAGTGAGAAGAATCTGTTGCACTTCCTTAGAGCTAAAAACCAATTCCTCTGAAACACCCACCGGCTATGCTGTTTAGCATCAACCCTCTTGGTAATTGCAGAAAAAATTAGTAGAATGTTATTTCTACATGAGCTGAGGTATATTCTGTACCTTCTTTCTACCGCACAATAAGTTTAACATACATGCATAGGGGCATTCAGCTACTTAGTGGGTTTTCAAAGCCTGTATATAAAATTGAAAAATGCAGCTCAGCTGCTTTTTATAAGACATTTACAATAATCATTTCGAAGTAGAACATACAATAGCTGCTTAAAAATTGACTTTGATTCCCTCTATGATAGAGAGTGTACCAGTACAGCCTGGTATTTGAAACCACTAATGTCTAGTTTAGCTTTTGCTGCTGTTTAATTTGTATGGATCTATTCCATCTCTTCTTTCTTTTTTATTTTTTTGTGAAAGCAGAAAAATAAAATGTCTTATATTGCTAGTGCTGCCATAAATGTTATCAACAGTAAATGCTTGAAATGTTACCAGAAGCCCTACTGTCCCACCTGCTTCTGCAGGTGAGATACTAATTAACAGCCCTGTACATGTAGCACATTTTTGCTTGCAATTTTGCTTTGCAATAAAGTAAAAAATAAATGGCTTCAATTTACATTAAACATTTTGCTCAATCAAAGTAAGCACGACAATGAGGAAGTTTATCCTGGCAATACAGAAGCAGAAAGATTAGCTTTTTAAAAATACTTCCCAGATTTTCTCAAATCAAAACAATTTGCCAAAGCAAATGTGTATCTGCAGCATCACAAACCACCGGCGTGTGCTTGTGGAGAAGAGCAACCCCGGCTCTGCACGGCGCCCACCAGTCCCCAGCGTGAGTCCTGGCCTCTCTCAGCCCCAGTGTTGCAGCCGGCCGGGTAACGCAGCCCGGCACCTCGGCTCTGCAGGGCGAACACCCGGCTTTGGCGGGGAAGTGTCTCCGTGACTCTCATCACATGCAGATTTTAATAGCGCACACACGCACAAAGGTCTAAAATGTCGGCAGCTTGCATCCAACAGCATGTTACTATAAACAGAGCGAGTTATAAACTAGCCGGGTGTGTTACCGAAACACGAACACAGCTTCCATGCCCTGTGGGTTACCTTTACTTCTGCTGGGGCAGCTTTGGCCATATTCTGCCCTATATCTTTTTGTGTCATGATTCTAATGACCCATATCAGAATCCTAGAATATATTTTTAAGCAAGATACAAACAGCACAAGTAATCATACCCAGCAGTTTTGTGTCTTCAGCCACAAAAAATCTCCCACCATCCTTCCAGCATCCATTGTGACTCCAATTGACAGGATTTCCTCCCTCCTCGGGCAGCTCCCACCTCCCCTCTGCCTCCTTGCCCCCAGGCTGCTGCCGTGGCTGGTGCTGAGCTGCAGCGCCTGCACGCATGCCCACTCACCAAGGGCAGAGCAGGCAGAGGCTCAGGTCACACCACAACTTTTCCCTTAGGAAAATAAGCAGAAGAAGGAGTAAACCATAAAAAAAAGCTTTCCGGCAGATCCTTCTGCAGATGGCCAAGTGTGGCTGCTGCTGACGTTGCTCTGGGACGAGAGTTATGGAATCTCTTTTCATGTGTGAAAGTACCAAACTCCTGAGTTTGGAGGGCTCCTACAGCATCAGATATCATGGAAAAAAATCGATATTAACAACAGTGACCAGAGACAGGATGAGCCAGACCTCTTCTGCCATGAACCAGACCTCTGCGAGCACTGCTCTGCCTGCTGAGAAAGGAGGGGCCGAGAGGAGTGGGTTCAGGGGCTCTGCCACACCAAAGGGAGAACAGCAGAAGACCATGGAGAAACACAAGAACCTCACACCTTTCTTTTGAAAAAACAATTATAAAATGAACACCAAGCTGTGTGGAGCGGTCAACGCGCTGGAGTGAAGGAATGCCATCCAGAGGGACTGGAACAGGCTGGAGAGGTGGACCCCTGCCAGCCTCATGAAGTTCAACAAGGCCAAGTACAAGGTCGTCCACACGGGTCAGGGCAATCCCATGCACAAATCCAGGCTGGGCAGAGAATATATTGAGAGCAACCCTGAGGAGAAGGACTTGGGGGCATTGGCGGATGAGAAGCTCAACATGAGCTGGCAATGTGCGCTGGCAGCCCAGTAAGTCACCCGCACCCTGGGCTGCATCCCCAGCAGAGTGGCCAGCAGGGCAAGGGAGGGAAAAGAAAGCTGGAGAGGGACTTTTTACAAGGACATATAGTGTTAGGATGAGGGGGGACGGCTTCAAACTGGAACGGGGGAGATTTATATTAGATATCAGGAAGAAATTCTTTACTCTGAGAGTGGTGAGGCACTGGAACAGGCTGCCCCGAGAAGCTGTGGCTGCCCCATCCCTGGAGGTGTTCAAGGCCAGGTTGGACGGGGCTTGGAGCAATCTAATCTGGTGGGAGGTGTCCCTGCCAATGGTAGGGGGGTTGGAACTGGATGATCTTTAAGGTCCCTTCCAATTCTAACCATTCTATGATTCTGTGATTCTATGAAGATGAGTCGTTCCACCTGCATGAGAGATGACGGCACTGGGTGGGTGTTTTGGGCATGAAGCCCTCTATGGATTCACCAGAACCTAGGAAAGGCTGAGCACCCAGAGCCACCGTTCTTCAGCACAGATCTCACCAGAGTTTCTCTCTCTGCTGTTCTGCTGCAAAGTACCATTGAACCAACAGTATTTAACATCTTTGCTTACTCGACATCTGTATCCAATTTGAAATATGTCAACAGATTTCCTGGTGTCACCTAGAAGAGCCACGCAAAGGTGGGGTGGCCGCATGGGACTCTTTAGGAAACCAGGCTGAAAAATTCCCAACAGCCATGTGCAGGCAGGCGTGATACCCATGCATTGCCCATTAAGAAGTTAAACTCGGGAAAATAATTTTCCTTTGATTGCAGGAAGTGTGAGGGAATCTCTGATAATAGGGGTTTTGTTTTAACACTGCAAACGAGAATGTTGTAAGAACGTTTAACGGAATGGTTTTAATTTTTAAGAAGCTTGACTAGTTGGTTAAATCCCACAGGCTGAACTCTGCCATCCTGCATTAGGAAATCTGTCTTAAGGTATCTAAATTTACTGACTTCTCTACTTTCCGCAAAAACTAGTTTTTCAACTTCCACAAAAAAAAAAAAATCCCAACAATTTTATCAGGAGGACACTCAAAGCTAAAAACCAGTAAGCATAGGGTACGCTCAGACCTCTCAAAACTGGTAGGAGCTTGTGTATGTATCCTGACAAAGGCAATTGGGGCCTAAGTGGACCATATCCATTTTAGCATGCTAATAAACTCCAATTTAGCTATTTAAAATAACACTTACATATGAATTAACAGCTGCATATAACTAATGCTTGCATTTTGCTTTGTAAAAGGCTGCACTTCACCCTGAAAGGTGTCGGCATCTGGAACTAGACAGGACCATCGCTAAAATATTTTAATTTTTTCTTCTCTGCCATCCAAGTAGTCAGGCTCTCAAACCGTTCAAATTTCTTACAAAGGGACAAACACCTCTGAACTGTTGCTGAGCCGAATTAAACCCCAGCATCGTTTAAAAAATCCCATTTTTTCATTTTGTGCCACAGATTGTAAGAGCTGAGCGTCCGCTGCCCTCAAAAAAATTTCTTCTTTGAGGCTGCCTATAATTACAGAGTATTTTAACGCTTTTATCTTTGGGGTACTCTGGGACAGGATAGATTTGTAGTCTGTCTCCCGTTCCATCCAGTTTTGCACTGTCAGAAGGGAAAAATACGGAAAACTTTCGCTCTCCTTCCCCTCTTTCTGGAGGAGTGTGTAGCATTAGCACAGCCAGACCCAGCCTGCAGCGGGACGCTCCGGTCACGGGGAAGCAACATCAGTGACCTGAGCAGGAAAATGCTTACTGACATGTTTGCCTTGAAACAAGCCTTAAACTCAGGACAGCCTCTCTCTTGGTAAGGGTCCTTGCAGGCAGGTGAGCCCAAAGGAGAAGGCAAAGCCCCACGTCCTGCTCCCCCTCGTCAGTGCTTCCTTGCACGAGGGATGCTCTGGCCAGGACTAGTTTTGCCTTGATGTCGAGTGGTTGGATTAGGGATGGACCTTCCTCCGAGTGAGCTGTCCCGCAGCCCTCAGCACCGATCAGATATAAAGCTGTTTCCCATTTAACTAGCAGCTGTCTCCAGGCTTTTAACTTGCATTTATCAGATTTATTCTGCATAACTGGATCCTACCCCACCTTGCTTGTGGCTCCTGCTGGCAATCACAGACTCCCAGACTGGTGAGGGTTGGAAGGTCCCTCTGGAACTCCCCCAGTGCCGCCCCCGCCAGAGCAGGGGCACCTCCAGCAGTGGCACAGGACGGCGTCCAGGCGGGTTTGGGATGGCTCCAGAGGGGGAGACTCCCCCACCTCTCTGGGCAGCCTGTGCCACTGCTCTGCCGCCCTCACAGCAGAGAAGGCCCTCCTCAGGTGGAGATGGAACTGCCTATGGTCACGTATGTGCCCATTCCCTCTTGTCCTGTCACTGGGCACCACTGGAGACAGACTGTTCCATCCCCCTGGCACCCGCCCTTGAAGGACTGATCAGCATTGATAAGGTCCCCTCTCAGTCTTCTCCAGACTAAAAGACCCACGTCCCTCAGCCTTCCCTCCAAGCCTCGCTGCTGCAAGGAGCAACTGCCGAAGTCATCCCTCACGGATGGGCTGGAGCTGATCATTTCTGACGGTCTCCCGGCCTCGCCACAGGAGGTTAATGGCATTGTGAAGGGACACACATGACTGGTAATTTTGTGCCAGAAACAACACAAGCACTCTGCTTGCGAACTTCCTAAACTCCTCCGCTTCCCCCCAGCTCCCCCCGTCTCCCAGGAGCAGTGGATAAACATGGAGTCAAATGATTCAAAGCTTCGCGTGCTCACTCCTCTGACACAGGGCTTTCTTTGCCCATTTATTCCCCCTACAACTTCACCTTTTTTTTTTCTTTTTTTTTTTTTTTTACCTTCCTTTCTGCCATGGATGCGAGGAGGTTCACTGCGACCTGAAAGAGCGGAGGAACGACGCCGAGGGCTCTCCACACAGGGAGAGAGACCACGTACACCACGCTGGGAACAGCAGCACGTCTGAAAGTCACCCTGTGGCACCCAAACAGCCCCCTCAAGGGAGCAGAGCATGAAATGTGTATAACAGTCCTTCCAGAAAGCCTTTTATAAAGGAGGCGAGGGAGCTGAATTGATTTGAAGTTGGTGCAAAGTCTTTCTAAGCAGTGCCATGATATTAAATATAGTCATTAAATAAATACAGCCAAACGCCTCTAATGTTTATCTCATCCCACCTACTTCTAGGGATGATGAGAAAGGTTGAAATTGTGGCAAATTAAACATGCCATGGGCAGGATTTCTTTGCCAGCCTTTGCTTTGCTGTCGTTTCGCTGGTGAGGTGCGCAGTCTTGCTGCTCTGTCCGGGAGCCGGTGGGATGCCGGGAGACGTTGGCAGTGCCCAGTCCCTGTGCACAGAGGGCTGTTGTGCTCAGATTCATTTACCAAGACAATGCAAATTACAACACATGCCATCAGAAATGGGAGGACGGATATTTAAATAACGACTTCAGATGCTGTACAAATCCATCCTAACGGCTGCGGCTTTGGCTCCTCTCACACGCTGTTACACAAAGCCTGGAGCGTACCATGAATTTCACATCTGAGTTGTTGCTCCTCGCTAGGATTCCTCATCCTAATTAAAACTCAATTTGCTCCCTGTAATCAAGCTCTGTGTGAGTATATCTGAGTGTTTAGCCACAGCGGGAAATGGGGGTTTACAGAACTGAAGTGCAGGTGGGATGCTGGGAGCAGCAGGTTCTGCACTGGCATAGAAAGCCATTTCCCATAACGGAGAATGGGGCCGTTATCTCTGGCTTGTCGTCATGACCTGTGACAACAAAGGCAGTAAAACCAAATCCGTCACTGGTTTCAAGCTTCTATACCTCCATATATAGCACCCTACTGCCCCCACCTCCACCCCAGCACCCGCTCCTGATCCCGTCCCGCTCTTGCCATGCTTCCCTGACACTGCTCCTCGCTGGTCCCGGCTCACGGGTGCTGGGATCTTCCCAGAGCCTCCCACAGCCGGGGAGCGTGAGGGAATACTAAGGGCAGGGATGAGAAGAAGCTCTTCTGATGGTAGAGAAAGTGCACAGAGACATGGGGACATGCCGGCAGTCCCACATGCCTGGACAGCGTGTGAAAACATTGAGGGAAAAAAAAGATAATTGGTTTATTTGATTAGATAATTGGCTTATTTCATTTGCAGCCACTTTCCTTGCCTGAGCCTGGGCATCGCTGTCAGTGCTGTGATGGAAACAACGCTGAATAACACATGCTCTTCATGGCAAAGCTGACGGTTTTTTTCAATGGTAACTGGAAATTTTGTCCGGAGCTCTGCATGCTGAAGATCTGGGGATTACACTTTGGATTTATCACATGGAAATACCCCACAAAAGCCAAGATTGTGCAGCGTTTTCCTGAATTGTTTTAGCCAGTCGCAAAGTGACCTTTGGTTTAGCAGGCTGGGTTTCAGCTTTGTGCCAATACTTATGCTCAGGAGACTACGCTTAGGGAACAGCTTGGCGGCCTGTGGACACACCAAGGATTTCCAAGGTGCAGTAATTTTTAATTGCGAACGAACACCCAGATTATAGATGAAATCACGCCAAAGTGAGGTGTAGCAAGACCTTTGGTCCATCAGAGTCTGCCCCGAGACTCTTTACCAATGCTGCCATCTAGAGAGAAACAGTCCATCTTCCACGGGTGAAAGCAGCAGATCCTACAGAAAAGGAGTTTGGAGCTTTTCTGCATCTGGCACGTGGGTTCAGCCTCTGGCACATGTGCTCTCTGACACCAGCCAGTAAAACCATCACCCACACACAGGGAGTCACCCCAGCCGCTGCTGGCTGCCAGCGTGCCTTCTGGCAATGGCACCTCTGCGAGACCCACCGGATTGGGATGAGAAATCACTGAGCGGCAGTTCGGTGGCTGGGCTGATTTCTGCTCTGTGTACGGCTGCGCTTGCTTTTGCCGGTGAGCTCTTGTGATGTGTTTTCATTTTTTGTGCAGTGGAAACTGCATGCAGAAATCAGATACTGCATTACGTAAACTCGGGGTAGAGATTAAAACACATACGACTCATGAGACATCTGGATCTAATCGGGCTCCTCCAGGACAGGAGTCTATAGCTTTAGTCTGAAGAGAAGCAAAGAAAGAGCAGGAGTAATTTTTCCTGCAAATACCCATCTGCGCAGAGGGGCTGAGTCTCTGCAAACACCTCCGTCGCCACGTCTTTGGCAAACGCGGCCCATTAAGTGCTGTACGGGCTGACCATGTTTCTCTGTTGTTGTGCGCAGTCACTGACTTG
The DNA here is from genome assembly GCF_000708025.1 of Charadrius vociferus. Lineage (NCBI taxonomy): Eukaryota > Metazoa > Chordata > Aves > Charadriiformes > Charadriidae > Charadrius > Charadrius vociferus. Next base: position 3,099,264 of record NW_009648149.1, read on the forward strand.
GAAGGAATCCGCTATAATACAGCCCAGGGGTAAAAGTGAATTTCCTGAGAAAATTATGACTAACTGAACCTCAGCGCGTAGAACGGAAGTCTCCCTTATTCAGAGCCGTACCAGTTATCCTTAACCACCGGCCACTTTTCCTTCATTTGCTGTATGTTCAGAGACTTGCTGGCACCCAGGCAGCTGCCAAGAGCTACGTCCCGCTCAGCGACCCAGCGCCAAATCCGCCCGAGCTTCCCCAAGAGCAATCTTTTGCCCGTAGCCGCCTCCCTCTCCCGTGCAAGGCTCCAAATCCCACGAGCTTAACGGGCAAGAGCCACGTGGGCACAAATTGTTTGTCACGGGGTATCGACAGCGGGGGACAGTTCGAGCTCCACTCTGCAGCACTTGTAGGTGCAGTGGAAAGGAACAGTTGGGGGAACTGTAGCTGAGGGAGAAAGCTATGAGAGAGCAGGAAGCTTTGCATCTCATTCTGAAGATGCTGAAATAAGCCGGCAGCCCCAGGAGAGGAGAGCTGTGTGCCGCTGTCGAGCCCTTAGCACCATTACGGGCAAGAGAGCAGTTTTTAATACACAGAGTTTGACTGAAAAGCACCCACGGTTCCATTAGGAGGGACTCAGGACTGACCCGCTTTAAAAAGAGGCCAACCATAAACTATGGGGTCACTTGTTCACGCAACGCTTAAAAGGCAAATTAGAGCGGCCAAATTGTTTTTCCCCCACTAATCCCAGCTTTCTGGTTTAGTGCTTTGCAGCCGGCGGTGAGGAAAGCCTCCAAGCCCCAACCCTGCCACGCAAAGCGCCGAGCTTGCCGGCGCAGGACCACGGCGGAGAGGACATGGCTCTCCCAAACTCGGGCACAAGTTTTCCCTGGGTCAGCAGCTGCTGTGCGGCTGGACAATGATGCTGTGCGTACACATTCACGCACTCACACTCAGGCTCACACACACCCCAACGCCTGCTCAGCTGTTTGCAGGATGCGGCCCGCAGGTCCTGCTGCACATGGCAGCTTGGCACAGCCAGCCCGGGGGCAGCAGCGTTTCCTACCTCAGCTTTTACCCTTTATTAATATCTCTTTTCTCTACCCTAAAACTGATCTAGATCATTTTACTGAGCAGCTATCAGAGTGCTAACACAATTTAAAAAACGGATTATTTGCAATTCTTGTTGTTTTTTATAATCAAATCAGACTGAAGCTCTATGGTGCACATGTAAATTCTTTTGTCTCTTCAGAGTATTTTATAATCACCAATTTACACTGTTTTCAAGTTTGTTATTAGCTGACTGAGAGATTAAACATTTCTGTGCCATGTGTCCCTACAGAAGAAGCTGTCAAGGAGATTTAGGCTTGGTCTTTCGAGTGCTGAGAAGAACAGAGACTCCCCAGATTAATTTGGAAGGTTCCTTGCTGACCGCATCTGCCCTTTCCTGGCCGCGCCTCATGCTTCCAGACCAGTTCGTTTGGCAAAAGTCACAGGAGCATCTGTGCTAACGATGCCTGACATGCAGTATGGAAACAGAGTCCTTCATTACAGTCCCAAATACTCCAAACATTTTCTCCCCTAAAAAAATTACAAATGTCCTCTGCAGACTAAAGACCGAAGAGTGAGCCAGCTCTGTGCTGCAGAGCAGCAGCAAAGAGAAGGTGTTTCCACCATAGCCCAGCACTCGCAGGAAACAAGGGCTTCTCTTAGAAAGCTGTATTTGCCAGTAAAAATGTTGGCAAAAAATCAGACAGGAGGTTTCACAGATGAGTCCCGTGCTCACCCAACATGAGCTGGGTCAGGGAGAGGGGAGGGAGCAGAGATCTGTCAAGAGCGGTGAACAGCAGCGGATTCGGTCCCGTGTCCCCAATGCTACAAGCGCCAGTGTGGCAGGAGCTGGGCTGAAGTGCCCCACAAGACGGCGCACGAAGGGGACGCGCGGTTGTTGCCGCCCAGAGAAAGGCTGGAAATGAGGATTTACACCTTTCATTACCAACCTCAAGATCCAGCCATGCATCTCTCTTGGCAGAGGAGATCAAAGCTGGAGGGAGCACCCAGCTCACACCGTGGATCTACCGGGATTGTGCAATTTCACTTTGATACACCTTTCGCTTATATGAGGACGTAAGTAATGAATATAAATTGACCATGTTTAACTTCCTTTTGCCGGGTTTGACATGCAACTCTAGTTTCATTTAGTGGGGTTATTTTTTCCCTTTCTCCAGCCACTGTGTTTGCTGGGATTTTGGGTTTCTTTAGTTGTGTTTCAAGTGACGCAGCACAGCTTGCTCTGGGTAAGGCTTTTGCATTCCCTGTGAGCAGCACCCAACTGCTGCTCCCCACACCTGTACCACCTCCGGGGAGGTTTTCCTTTCCCTCGGCAGACTGTGAGCAGGAGGAGTCAGGGGCTCAGCAGTGGCTGGGGGAGGACATGAGGTGCAGGAGTGAGTACCCCCGGAGCCCAGCAGCACGGACAGAGCTCTGCACTGGCACACAGCGCTTTCGGTGATGGCCGTTGGCCAGTCAGCACCTTCCACACACAGACTTCAGGGACCAACTTTTGGTATCTGGTTTCCATGAAGAACCCACCACCACATGGTAGGGTGGAAACTCTGGTCCATCTCCACACACATGGGTTGTTTGGGTTTGGTTTTTCCTTTTCGCTTGGAGTGGGAGAAACCCCTATGCCACCACTGCTAACCTCCACTGTAAGCAGGAATCCTTATTGCTCTAGTTTGTGGCCAGACCCTGAGCACAAGTATTGCTTCCTCAGACAGATGCCGCAGCGTTTATTCAGATCATCTCCTGGTATTCTTCTACATTGCTGACCTGAATCCATCCAACGCAGAGGCCATGGCTGGTCCAAAACCAGAGCAACGGGGCAGACAGGGCTGCGGCAGAAGCGGCACAGCTTTCCCCAGGACCGTTCTGCTGTGCATCCCCGTGGGCATGGCCAGCCAGTGGAGCCGAGCTGCAGGAGCCACCGGGGACAGGAGACATCCAGCACCAGGGCTCAGGCAGACGCACAGCAACAGGCTGGGAGGTTTTTTGGTTTTTAATATACTCCACACACCAAAGCAGCTCTGCCAGCAAAACTGTGAGCACAGATGGAGCGGAGAAGCCTGTCTCCCAGAAGAGACACCTCATCTCTGTGCAGAAGATGAGATAAAGGCATTTTTGTCAGCACATCTGCATCTACCTCCGAAGTGCTGCTGGCAGCGCCCTGGTGAGGGTGGGATGTTTCACATTCCTGGAAAATAGTGCTGCTCCCTCAAGGCTGCCCAGGATCCAGCCTGAATTCCAGCTGCATGGCAGTGTCTCCACCGCAGGGCTGAGCCTGGCCTGGGCAGAGGGCGAAAGCGGGCAGGGGTGTCACAGGGATTCAGGTGACAAAGGCAGGCAAACCAAAAGAGGGAAAGTCACCTAAAATCATTCCCACTAACGCAACTACTTTTATTACCATAGCTAAGGCCATAACAGCCTTGAGATGGAGGGAGTAAACCAGCAGAGTCTCGTGGATTTATCTGGGGTTATTTTCTGGAGTCCCTCCCGTTGCTGGAGGGTGTCACCTCTGGGAGCAGGAACACAGCTCAGCTCCGAGGGGATGGCTTCCGGCAAAAGGGCAGGAAGGTGCAGCTGCAGGGCCTTAGCATCGAACAGCTACAACTGTTTCCAAAGTGACCCTCTCTGTGCCCTTGGATAAAGATTTTGCACATTAATGCCTGCAAATCTGATTATTCCAGGGATCTTACTATCCACATTCAACCAAACGAGCTCATCAAAACAATCTTTTATTCTTCAAAAGGGAGCCTATCACGATGTAGGAAAATAAAAGAGCACAGAACAGTAATTGTAGCTCATATCACTTTAATATCCTGCAATGCTTATTATTGCTCATTTCTGTGTGGAGGGTTTGTTGTGGGTTTTTTCTTATACAGAAGGCAAATGGAGGTCAATTTACATAATTTGGTTTTGAAAGGGAAAAATCCACCTAAGCGAAAAATACTCAGCCTTAATACACAGCCATTGCTTATTCGGAGACATCACATTTCAGACTCTGTATTAACAAGGATAAAGTATTTGTGCTTCTTTCCCAGGAAAGTTTCCAAGATAGAAAAAACCCTCTGTATTATTGAAGAATTTCATCTCTCTGTTATTTCTAGAGCCTTTTGTTTAAGGAAAAAAAAAAAAAAGTACATATGCTAAACCAAAAGGCCGTGCTAATGAGCACCATACACAAATTGCCAGCAGTGCTGTGTGACGCAGAAAAGCAGCACAGCAGTGTGCACACAAAGTGCTGACAGGGGCTGGGGTTCATTGTCTATCCTTAGCAGTTCAGTAGTGTTCTTAAATACAACGATAAAATTAATATTCCTCTTTTATAGTGACAGATTTGACAATCAAAGGGGAGAGAGGCTGACTTCCTTCACACGGTGTGCACTCCAGCAGTGTCTGACCAAGCCTTTATGTTATGACAGTCGGACCGGTGCGGCCGGTTCTTTCATGAAGCTGTGAAAGTTTCAGTGCAATAGAAATGAGAGGTGCCAACATGACCTGCAGAAAGGAAAGAGACGCCTCAGAACCGCGGAGCAGAGCAGCACACGCAGCCTACACACGTCACACCTTCCCTCGCAGGCGTCTGGTGTCAGCCCGGGACACCCAGGGACTGTTTCAGGTTCACAGCATGAGCTGCGGGACCAGCGAGAGGGAGGGCGCAGCGAGGGATGCAGCGTTACGACCGCATGCAGGTTCGGAGGGAAAACCCGAGTGCAGCTGTGGTGTTGCTGCCGCCCTCGTTGTGCCGTACTCCAAACTCCGTTGCACCATCAGCACACAACAGTTAAATCACAAGTTTAGTTTGTGCCTCTCAGAATGTGGGGGTTTTTTAGCCTTTTTGTCAATAACGGCACAGTTATGTTATGCAAAAAGAGCTCAAAGACTCTTTGCTGAGGAATGTAAAATGAGGATTCTTTTCCTCTCATGCCTATGAGAGAGGTCAACAGTATTTTTAAATGATGTTGTAAGGAATGTGTATTATACTTAGCACACAAGTCAGTGTCACCTTATATATGCCTGCCTCCTTTTACCCCCATTTGTTTGTTTCAAACAAGTATTTTCCAAATTTGGTATAGGAGTAAGCTCATTATACCCCTGATGGTGCAACATTTCAGCTAGAAGGTCAGTTCAGGACTGAACCAGTGTCCTCCCACACCTGCAACCAGCCACAGATGGAAGGTAAACAGGAAAACTAACGTGCGATTGCAGGAACAGCTGTGGGGGATTCTGAATAAGTAACACTTGTTCCACACAGAGCTTTTTTTTCATACAGCTATTTGTACTGGGATTAAAGATACCAAACCCCTTGCTTCCAAAATGCCCGGCACCTCCATGTAGCTGTAAGCAAATCAGCGTTAAGCAAAGATTTAAGCTTTTTGGGAAGGCTGGGAGCCAGCAGTGCCATGACTGAGATGCAACGCTTACCTGGGGGTCTTCATGTATCTTCTGAGCATCTTTCTCATAGCTGTCGATGTACAGCCGCACGGTTGCTCCAGCACTGCCAGTACCGCTTAGTCTGAAGATAATGCGGGAGCCATCGGAGAAGATGAGCCGCAAGCCCTGGTAAGGGAGAAGGGGAGGAGAAGAGCCTCTCAGCTACGCGCCTCTTGGGTACCCAAGGTATTTTCCATGATACAGCTACGTCTGACCTGCACGATCCCAGAGCTCCTTCTCTTCAGGGAGGCACAGAAGGCTCCTGTTACCCTCTCCCCACTCCTGGAGGAGCTAGTGTCCCTCCTAACCCGCTCTGGAGAACTTGCTAGAGCTCCTGAACAGAAAGCGCGTTGCTGCTGTAAGGTCCCTCGCCCCAGCGCTTGCTTGGAAACAAGAGCCAGGGACTGATTTCTCTGCCAGGCACAGCGTTATCAACCCACTGCTCTTCCACAAAAATAGGATGTAAAGAAAATGCTCCTGCTGTCACCCCGCAGGCAAGGCAATCATTCCTGCAGGATTTCTCCATTATTCCTTCCACTTAGTATGCTTCCACATTACGTTGTCAAATCAATCCATCTACAAGACATTTTTATTTTAATAATCTCTGGTGACAGGTTACTCATCTCACATGTATTTAATACCCCCGTGACTTCTGGAGCCTGGAACTCAATCCACCGCCACAGCTCTGCTCTCTGCCCGCCCTCTCAGGGATGAGCACACGAGGAGTGCCATCAGCCCAGGGACAAATGCATCTGGGGAGGATTTGCTAAAGACAAGATGATACCTGAACGGGAGGGTTTGTGCCTTGTGCTGCAGCGGGGATTCAACCCTTCATTCAGCACAATCTGTTTCTAAGCCACTGACCCACCGCCCCCAGCTCAGCTCCATCACTCCTGACATGGACCTGTTGGAGTGGGGCCAGAGGAGGTCCTGGAGATGCTGGGAGGGCTGGAGCCCCTCTGCTGGGACGACAGGCTGGGAGAGTTGGGGGTGTTCAGGCTGGAGAAGAGGAGGCTCAAGGGAGACCTTAGAGCCCCTTCCAGTCCCTAAAGAGGCTACAGGAAAGCTGGGGGACTCTTGATCGGGGGGGAGCGATAGGATAGGATAGAATCATAGAATCGCTAAGGTTGGAAGGGACCTTTAAGATCATCGAGTCCAACCATCAACCTACCCTGACAAAACCACCTCTAAACCATGTCCCTAAGCACCACATCTACCCTTGTTTTAATCATCTCCAGGAATGGTGAATCCACCCCCTCCCTGGGCAGCCAATTCCAATGTCTAATAACCCTTTTAGTGAAAAAATGTTTCCTAATAGCCAATCTAAACCTCCCCTGACATAACTTGAATCCATTTCCTCTCATCCTATCACTTGTCACCAGGGAGAAGAGCTCAGCCCCCACCTCTCTACACCCTCCTTTCAGGTAGTTGTAGAAGGTGATAAGGTATCCCCTCAGCCTCCTCTTCTCCACGCTAAACAACCCCAGTTCCCTCAGTCGTTCCTCATAAGGCTTGTCTCATATTCAGCCGGCTGTCCACCAACACCCCCAGGCCCATTTCTGCCGGGCAGTTTTCCAGCCACTCTTCCCCAAGCCTGTAGCACTGCATGGGGTTGTTGTGACCCATGTGCAGGACCCGGCACTTGGCCTTGTTGAACCTCATACCATTGGCCTCGGCCCATTGGTCCAGCCTGCCCAGATCCCTCTGCAGAGCCATCCTACCCTCAAGCAGATCAACACGCCTGCCTATCTCAGTGTCATCTGCAAACTTACTGAGGGTGCATTCGATCCCCTCATCCAGATCATCGATAAAGATATTAAAGAGAACTGGCCCCAGCACCGAGCCCTGGGGGACACCACTTGTGACTGGACACCAACTGGATTTAACTCCATTTACCACCACTCTCTGGGCACGGCCATCCAGCCAGTTTTTTACCCAGCAAAGAGTATAACTGTCCAGGCCATGAGCAGCCAGTTTCTCCAAGGATGAGGGGGAATGGTTTTAAACTGAAAAAGGAGAAATTTAGATTAGATATTAAGAAGAAATTCTTTATGGTGAGGGTGGTGAGGCACTGGCCCAGGTTGCCCCGAGAAGCTGTGGCTGCCCCATCCCTGGAGGTGTTCAAGGCCAGGTTGGACGGGGCTTGGAGCAACCTGGGCTGGGGGGAGGTGTCCCTGCCCAGGGCAGGGGGGTGGCACTGGATGGTCTATTAAGGTCTGTTCCAACTCTAACCATTCTGTGATTCCCCTCGGGGTGGCTGTAGGGAAGCTCTCCTCCCTCTCTGGGCCCTGCTGGGGCAGGAGCGGTCTCCAGAGCCTTCCCTCTCCAAGGTGGCAGTTTCCCCTTATGCAGGGCAGGATCCCACCAGCAAACACAGGGCAGAAAACATATTCCAAGGGACAAATTCAATGTTTGACTTTAAAGCAGGTGCAAATGCAACAGACAAAGATTAGGCCCAAATCACACAGCTCAACACTCCTTTGAGGTCACATTCAGCCCAAGCCAGGCTGTGCCCACCTGGTTCCTGGAGACGCTTCCATCCACAGGATCGTTGTACTCAAAATTATCAGCTTTCTCAACCGTGTAGACTTTGTCACCACATGATAACTGCTTCCCCACAAAGGAGCGGTCAAACATCACAGTCTCCAAATCCTTCATCATTTTGTTAGCTGCATCTGCATCCACCTCTTCATAGTCGTATCTACAACCAGTCACCACAAAATAAAGATTAGAAAGGGGAGGCTGTAATGAGCAGCAATGTTTTGTGATGCCCTTGTTTAAACACTGAGGTCTGCCCCATAGATGTTCTCTACGCCCTTCCTGGAGGAGAAGGAAGAAAAGAGAGGAGGATCCGTGCAGCAATATAGCTATGAACCAATACAAACCCGTGGGATACACTGCAACATATCGCAGGTGTCAGGAGAGATGAAAGCGCAAATTGTGCTGTCTTGCGCTAGGCATATCGGAGACAGAGGGCTTAGCCTCCAACAACGCTGACTGCGAAGAATTTATTCCAATTCTGCCGATAGGATCTCGACAGGCTCCTCCCGATAACAATTTGCCTGAACATCCTCCTGTGCGTCCCCACAGCCAAATGCAGGTGTGATTGCAGCACACGATAACATACCAGTGCCAGCTTTGATCTCATTAACCCGGGTAAGAGAGGCAGCACAGTGCGGCTGAGGGACACATGGGGATCCCAGACTTCGTACTCTGATTGCCAGTGCGATTTGCACCCCTTTTATTTGCCGGGCTGGCTAGATGGAGCACGCACAGGCTTGCTAACCTGCCTACCATTGCTCTTTGCTTGCTAGGCAGACATACCTCTGGCGCTAAAAGACTGCCTTTTTATTCTAGACTTTGGCATTTTTTCCACAGGTTTAAATGCTTCAGATGTATGCTGGCTTTGTGGTGCGGGGGAAAAAAGAAAAAAAAAAAAAAAGAGGGAAAAAGAAAAAAGAAAAAAGAAAAAGTAAAAAGGTTTCATTTGGCAATTTGAGGCAGAATTTTCATGTAGGTTTTCCAACCTGAAAGATTCCTGCCTTATCCTTTCACTCCTGACAGCGTTCTCACCTTTGTTTATGTGTTCTCATTCCTTCCCTTTTCATCTTCCATGTCTACTGTACTTTAAATTAGAGTATTTTGGGACTGGACAGAAACTCAACCAGGTAAATAACAGCCTAGGAGCTGGGCATCCATTCAATAAGACATTGCCATCACCGAAGATATTACAAATAAACTCGTGATTTGTGGTCTCAGGAAACATACTGTTCCAATTGCAAAAAAAAGACTCTCACAAGAAAAATATCCATTCGAAGAAAAAAGGTACCTTGTATATATAAAAGGTACAACCTTTGCAGACTTTGACACCTACTAGATTTATGTTTAGAATAACAAATCCTAAACTGGACATCATGAAAGGTTAAGGTGAATACCCGCTGTTTTATTTAAGCCAGATATGTTGCACACTGCAGTAAACTGCTCAGGGAGTTTTAAATTACTGCAACAGGACAGAAGGAGCAAGCGTAACGAGGCAGGAACAGCACTGCGGTAGCACACGCTGGTGCCATGGGCACTTGGGGCTCTGACCTTGGAGGAGTGAACACAGGACAGAGGTAAGCATGAGGCGTCAGGAGCGCCTTCCCCACCTGGTGAAGAAGTTCCTGCCGTATTTCTGCCAGTGATCCTTCATGATGTCCTCCACGCTCTGCTTGCGGGTGGCCAGGATGGACAGCCAAGCCAGGACAGCCCACAGCCCGTCCTTCTCACGGATGTGGTCGGAGCCTGTGGAGAGCCACAGCAGAAACACATTTCCCACCTCCTTTCACGCGAGAGTCTGTGCTACAGCCCTACCTTGTCTTCTCTCCTCCATCCAACTGGCAGCTGGACAACCTCACAAATGGAACGCATTTCATGAGCTTGATCCCTGCTGTATAGTTAAAACGGTTCAAGATATCATCTGCTTTTAGCTATAGCCCAAATAAAACATTCGGCCCCTTTTAACACACGCACACTCATTGTTCACAGATCCTTAATTCTGTTCCCAAGGAAGTAACGGGGAATGCACAGTAAAAAGGTCATCAAAAAAAAAAAAAAAAAAAAAAAAAAGGCAAATGCAAAGGAATGGCTCAGGAAGGACTAACATCAACCTCTTCAAGCAGCTGTCACACACCGCATGCCAAATCAGCATACTCCGATCAGCACATATTCTGGCTGAGCACCAAGAAAAATGTCAGCCCTCGCCGAGGAAGCCAAACCCTAACGACTCTGAAAATCGGACAGCACCAGCCACCGGGGCTGGCAAACAGCAGCGCAAGGAGAGACTTTGTTCACGTGCAGAAAGCAGAAGAGAGCCCCATGCCTGCTCGCGCTCCCATGAGCCAGGCACTGAAAGGCTGTAAAAGACCCTGTTTCGGCTAGAAGAGGATTCCTCCAGAGCAAGCACTGCACAGAGGGCAGGAGGCCATCAGCACCAGCCCAGCCGGGCCCTGGGAGCACACTGGACGGGGGCTGACAGCGGCAGGGCAGGGACTGCAGAGCACCCAGGTCCTCGGGAAACTCGAGAGGGTGTTGCAACTCAGACAGCACCCTGAACACCTAAATTAAACGAGGGATCAAATGGCAGCCCAGAATACACCCAACCCAGCCTCCGTGCTTCTGGCTTGTGAGCTCGGCGCTGTGTCCCACAGAAGCACAACTTCTGAGCTTTATCCTTTGAGCTCTGGAAAACCTCCAAAGAGGTATTAATGAAATCCCAAGGAGCCAGGGTACGCCTGCTAGTGAATTAATGAAATCCCAAGGAGCCAGGGTACGCCTGCTAATGCAGAGAGCACTCCAGAGTTGCCATTTTACCCTCTCAAGAATTGACAGAGTGGACAATCACCTGGGGAAAAAGGTGGTGGGCTGGGGCACCGGTTACATGGTGCTTTACACAAATCCCGCTATTGCAGACGCAGCGATAAATTATCCTCACGGTCCTTTACGGCAGAGAGAGCTGCACAGAGGTGATGGAGAGGAATGCTAAATAAACAGAAGTCCCATGTGATGTATCAACTTATTGCTGGAATAAAATACCCAAGAAAGCAAGCAGGAATTCTGTCATGTCGCATTACTCTAATTGCTCCTGGACTCCAGTCCCACCGGGTCACAGTTTGTTTCAATTTTTACTGGGTCTATTTGGTCGCTCCTTCACCTCTCTCCCCTTCAGCACTCACATTCTGTCCGGCTCCAAACAACTCCTCATTAACTTACTATCAGACAACCTTCCTTGCCCCTTTTCATTCTTTAAGAGTGCATTTGCCAGATGGACAAACCCCCTTTGTGTTGCAGGGGGTGTCCCACACTCCTGGGCCCTTTTCTCATCTGTTCCCCCCCAAAACCGCTTCAGTCCCCGGCCACTCAGACGTGGCCCTGCATGGCCAAAATCTCAAACCTCTCTCTCAGCCCATGCTGTAAATGGAATCAGTCACTTTTATTTGTAATGTAGAGTCACTTACCTATTGGCGGATGGAGAGAAACTATGAGCTCATTGCTCATACAATAAAAGATGGAAACAATTTTAGAGCTGCTCATTAGAGACCATCTCCTATCAGCAGTTCCATGAATCATTTGCTGCTTTTTGTTTTTATTTATTTACCAAAATGCCAGTGCCCTCTCATTAGCCAAAGTCCCGAACATAAACTTAACGCATGCTGAAATCATTCAGGGCAAAACTCCAAAAATCTTTCTTTACTCATGATTTACTTCGAGATTTCTTAACAGAGATACCACATTTTCTGAAATTCCCCTTTCCTTCCAACCTGAGGCCAAATCCTGTGTATCAGAATAGCATTTGATCGCGAAAATATTGCCACTGAAGACTCCTTCAGCCCCACAGCAAACCGCTTTCAACCAGAGTCTGTGATGCCACTTCCTCAGCTACAGAAAAGCTGGGGTAATCCTTTCATGTTAAGTTGTGCACCCCAGTTCCACAAAGCGCTTAATTTCAGGCATTTGGGGATTTAAGGCCATCCCTGCTCTGTGAGACACCCACGCACAGGCTAAAATGTTTTTTTCTGAAATACGGGGTGGTGGAATGAAAACACACAAGGTTTGAGCCTGAAATCATCCAGCCTAAATTCCCTTAAGACCCAGTGCCGTGCATATCCTTCCGCTGCCCCCAGTCTTCAGAGAATAGGAAAAACAGATCTCAGGGAAAATTCAGACCAGATAAAACTCGGCCTTTGTGTGTGACTTAGGTGCTGACCTCCTGCATGCAGGGAAGGTCCCAATTCCACAGTCAGGATGTTAAAAGCCATGTGGTAGGTGCCATGGGAGAACTCAGAAACTGCCGAGGCCTCCCGGGAACACTGCGTGTTTTGAGCACGCCGCTCCGATGCAGACCAAAATCTGCTCACTTTAACTTCCCTGCACAAATAATAGTTTTGTGTCACGTGCACACCCCTAGTAAATTCCTTGAGATGTTCACTTTGTTACTCAGTAACCTAATAACTTGCTTAGACTGTTCAAAGGCAAGTGTTAATTTAAACTTTATAAATCATACCTTGTTTTTAGAACAGGAAAATGAGGGCCCTATTAAGCTCAGAGATTTAATAGTGACCTGAAACCTTCCCTAATAAAACTGCATGCTCCAAACCATATTTCTTTCCAGAAATGAAAACATTTAGAAGGTTTTCCTGGCCACCAAGAGTTGAAAAATACATTTAACACTGCACTTAATCCCTATAGACTCAATGACCGGGCTAGTAAAGAGGCCCTTAAACTTCCTGCATATCTACATATGCCTTCCTAAATAACCAAAAGGAGAACTAGCTCTTGCCTGACAAAACTTTTTGCATTGTGTTCGTTTCCACCAGTGATTCTTGAAAGCTTTCCTTTTTTTATTTTATTATTTTAGGAGCATTAACAACTACACATGAAAGATAAATCCCAAGCTACCCAGCACGATAAAGAACTAAGAGGAAGAATAATACCATCGTTGGTGCAATCAGGAATTCTGACTTACCTGTACCAAAACTTTCCTCTCCACACAGAGACAGTTTGTTTGCATCCATCAAGTTTCCAAAGAACTTCCAGCCAGTTGGAGTTTCATACAAAGCAATCTTTGTAGCATGGGCCACCCTTCAAAGGCAAGAATTCTAAGTCACATCACAGCCGGACTCCTAGCGCTCCCACGTGAAATACTGCAGTAGGAGCTTCAGTTGCTACCAAAGATCTCTTTTGGGCTAACGCTGAAGGCAGGTCATGCCACTGTTGTGGTTTTTACAACAAACATTTCTTTGTACAGCAATCCTCTATTTTATCCCGGTGTAACATTTGGGAAATGGGTGGGATGTGCAACTAAAAAATAGACATAAACACATAGCTCCTCTAATGCAATTTTAAGGTGTAGATCTCAATGCACTTAACAAAGAGAGTATCATTATGAAAAAAAAAAAAAAAAAAAGGCGGGGAGGATCATTTGTTTGGGCTTATCTGTAGAGAAGAGAAAGAGCCAAGAGCGGAGCCCAGCTCTGCCATGTCCCCGAACAGGATTTAATCCATTAAACTTCACTGCCTCCCCTGGCAGCCAGCCTGCAGCAGCCCTGGCACTGCTTCACCCTTCAGCCAGACCATGCGCTCGCTCCCCACTGTAGACATGTGTTAAACCACAAAAAAGGGACAGTCCCTCTCCTTGGCAGGGCTCCCCTCCCCTCTCCCACCGCACAGAGGTAGATGCTACCTATCGAGAGCCCCGCTGGTGGGCATGCTCCGGGCAAAGCCACGGACTCCAGTCTGCTGGAAATAAGGGATACTGAAAATATTGGCAGCGATGACGGCGACGGAGTCGGAGGGGTTCACAAAGAAGCCATGTTTCCCAAGAATCATGTTGCGATCCTGGTGAAGACAAGACAGAAACAGCTCTCATCCCTGCTTAGCGCAAGAAGGCCGCAATGGCAGAAGTTGTTCTACTTGGCAGGTGCAGCCTATAAACCCGACAACTCAGAGAGATTTTTTGATTGCACTGAAATAAATACAGAGTTTTGAAAAAGTTAACACACCTGCATAGTATTTCACCTTCCTGCTGATTTTTCACAGCCTTTAAAGCTCCTTAAATACAGTTTGGACTTCATTATTAACACAGTAGCCAACTATTGCCATGGTGGCAAACTGCAGCCAATGGTTCACTTCTATTTGCAGTTACAGAAGGGACAGAGCGGGGGAAATAAAATAAATAAATAAATAAATAAAAGGTCTTCACCTTTGTCCTCCTCTACTTAAAAGCAGCTGAGTGGTCACTCCCCCACAACTGACTAGAGGGTGAATACAGAACAGCCCATTTACCCCATCTCCATCAAAGGCAGCTCCAAAGTCGTACTCTCCCGTCTTCATGGTCTGGACCAGGTCAGCAGCATAGGTTAAGTTGGGGTCGGGATGGTGGCCACCAAAGTCCTCTAGTGGGGTGCAGTTCACAGCTGAATTTGCTGGGGCTCCGAGCTCCTCGCACAGGATCTTTTTCACATAAGGGCCCACAACTATCACCACAGAACATGAAGAGGAACAGAGTCAGCCTCTGCCCTCAGGCAGCTCTGCGCAGGTCACGTAACCACCCAGGCCTCCAGTCTGCTCACTTTGGGTCAGTTTATAGAGTTTATGGTAGCCCCAAGCAGCACGTAGGTGTGCTTAAGCCTGATCCATCCAGACACACCAGCTCTTGCCAAAGCAAGCTTTTCAGCTGAGGGTCTGTCCCGCTAAATAAGTGAGACCGCTCACGGATTTAGAAGTGAGGATGAGCCTACGGCAGGGGCTCAGCGTGTGAGCCAGGACCCCACTGTGAAGGGCTGATGCCCCAAGTGCACTGAGGAATTAGCACAACAGCCCCATATAACAGAACGAAATGCACGTGTGATTCACAGACATCCAGCAGTACAATAGAATTTACTGCTCTCAAACGCTAATAATGTAGACAATAAAAAATAAGCGAGTATAGGAATGGGAATGGTCTGGAGACAAGAGAAACAAGATGCTAAGAAAGCTAGTGTGCCCCTGAAAACATCTATTGAAAGAGACTTACAAGCTTGGCATATACATTAAATTATATAAAACAGTCCAATGGTCCCAGTTTTGGGACCAAATATCTATGGACAGACCTTTACCTAACTGCTGTGACCTCCCTGGGACATCTCCTGATGCAAAGTCTGCCAGGCAGTTCAGATCACAGCATCAGCGCTAATCTCCTCTGTCTCTCAGGTGTGGATTGACATGTGTGAACCACACAGCATCCCTCCCAAACCCCAAACATTTCCCAAGTCCAAACATTTAAGAAAAGAAAACAACGTAAAGCCATAAAACATTCAGTTGCAAAAAGAAAAATGCAACACATGGCAAAACAAGAAACAAATTTACAAATGATGGATATAAACACCAGAAAAAAGTTTTTGCACTGAAGCAGGTGGCAAAGCCCCAGGGACACCGGGTGCCCCGCAATCCCACAAACCCAAGTCCACCCTACCTCCGTGCATGGCATCTATGCGAATCTTGAGGTGGTTTTTCCCTGAAAGCAGTTCCTTTAATGCATTGAAGTCAAAGATGTTCCTCAGCATATTCGCATAAGCTTCTACCGAGTCCACAATTTCCACTGGGGAAAAAAAAGTAAACAGAGACCAACTCTCAGAGTTTGAAATCTTCGCAGAAATGTGATTTTGCTACACGTGTCAGTGTGCTGACAGCCCTTCGTGCAAAGGGCCAGGGCTCAGCGTAAAGCCTTTAAACATCCCATAGAATCATTTCATAAAGACAATAATAATGGTCCTACATTAAGGATTTAATTACAGGCTGTCACTGCTAATCGGGTTACAGACCAAACGGACCAACAAAATCCTTATGACAAACGTTGTTCCCAGCTAAGGCTCCCTGGACTTCTTTCCAGAGGGCTCAGTCCCACTCTGATATACATATATATATATATATATATATAAAAAATCAGATCTCCAATTTCTAAAGTCAATGCGACCCGTGCACCTAATAGTTTGAAAAAGTTGCACCTTTGCAACTAAGAGGCCGTATAAAGACAGAGCCATGAAAACCCCATTAATATAAAAATCCCACTATACAGAAATGAGGACTGAGAGAAATACCAACTTTTATAATCTTTTGATTTTATTTTTTTTTTATTAATTACAGGCACAGGTCACCAGGAGATGGTAAAAAATATTGGCAGTAACTGTTTTTCAAAAGTCTTTTTTTAATGTATTTTCTTATTTCACTGCTAATTGACAAAAGTTACGTATGAAACGCTATGGCTTTTCCACTCAGAGAGAGCAATTTTATATGGGAAACCATAGGAAAAAAAACCCCACAGTTACAAAGATTAAACACCAACACTATAATTTTTAATCAGGAAAATGAACTGTAACTGCAGTTGTCTGTTTCGCAAGTACATTACTGGTACCCTTACAGACAAAATGGTCTCTGATTTTAGTGAAGTTTGATGGATCAGATTTACCTACTGAAGTACAACCTTTTGTAGGACAGAAACAATTATATAATTAAAGTATCTACACAAGGGAGATGCACGCCAAAGAAAAAAATAAAAAATTGCCAGGCTGCCAGAGTGACAAGGCACGATGTCCTTGCTTGACTTATCCAACAGATGAGAAGGAGAGGTCAGAATGGTCATGTGTCTCCTTCAGAAACACCCAATGTCCCTCCCCATTCATGGCAGGTCCACACTCACTCCACCGGAAAGGAAACTTTTCCAGAGGAAGAACAGTTGTTTACCTGTAAATGGTTTAAATTTGTTCTCCAAGTCAAACTGCTGTTTCCCAATGGTGCTCAGGTCCACCTGGAGATCTGGGCAGATTGCATACTCTTCAATTTTCTTGCTGATCTGGAAAATTTTGTCCGTGATACCTTCAGGAGCAGGACCTGCAAGATAAAACGGTCAAGGGGAAAGACGTTAAAGAATCAGGCTGCAAGAGAAGTGCACTTCAGAAGTACAGCAAAAGACCTGGGGCTGGGAATATCTCTTTTAGAGAGGAATATCAGGGTATGAGGGAGCAGATTAATCACTTGCTCTGTTTAGGGAAACCCACTTCTCAGGGCACTGAACCTCTCTGATATTAAGACAGTTAAATTAGATTCTTTGGGGTCAACACAAGAAACGGCCAAGCAGGAACAAAACAAATCAAACCAAACCTTACCTCCATTGGCAGTATTGAATTTAATGCCAAAATCCCCATTGGGCCCACCGGGGTTGTGGCTGGCCGTCAGAATGATGCCACCGATGGCTTTGATTTTCCTGATGATGCAGGACACGGCTGGGGTGGAGAGAATGCCGTTCTGCCCGATGACCAAGCGGCCAATCTGAAAATTAAAGAGCAAAACAAATCACTGAGTCCTAAATCCTAAAACCAGCAAAATTGCCAAAACCCCAAATGCTGGCGACAGGTAAACCAGAGCTCCCCAGGAGGTGTGCTGACGGCAGAGGTGTTGCTTCTCTGCAAGCGAACAGCTTGTTCCGGGGAGGCTGCCACAGCTCTCCGCTGTGTACAGTGAAGGTCAGCATCCGACCCCACGCTGTTGTGCCTTTTTAGCATTTTCCTTTATGACTGCTGCAGCTCAACTGGAAATGGCAGCTTGCACTGAAGAGCTGAGCTTTCCAGAGGCATCTAAACAACAACCAAAAAAAAAAACCCCAAAAACCAAACAAACCCTTTGGCTACGGTCTCGAACTTTGCTTTCAAAAGACACAATGGGACTGAGAGAAGCCAAAACAAAACAAAAATCGAACATCATCACTACTCCCATGGGACCAGCTGGAGACTCTTACTCGCAGTGGGTAACACACCTCCTTCCCATAAATTTAGTAATATCCCTGAGATTAAATCCAGACCAATTTGCTAAGCAATACAAGGTAATCAGGATCCAGTTGCTGGAGTTCACATAATAAAACAGAAGATGAAAATTTTTCTGCTCCTTACCATAGCCCCCAAATGAGGTGACAGAGATTTAAAAATACCAGACTACTCCCCGTCAACCGAGGAGATTAGACCCTGTATACGACTGAGAAAAGAGGAGGAATTTCATTCAAACAGAAGATAAACCAGAAAACAAAAGGCAGCGTTCCCAGACTGAAGGTCCACGTTCGGTGCTAAGCCAAGGGCACTGGATGACTGCGATTCCTCTGCCGCCGCACTGCCTGGTGCTAAGCCCCAGCTCCGCTGCCGATCGGTTATTACATGCTACAGCTGTCACAGAGCGGCTGGGCAAGCAAGGCGCCACTAAAAGAACTGCACTGCTAGCAAACAACAAGCATAAATGTGAAACAGCAGTTTATAAACCCAAAGTCAATGCCCTTCTTTCAGCTGGCCATAGTAACTAACATTACAGCCCTCACAGCACCTGTCTACCAGGCTGATTGCACTACTTTATTACACCATACATTTAATTTGAAGTAGTCCAACCTACATGGGTTTTCCTTTTTCCCCCCAGTCTCAGTCCAAGCTAGCACATCTTGTCCCATGTTTTAATCCAGCCTCCAAGCCGTGCCCCTCCAGTTTCATTGATAATTAATGCAGTCTCCAGGAAGCTCCTCTCTAAAACTTCATCTTTTGTTTCCCAGCTTCCCTTCAAGGGTCACGTTCAGCCGCAACACCCCTCTGCATCAGTGCTCTGCCAGGCCTCACATGCAGCTCAAGGGATGCTGCAGAGAACCGGCAAAACAAGGGATTTTACCCCCAAACCACACAGCAGCTGCAGGAAACCTGGGTGAACGCATCAGATCCACCATCCTTACCCAACCTGCCCTCCTCACACACCTGAACTGCCGCTTTTGCATGAGCACTGCTGCTCCCACAGTGAGGAAGGAAAAGAAGCGAAAACCTGTCTCCATACAAGCTGCTCTCTGATTTGGGGTCCTCCTTGGCTTTCAGAGGTTTTCAGCTGTCATTCCCTGCCCATCCAATGCTAAATCCTTTGTAGTAACCACTGGAAAAGGTTGCTCAGTGTGGCAGCGTGCTGAGCAACTTACACTTAAATGTTTTTTAATTCTCTGGAATTTCTTATGAGAAAAATCTAAGGAGGTGACGATGCAGAAATACCTTTCACAGAATGCTCAAAACAGACCTGTTCACAAACAGACCCAGTTTGTGTGGCGATTCTGGGTTACAGCACTTCAAAGCAATCCAAGCATCACTTCCACTCTGGTTTTACTGAAAGCCCCACTAAGACGCACACAGGTAATAAAGGAGACCTCCTGCAGCCCCCTTCCTCCTCCCAGCAATGTAGGCTGATGCTTTCACACCAAAAATATGTTTTCCAGGCCAAGGAAGGTGGTGACGACAGCTCCATCGTGTCATCAGCACACCCTTCCAGTCCCCTTTCTGTAAAAGAGATGCATTACAAGATGCACCAGTCCCATACACTGTGCTACAATTTCTGCTTCTAAATAGAGACGCTTCTATTTATACAAGTCAGGTTAAGGGGACAAACTACCTTGGTCACTTCCTTTAACCAAATAATCATCATTTAGAACACGCCATGTGATGCTACTGTCACAGCAAGTGCGCTTGGCCCAATTTGGAAATCCTGCTGATCCCACATTTCAAGAGATAAGAGTACCTGTCTTCACCACACACCAACAAAGAGATTTTTGCACACTCAAAACACGATACGCATGCCCTCCTCATGTTTTTTTTTTTATATTTGAAAACATCCTTGGACTCATCCCTTCTATTCTGTAGAGCAAGATGAGCACAATGCTGGTAAGTCACAGGTATTTGCCGGACCATATTAAAAAAATAATGATAAATATCAAAACCAGCAGCGAAACTACATTTTCGCCAGACATGGGCCACACTGCTGGAAAGAAATGCATGAGAAAAGTCTCAGCTGGTGAAGATCAGTCTAATATGCCCTTTACCAGCAAAACGTGTCCTAGTGACAAGCAGTCCAAGCAGCAGACCTGGCTCTTTGTGGACATTTTCCAGATCTTCTGCTCAGCCCATACACTGACTTAAGAGAAATACATTAGTTTGCAATGTCAAAGGATTCCCCCCCACCCCGAGAGGGAAAATATGTTGATTTTTAAAAAAAAAAAAGTTCTCTCCTGCTATTCTCCCATTCACGATTAATTACCCTGTTGTGATCTGATAAGCTTTTCTGTCAAACAAATTCCTGAGGGCCAGGTCTCTTAGCATAAAATGTGTTCTGCGCTAGAGATGCAGGACAGACAGCAGTGTCTTCTCTTCTTAAAAAGCAGAAGGAAACAAAGACAAAACCCCAGTGCCCAAGAGTCTCACAGTGCACGAACCGTGCTCTACTGCAAACAGACAAGCCTTCTGTTCTGCTTCCAAAATAAATTTCCAGCACAATCGCAGATCACTGTAAAGTTTCCCACTCACTTGCTAACTCTCATCTATTTCAATTTTCAAAGGCTCCCGGAGTACTTATCACATAGCCGCAACTTATACCTGTCGAGAAACACACAACCATGTTTTGCCTTTTCATTTGCTGAGCAGCTCAGAGCAATGCTGAAAGAGCTTCTGCCGAGCTGCCGTTGAACGGCCAGCCGCTGCTCTACCAGTTACTTCGCTTCTGAACAATATCAGCATTTTATGATCTGATGGAGAGACTATGAAATCCACAGGTGCCAACAGCTTGTGGCATGTCAAAATACAAAACGAGAACACACAAAAACCAAGCACTATTTATTTTCTCTGCTGCATGTGTATTCCCACATACTTCTATCCAACTGCATCCCTTAAAAGTGAATAAATTGTAATTTCAGTATTACCAATCTGATTTGCCATTAAAAAGTTAGCTATTAGCAGTTGAATAAAATCTACGGGGAAATTAAATCTCATAGTGGCTAATTTATTATAGTTTTCTGCATTTATCAGCGACACAACTACAGGAATTTAGTCATTTAACATTTACCAACCCCATTGGCAGCAGCCATTTGGACTATCAGTTCCACTGCAGACTTATTAAGGTATCTCCCATCACCTCCAACTACCATAGAAGATCCTTGTCGATCTCTTAGGTCTATGGAAAAAAATATACTCTGGATAAAATTCTGCAAATAGTTAATCTTGGATTCAAAATAAAAAGTCTTCTTCCGTAATCCACTGGTTCCTGGTTTCTGATCGTTGTAAGGAGCTGTTGGCATGGTCAACAGAGGCAGAGGAGCGTCTTCCATGTTCTTTTTTCATACAAACACATTTAAAAAGTAAATTATGCCAAAATACAAAAATCAATCTTGACACCAGCAATGGCCCACCTATTAGGCAGAAGTTCAGTGAAGTTGTTGAGCACCCAAAAATAGCTCCTTGAACCTTGAGCTGAATGTGGTTTCTGTAACTGAAGACGTTTTCTTGCACTTGTTGTGGAGGATCAATGTCACGGAGAATACACAATTCCACACTGCTGTCGCTCACTGAAACAGCTGGGAAAAGGGGATTTTTGTCTTCTTTATCATCTTCTGTTCTCCACAGGCACAGCTCCTCGCCATTCTGTGCTGTCACCCACCAGAGCCTGGCACCGACAATCCATCTGGTTCTCCCTTGGGGCAGGGGCAACGGGGGAGGTGGCGAGGAGCTCAGCCCTCTGCTCGGATGCACCGACGTGCTGCCCCGGCACGGAGCCCAGCATTTTCGCCAGCCAAGCAGATCTGCACAGCAGCGCCAGGCCGCTGGCCGGGGCCGGCCGTCACGCCGTTCCCCAGGGCAGTGGGTCCCCAGGAGGTAAGCCTCCAGTGGGCATGGCCGTGCTCTGCTGGAGTTATTTTGCAAAGACTGGTGAGTTAAAGGTCACTCTTAAAATGGAAGGCGACTGATCTGTTACCTACACTTTGCTCATATGAGTCCTGCTTTGACAGCCGGACTGCTTCGTGGGCTCCCTCTCAAACACAGGGATGTTATCCACAAAGAATAGTGGGCCACAGCCTTTGTTGGACTAAGAAAACCCAGAGCAGCTAAAAAGCCACAAGAGCAATAGTTTCAACTGAATACCCACACAAGTCTCAGCAAAGTTACTAAAACCACAAAAAACTATCAAATGTTTTGGAAAACTGCATGTGATAAAGCTATTCATTTTGGAGCAGCCTTAACACATACAGAAGAGACTCAGATACCAAGAAACTTCTATGAAGCATCATCTTCCTGAAAACGGGGAAGGTAACTTTGAACGCTAGATTGAAATCAGAATTTCCTCCAAACCTCTTCAATAACTCCTGAAGTCCTCTGTCCAAGCTGCTGGAAACAATTTATAGATAATACTGGAGCAATTAAAGAACATAAACTCAGTAATGACTCAGTTTATCCCATTATTAAAAAGGAGGGGGGGGGAAAAATGAAGGCTATTTCCTGAGGCGCTGATTCTGTCATTGCTCCAAAAACTGACAGATTTTCTTCAAGGGGTTATATTCATCAGTACATTAAAATCGAGCTGGATAATTTGTATGAGACAGAGTGGAAACCTCATAATTGAAGGCAGAAAAACCCCTTTGGAGACAAAGGCTCTACCTGACTTTCTGCAAAGGCGTCAGCCAGGTCCTGCGGGGGACCCATGGAGCCAGGCGAGCTCTCGTGTCCACTCCCTAGGGGAGAGATTTAATTCCCGAAGAAGGGGAATTTAATTCACGTTTGCTCCCAGAAAGCAAAGCTATTTCAGCCATCTGCAGGAACCCCGAAGGCTGCTGCCCCACACAGCCACCTACCCAGGCTTGCCCAAGGGGCGAGCGCTAGCTTAGACAAAAGCCAGGACATTGCAGGATGCTGGCCTGAACATGAACCAAGTTGCTGGATCCACCCAGAGCCCTCCGCCTCAGTGCCCCAGACACAATTTATTTTGCATGGGCTCAGAATTTAATTCCTTAATTCCTCTCTTTTCCACACCAAACCACTCTGAAGCATGTGTACGGCAGAACTAGGACAACACATATTTTACACCAACAGTGAGATTGCCTGGGTTATGCAGCTAGAAACGATTGGCTTCTGTTTTATAAATCCATGCTATTTCAGCATCCTGCAACTGAGATGCCCTTTACTTTCATGCAAAGGCACAGGCTTCCCTCTAGTGGTACAGAAAATAAAATCCAGCTTCCAAAATGAGCTACGGGGAGCCTCACACCAGACAGTCCCCTGGCAAGAAAAGGCCTAAGCAAGCTCTTTCCTTCTTACTCCCAGCTAGATAAACTTACTGCCCTGCGAAATGCCGTGGCATTAAGTGACAGGAGGAGGGCACAAGCCACCTACCAGTTCCAGAGGCTGAATGGAGGAGATTCACATGGACTTACCAGCAGGGAAAAGGCCTATGCAGGGTTAGGAACTTGTGCATATAATTAAGTGCACACATACTAGACAGAGGAATCAAACTAATTTAAGCTGGGGAGGAAGGTGTTGGTCATTAGTGCCATGCTTACATACATAAAATGAAGCACATCCTATCAAATGAAATATAAAATACTACATATAAAGCATAGGGAACAGATACACCAAGCCCACCTTGGGGGTGCCGATGTGGTCCCAGGGCATTCTTGCAACATGCTTGTCACTATTTGGAATAAACTAAATCACCAGTAATTGGCCAACGAGGATACAGGGGCCAGTGATCACACCGTTGCCAGAAGATTCAGAGGTGAAAAAAGCTAACCAAAGGTGGATCCTGACCACCTTAAGGACTGGAGCCGAGATTGGGGAAGGGTCATTTGATCTGTGATCTGGGAGGCTTTGCTTGGATGACTGTGATCATTACAGATCACTTACAGGCTGGGAAGGAATTCAGCAGGTCATCTGGTCCCTCCCCAGAACTGGTGCAGGACCAAAGACACCTAGGGCATCCTCCCAAAAGTTGATACAACTTGTTCTTGAAATCTTTTTCTCCAGGTAAGCCATGCCAGTGCATAATTCGCCTTGCAGTTAGAAGTGTTTTCCTACAACCTGCTGTACATCTTCCTTGCTGCGGTTTAAGTCCTCCTGAGCTGACACAGAAAACAAACTGATCATAATCCTCTTCCTGACAACTTCGCACACATTAAAAAAAATCCTTTAGCATACAGACTCTGAGTGCCCTCTCTTTGCTACACTAAACAACCCCAACGTCCTTAACTGTTCCTCGCAGTCAGATTTCCTAGGTCTCTTATTCCTCATGGCAGTCAGAGGCTGGCGAGGGTGTTTCCCCCTCCAAACAGCTGATCTGCCGCAGGCAGGGACATTTGCTAGCTTGGGTCCCCTTTTACTGCCTTGCACTTCAGACAGGCAAGAACACTGTTAAAACTATGAACTAACTGTTGACTTTGGTTAATGATAAAAAGACAAACAAGACTATTTTAAGAGAACTTAAACTTCTGTAAATCATTGCAGAGCATGCTGCTGCTCCCTTGGCTCAATACTGCTGGTCCCTGTCTCATCCCCGCTCCCCTGCGTGAGCTCTGACATCTTCCCTCTTCCCACTCACTCGGGACTGCGGCTGTCAGGAGCCCTCCCCAAGCCTGGGACCAGGCAGCTGAGCTCTCTCAATCTCCCACTCCGACACTAACCCCTTGGCAGCACAGCCTTCCTCCAAGCTACAATCTTCTATTTTGGCATTCAGGTGAGCAAAATAGTTGGGGGAGGGAAAACCCACTGTGAAAAAGCCACACGGAACAGTAATTCTCTCTTTTCATCCCCTGCAAATACCCTTGGGTCAGGCTTCTCTGAGGTCCATGATGCCCTCTCCTCCATGAACAGCCCCTCTCTCCTTTCAGCTTCTTCCCATTCCTCTCTCTCACATTTCTCTCCCCGTTCAGTGAGCACTACCCTCACAGTCTTTTTCTGTGATTAATCAAAAAATTACACTGCATGAAAACTCCAGGTAACAAATGGAGCAAAATCAGGTATTTTGCACTTATTTTGTGACTCTGCCTCAAAACAGAAAACACATTTCCCTAGCTCCTGCGCGCATAGAAGTTCTAGTCCCTGCACTGCTGCCTGCACACTCACCGTAAGAGGGTGCCAACGGCCCTGAACAAACCTGCTGTTCAGCTGCCAAAACCATGCACTTTCTGCCCAAGCACAAGTCTGGTCCCAGCAGCCACTACTGTGTGTGACATTTGGCAATGCCAAGATAAATGGAGCCAAAGTAAAATAAATAAACCAGCTGCAAGCCTATTAGTCATGCAAGAGTGCTGTTCCAACTGCAAAACTCTGTTTCCATAAGAGTTAATTAAAAATCTAGGTTTTGAAGTTGCTGTAGAGATTCCGGAGAAGCAAAATATCTGGCACCATCTTGACAGCACAAGTGCACATAGATGCAACCACGTACATACGAGTCACTCCAGGATTAAAATGCATTGTTCTGTACTTACATTGCAAACCAGTTAAAATTAAGAGACAAGCTAGATGGGTGCCAAAGGGCTCTGCAGGGCTAGGGATGAAACCACTGTCTGCAGAGCTGCTATAGATACCGCCACGGGCTCCAGGTTTGTCACACCGGCAGGGGATGATGTCCCCCTTGCCAGGAGAGAAGTACACACCAGCAACCAAGATTGAGAATCTTTCTGTTCAAAGGTCAGCTCTTCAAAGCACACCCAAATCTGCCTGTTACCTTGGACTGCCCTGGCATTTGCTGTCCTGCCCCTGCACTGGGGGACAGGAGAGGGATTCCAGCTGGTTTACTTCAAGCAGACCCAGGAAAGCTCTGGGATTCCTGGCCCCAGCCCGCTGGGAGATAGCCCCTGTCCCTGGGCCCTCAAAGCAACCAGCACCTGAACCCAAGAAATGCAGAATTACAAAATGCAGACAACCTTGTAGAGGGCAGGGAGGGCACTGGCTGGCTCAGCTAGATACCAGCATGAGGAGCAGAGGCATGTCTGGTTAAATCTTGCAGGATCAGGGGTAGAGGCTCTGGTCTGAGGTGTACAGCACCAAGCCGCTGCCTGGCAGCAAGCTAGTAACGCACAGTATGTATACGTGACAGGGAGGTGGCTGTACATGGCAGGGAACCGTGTGGATAGAAGGGGAGAGGAGAAGACATACACAAGCATTTCCTCACAGACTTACTAGGATGTGCTAGAGAAGCTTCGTCTGTGGGCCCAGGGGTAAAAAGCAGCTGAAGTACAACAGCAGGAAAGAGGGCTGGAAGGGCTGCGGAGAGGTCACCCTAGGCAGGGTCAACCCTACCCAAACCATTCTCATTAGAGGTTTTCCCAGGCAGAGATTCAACGACCTCCCCAGGCAACGCACTCCTTTCATTAGCCTTAAGCTTCCAAAATGCTTTCTAATGTCTAACCTAAACCTCTCCTGCTGCTGTAAATCTCTCCCTTTTCTACAGGCCAGAGAACAATTTGTTACCTCCCTCCCTGCAGCATCATTACAGAGGTTTGCAGACTGCCAGTGTGCCTCCCCATCTCTAGGCTAAGCAGACTCTTTCATTCCTTCCTCCCTGGCCCCGTTTGCCCGACCTCAGGCCATTCCTGCCGGAGCCTCCCCCAAGCAGATCACATCCTCTCTGAGGGGTGGTACCCCAGGTCAGCACTTACGTTCCCGGTGACTTTATTTCCTGGGTTTCACTTACAACAACCTTATTTAAAAATCTAGGAATGACGTTGTTTTTTCTGGCTAACTGGATGATACGGCCAACGGTCTTTGTGGTCTGCTCATCAGATCTGCTGCTTAGTATGTTACTCTGCAACTTGTACTATGATTATAAATGTACATATTACATTCACATTTTATTACTTCTGCCTATGCATCTTTCTTTGCACTTCTTCTTACTGATATCCTATGGGTTTTTTTTCTCTTTACTTCTAAGATATGTTCCAGTTAATCACCTGAAGCATTAATTGATATATCCATTAGCTCACAGAGAACCATGACAGGATGGCAAGGACCCACCATAGCACATTTCTTGATCCTGGTGCAGCTCAGTCTTGGTCTAAGACGTATGGTTAGCACCTATTCAGTCCAGCTCACCTATTGCAAACTTTGCCTTGACAAAGAGAAGGCATTAGACTCTGTCCTGCTGCCCTACCAGCACAGCCAGAGCTGAGGTTTCTGGTTATACAGTCATTGTTCCAGGAGATTACAGTTAAACCCCTGTTAGTATGAATTTCAACTCTCTGTCTGCTGGATTTGTAGAGATTAGCTGCAAAGCACCTTAGCTCTTCCCATGAGCTGGAGTTTCATTATTGTAGAGTTTAAAATTCCAAAAGGCACTGAAACTGGACAACCTGACCACTGTCTTAATAACCTCCAATTGTAAACTGATATAAGCCAATTAACTTTACAGGCAAAAAGAAGCTAAGCCAGTGTAAAAGCAGCCTCCGAGCTGTAAGAGCTGCTGCATGCGTGGTTGTCTTCTAAAATCCACCATGATCTGAAGCCAGGATATATCTGCCTGGGAATGCTCATGGCACAAATGGTGTCTCTTTTCTTACTTCACATACCAAATCTCAATTTCCCCTTCTGTTTCTGAGAGAAAAAAAAAGTAACGTAAGAAAGACCAGAAACTGAGATTTTTCTTAATGGCTTGTAGGATCTAGCATCACTGCATCTAATTTTGGTACACAGGGATTGCTTTTTGGAAGAACTTTATGATCACTTTAGTTTGATGGTTTTAATACCAGGAGCTTTTACTTAAAGGGAAGATCTGACCCTGAAGACTGAGGGAGTCTGTTCTTCAGGATAACGACACCAATTGCTGAATGGATGAAGGTCTGTAAATCAACAAGGCTAAAGCTGCCTGCAGGGTTGTGCAGAGAGAGAAACAAGCAGAAGATGATGTTGGTAACAGGTTTCTTAAAAAATAGGTAAGAACATCAAGTAAGGCCGAGATAGAGGTAATAATGAACACTTCCCATCAGTAGACCCAAAGCAGATCACAGATGTACTGGTCTCACTATGCCCCTTCCACAGCTCAGATGCTGAGGCCGGGAACGCGGCCACACTCGAGCCAGGACCAGAACGTGGCTTCCCAGGCCTGCACCACACCATACCGCTTATTATGGGCTCAGCAGCACTGTCAGAATGGGAACTGGTATGGAGAGTATGGCAGAACAGCACAAAGCAAAAGGGAACAGAGCTACAAAAGCAAGGCAGTGACAAATAAAGAGCTGCTAAGCAATGCAACAGAGTTTAAACGTTTGGTTTCCCTGGAATAATTGAGTGGGGAAAAAGCTTCAGAGCAGCCAAGCCAGGAAACCAAACTTTCTAGGGCAGAGAGCAGTATTTCTAATAAAAGCACTGTTTGTCCTGCAGCAGTAAAACAAAACCAGGCTAGTATTTAACATGCAAAGCACTGCCTGGCATTCAAAACACCTTCAAGCAATTTGCTTTAATGTAGCTACTTTGCAGCACCTTTGAAATCTGTTTATTTAAGAAGGAACCAGGGGCACAGTAAATTTGTTGCATAGCAGGTGACAATGTTAGTGGATCAGCCTGCTGCTAGCTATACGATCAGATCTAGATTTATAGCTTCAATTCTGTAATTTTTGCATGCTTTTTACATAAAACTATTGTGCAGCCACAATTTTACTCTGAAAGGTGATGCTCCAACAGGAGCTTTTATTCATGTAATTAAAGAGTCAGACTCACTAACTATGTGGGAATAACATCAAGGAAACCTGGCACAACAGACCAAAACAAAGCAGGGAGGCTACACTGGGTGCCAACTGAGAACAGCAAAACCAACAATCTCTATTTTAGTTTACTTGTATAAATGCAAAGTTATAAATAGGATAAATACTCCTTAATCACACAACTACAAATTAAGTTGTTGCGAGTCAAATACGAGTACTTAGTTATATATTAACCATTCTAGATGGAGACAAAACTAAAACTCACTTTAGCATCCTTTCCTTTTACGTTGTAAAACTAACAATAATAAACTGTCATCCTCAGGTTTCTCCTGTGGCTCAAGAAAACCACTCAATCAGACCTTAAAATCGCATGATTTTAAATTATTAATCCAAACACCTCTTACTCCATAGGGCCAGAAATACAGTTTTCCAGCACTTGCTTTGGGACAGGTGGCAGGCTGGCTGACTTCAGATCGGTGAATACAGCCTGGTATAACATACCTTGGCAATCAAGCAATCAGAAAAGCTAAAACTTCTTGTTTTCATTTTTACCACATTCTTACTATACCCATACACCAGTCCCCCTGTGTCCAGACAGGGCAGTGCAGCCACCTCTGAAGCCTTCTCTATATTACTCCGTATTTCTCAGCATGAGATGACCAAGTCTTTCTCCGAGACCTGGCTGCTGGCATCAGGAGACAAGCATGCACACCCCCCAAAGAACTCCAGCACTCAGACAAAACCCGTCTCCAGGAACAAGCTACCACGAGTTCCCTGTTCTGCAGTACGCTTTCTTACTGGTTAACAGAAGTAGTTCACCCTTCTCTTTGACGGGTAGGTGACTTCCAGTTACTTCACGTTTGTTATGAAGAAACAGGATTTTCACAGGCTCTTACTCAACTATGCCGTGGCAGCTATCGGGGAACTAGTACTTGCAATTACAGAGAAAAACTATGAAGCAAGCACCCCCTAACCATTCAAAATACGAAAGCAGATACATAGAAATTTATTACAAACTAGCATTTTGCATTTGCTAAAGAAACGATTTCTTTTTAGTCACCTGATTTCTTGGGACCTGATAATTTTGCCA
Organism: Charadrius vociferus; assembly: GCF_000708025.1. Taxonomy (NCBI): domain Eukaryota; kingdom Metazoa; phylum Chordata; class Aves; order Charadriiformes; family Charadriidae; genus Charadrius; species Charadrius vociferus. Next base: position 3,128,862 of record NW_009648149.1, read on the forward strand.
TTCTTGAGTTTAGCAACGCAATACTTGCACCGTCTTATTTAGCCCACTGCCACTTAAACTTAGCTCGCAATTGTGTATCAAGTTTTCAATGGCTCTGTCCTCTGCAGATCACTTCACCGTTCCTCCTTCTAGTAACTTATTCAGGCTTTACCTGCTGTTCATTTATTAAAGAATTTGGGGGATATTTTGCTCTTCTCTTCAATGAGAGAGGTCTTTTTCCTCCTCTTTTGTAAGGGAGATATTTAGATCTATGGTTTTACAGTGCTTTTGACCTGCCAGTCCCCTCTGAATATCGGGGCGAGGGGGGAATGGGGTAGTTTCATGGCACTCTACAGCGCTCCAGCAAGGCTATACCACTACCTCTGACTGCTACAACAAAGGTATAGAGAACCTGTGTCAGTAGATGACTGGTAATGCAGTAATATCGCCAAATTTTTGCTTGAAGTAGTCTAACATTTTGACTCAGGCCATGGCCATTATCTTATTTTATAAATTAATGATTCAGAATGAAAAGCTTTTAAAGTATAACTTCTCACTTCATATACTAGTGTCTTGGCTCTTAACCCACATACTCTTCCACCTGTTTTCTTCCTCTACCTTCCATTCCTTTCTTGCCTTTCCAGAACATTTTTCTGGCTTTAGAGCCAATTCTGCCCTAGCACTTTGAATTCACGTGGACAAAATTCTAATTCACGTGGACAAAATTCTACATGGCAAATGCCCATTAGCAAGCGCACCCCCTGGGACCTGCTTCTGCAGCTCAGGCAGAAAACTCAGCGCTGTAACGCTGCACGTACACAAGTGTCTGCACGATCAGGGCGGAGGATTCAAGCAGTGACTGGCCCTCGATGCCCTCCCAAGATGACACCTAATCAGGACCTAGCATGGTCTACCTTCAGGCCCTTGCCCACTTCTGGAATCAAGCTGAGACACAGATGACGGAGAATTCCTCGGAGCCTGGAAGGCTGCCACATCCCACCAGGCCCCGGGTGCACATCCAGAAACCTGCACAAACTAAGGCTTTATCCCAGGGAACAAGTCTCCCAGTCTGTTTATTCATAGGGATCTAAGGTGCTGTCTGTGTGTGCAATCAGGCGTAAACGCTGTACATTTCAACTCCAAACCCTTCTTAGAACAAATAAATAAAGCGTCTGACACTTTTCCTCGTCAGGGAAGGCTGCCCCATCCATCACTTCCACAGAGGCACACAGCACGGCTGGTGCTGGGACATAGACTGAAAATTGACCAGCTACCACAAATCACAAAAGACCAATTTCTACGTGGCTTAAAAAGGAACAGTTATTTGCTTCTTTACGCCATAAGAAGGCAACGATGTCAAATTAATTTTATTTTTCTTAAGAAGACAGACATTTAAAGGCATCGAGGCACCTGATTGCCACGGGGAAGCCAAAATAAGTAACTCTAAGGTTTTACTGTAATGCGTGACCCTAACCACCAAGCATTCCCAGCTCTCTCCTTGGCCTGTGAGGAAGAAAGCTTGCTGCTGACGAGGAGCAGTCAGGTGTCCCAGGAGACAGCGATGTTTCTCATTTGGAAAAGACCAAATGGAGGGAAAAACCTCCTGGTCTAGTGCAACTAGATGATTTTTAAGGTCCCTTCTACCCTAAACCATTCTATGATTGTTTGCAAATTCAGTTTCAGCGCCTCTATCCCTACCAACATCACATTCCCTGCTGGGCTTCTCTTGGGTTAACCAAGTGACAGGACCAAGACAAATCAAGAGGGATGAAGTCTCCAGCAGCGAGACACAGTCTGGTGTGGTGGAACGAACTGTTTGCTCCCCACCCAGCACACCTCACCACCAGCACGTAGACCACTGTTTTGTGCTATTAGCTGGAAAACACAACTATGGCCCGAAGCAAGAAAAAGCAGCAGGAGGAAAGCTGCACTCGCATCCCACCTCCGCACTTGCAGAAGCCTGATGGCTCCTGCACGTATCAAAGGAAGGTAAAACTACCAGGTAATGTTTTTCTTGCGTGGAACACGAGCTGTCCCCCACGTTGAGCTGCGTCAGCTCGTGTGTCATTCACCGCTTTACTTCCATGCCACGGCCACGCAAAGAGCCAGCGATCCACCCCCC
>NW_009648149.1:3131381-3161674 GCF_000708025.1 Charadrius vociferus
CTCGGCCCCCGGGAGGAGGTCGGCACCGCGCTGCCGGGAACTGCGCGGGGAGAGGAAGATTGAGGTGCTGTGTCCCCCCCGGGGTCCGCACCCCACCGAGCACCTCCACGGCCCGGCCGGACCCCGTGTCCCCAAGGCCACCCCAGCGGGATGTCACCACAGGCCCCGGCACCTCGACGGCCCCAGAAGGGCCGTCAGGGCAGGCCAGCCTGAGCGAAGACACGAAAAGCTGCATTTTGTTATTAAAGCTCTAGTTGCCAAAAGAAAGATAACATTTTTACTATGGCAATGTAGTAATAGGACGAGGGGTAATGGCTTCAAACTGGAAGAGAGTAGGTTCAGATTAATTATTAGGAAGAAATTCTCTCCTGTGCGGGTGGTGAGCCCCTGGGGCAGGTTGCCCCGAGAAGCTGTGGCTGCCCCATCCCTGGAGGTGTTCAAGACCAGGTTGGACGGGGCTTGGAGCAACCTGGGCTGGTGGGAAGTGTCCATACCCAGGGCAGGGGGTGGCACGGGATGATCTTTAAGGTCCCTTCCAATTCTAACCATTCTATGATTCCAGAAATTTGAATTACAGCTGTTACAGATGCTTCTCCCAAATGTCTCCCATGAGAAGAAGAGAGACTAGTACCTGTGTTCAGCCTTAAAAAGAGATGCTAGAATGTTTTTCTACCTTGGTGGTACCTGGACTTAGAAAAAAAACAGTAAAGACTCTGTAGATAGGGCCAAGATCTCTATTCTCATCTCCTCCTGGGCAGGAAAGGTAGAACCTACCCTGGAGAACTAGCCCATGTTCCCACTGAAAAGGTTAGACCATGAAACTCTTCCTAGCAGCAAGTGGATCAGAAAAGGAGAAAGGTTCTACTCTGCATTGCTGTGTCACGTTTAACCAGACCCTACCTGCAGCGAAACTCAGCCTTTTCACATGCAATGATTTCTCAACTAAGAATGATTTAACCATTCCTTTCATAATATGCAGAAAGAATAGCATACGGATTCCTGCCACATCTAACAAGACTGATTTTATAAACAAAAGAAATGCAAATGATGGAGTGCTCGCTTTTACTGCCTGCTGTGCACAGTGTCTGTGATTTCCCAGCACCTCCATCCAGATGTAGGTAGGAACTTCTGACACATCCACAACTTGCCCCAGGCAGCGTTTACAGAACTCAGTCTTGTTTGCCACCAAATATTTGTGGGGCCTCTTTATACAACTTCTACTTCTTTTAGACAATTCTGAAAATGAAAGTGATATCTGCTGTACCTGCTAAGGAAAAAAAAAAGAAAACCTAAACGATCACCAGTAAACCTGCCCAAGCACCAATTGCCCAAGCGTGTAATCACTGCCGGCCTCTAGCAGAGCTCTCATTTAGTAACTGACATTTACTGGCCCGGGGTACGATTACAGCAGAGTGAAGCAGAGCGCAGGAGTTGCTGGCAGATAAATATAGCTTTTCAAAACGACTTGCTGCCCTTGCAGATGAGGTCACATATATTTAAAGTCTATTTTAAACTCAGACACTTTTTAAGCATCCAGTGGCCAGGGTCATCAATTTTTTCCCCCCACGTTAACAGATATTTAGAGGAACTAGAAAAACATAATAAGCTGAATAGTTTTAGTACCTCAAAGTTGGGTTTCGTTGCTATTGCAGCTTAAACTTGGCGGACTTCATTCTCCTTATTTCAGCTACCCTGTAAATAATTAATTGCTGTTAACAGTCAAGAGCTTAAGACAAAAACTTCATTTTCCTCAAATAATGTTACTTCCTTATCACATATGAAAAGGCAGACTTTATTTTATACATAAGAGTACAAAAAGTCAGTAGTTATTCAGAACAAGTGCAAGATGAGTATTATCAAACAACAAAAAAGTAAATAAAAAACCGGAATGAACGAAATCCTTTATCAGGTGGCAATAAAAAGAATCATGAACCCTACCTCTTTCTACTTCTCATGTCAAAACCACAATAGCATTTAATTAGGAACACATCAGACCAATTTAATAAAGCAAGTTCCTCCTCAGTGAAACAGTTCCAGCATGTGATGGAACTACATTACATGTTACAGAAAACAAGAGCATATCTAGGGAAACTAGCCTCTATAAAACACAATTACAACTGTCAGCTATGTTACTGAACAGTACTCATTTTTATCGTGTCTCAATGTTTTCATGCCAAAACATTTTGTCAGACAGTGTATGATGAATACTCTGCCAGAGGGTATTACATACTTACAGTTAGTCCATTCCTGTGCTTTCACTGTATGTTTCTTAAAAGCCATTAACAGAAGTGTGATACCAGAGATAAGTACTTATGTGATTCACTGCCTTTAACAAATCAAACTCTGGGAAACATAAATGTATGCCAACTTTTTGAAAAAGGCAAGACTAGAAATTGCCTACAAACTACCAAAAAAAAAAAAATAATCCTGGTTTAGTCTGAAGGCTACCAAGAAATGTCTCTAACCAGAATGTTTAACGTAGGAGGGAATGCACACAATTATAAAGCCATTCTTCCTGCTCGTTCAGCGGCATCACATGCTGAGAAACCTGTATACGAGAGAGAAAATAGAGGTGAAGTAGTTGTTTATTGGACAACTGTGTGTATGTTACCTGAAGTACTACGTAAGCAAAATCAACTGCTTCATTAAATGATGGACATTCATCATCTATAATGACAGCTGGTAATCAAAAAACTTACTATCAAATTTAATTGCATGACAGCAAAATATCAATAGGGACACTGAGCCTACAACTTATACTGAATGAAGCCAAAATTAAAATTAATAAAATGCCTTACAGGATCTGGCTATAGATATTTAAAATGTCAGCAGCACTATTAAAACAGACCCCAACCCTGCCTGTGTCATGGGACTGTGTCTGTTTACAATGGGTTTGAATGCATCCATGCTGGAAAGCCATGAAATATAAAATACTTTGGATGCCTCTTTGAAAGAAAGACACCCCACTTTTAGAATAATAAAAACTGCATTTTCTTCATAAATGAATGAAGAAAAATATTGTCAGCATTTGTAATGCATTTTCAATCTCATTTTATCCCTTAGGACCCTCATTTAGAATTTTCACTAAAGCCTGCCCAGCTTTGGAATAGGGATCAGCAGATCAAATTGCTTTGTGGCTAAACATGATCCATAAGTCAACTTGAAAAAAGAAAAAAAAAAATAGCCATCTGCAAATCACACTGTGTGTAAGGAGTGCAATACATATATTTTTGTTTCTGACTAGCACATGCTTGGTCTGTTTCTCACAGACATCACTATATCTGATTAAAAATTGCTGAGTAAAAAAAAAAAGAAATACAGCTTTAGAAAAAGAATATTAAAAAAATTTTAGTAAACGGTACAAGTATTGAAAGGACAACAAACAGGTACACATGAAAAAAATGTAAACAGCTACATTTTTTTTTACATGAAAAATGAACAGCTAAGGACTTTTATAGCAATCAGCACAGGGAAACACGGATACATCAAGAACATGTTCAGCTTTGAAGTATCAAGAACTATATCTGATCTGTACTGGTGATGAAGATGCCACTATCCACATGCTCATTACCATGATAAAAGACCTGCAAAAGGAAACTATACAGATGTCACGTGATTGTTTTCCTTTTTGCTTAGATTTTAAGTTGGCTAAGCTATAAAAATCTTACCATCATGGACTTTGGTGCCACTTCTACTGCAAAAACAGCAAGTCCCCTATTACTCAGGCAGTTCTTACTCTGCTCATTGTTGACATGAATAATCACTTTGTTGTCAGACTGCAAGTGAAAAGACATGAAGGAACACTGTTATTCTAAATGGTTAAGTGACTGCTCTTCATGTAACAATTCCACATTCCTCTTACTTCCTCTGATCTTGCTATTTTATAGGATAGAAACGCTTTACAGATGCTGATGTCTATTCTCTTTGAAGAGTAACAGTTTCAAGTGTACCTTAACATCTTCAGAGCCCAGTTCCATTACCAAAAGTAATTTAAGACTTGTCAAAATAACTTAAGCATTTACAAAGACACAACTTGGGAACACCATTTAGTGAGAAAATTATTTGCCACAGAATGTTACAGATTCTAAAAATTTACATAGTTGCAAGAGGTGACTGGACAAATTCATACTAGACTTTAAGTACAAAGTAAATATTTCTGTTTCAAGCAGTCCTTGAACTGCAAATCACTAGAGGCGAGGACAGTGATCTGGAGAAGTATCACTGGATACTTGCCCAATTTGTGTTTGCAACATCCCCTACAGGCCATTTCTGAAGACTTCATTAATAGACAGTTTAAAAATTATTTGACAAAATTGGCCATCAGTCAGTCTCACCTCTGTGCCTGGCAAGATCATGGAGCAGATCCTCCTGGAAACTGTACTAAGGCACATGGAAAATAAGGAGGTGATTGGTGAAAGACAAGATGGCTTCACTAAAGGCAAATCATGCCTGACAAATTTGGTGGCCTTCTACAACGGGTTTACGGTGTTGGTGGATAAGGAAAGAGCAACTGAGATCATCTACCTGGACTTGTGCAAAGCACAAGTCGTGCACTGTCCTGCACGACATCCTTGCCTCTAAATTGGAGAGATATGGATTTGATGAATGGACCACTCAGTCGATAAGGAATTGGATGGATGTGGTCAATGGCTTTGTGTCCAAGTGGCAACCAGTGATGAGTGGTGTTCCTCAGGGGTCAGTACTGACACCGGCGCTGTTTAACATCTTTGTTGGCGACATGGACAGCGGGAATGAGTGCACCCTCAGCAAGTTCGCCGACGACACCAAGCTGTGTGGTGTGGTTGACACGCTGGAGGGGAGGAATGCCATCCTGAGGGACCTGGAGAGGTGAGGCCGTGCAAACCTCATGAAGTTCAACAAGGCCAAGTGCAAGGTCCTGCACCTGGGTTGGGGCAATCCCAAGCATAAATACAGGCTGGGCAGAGAATGTATTGAGAGCAGCCCTGAGCAACCCTGTTGGTTGGTGAGAAGCTCAACATGATCCAGCAATGTGTGCTGGCAGCCCAGAAAGCCAACTGCATCCTGTGCTGCATCAAAAGAAGCATGGCCAGCAGGGTGAGGGTGGTGATTCTGCCCCTCTATTCTGTTCTCATGAGACCCCCCCCCCCGGAGTACTGCCTCAGCTCTGGGGCCCCCAACATAAGAATGAGATGGACCTGTTGGAGCAAGTCCAGAGGAGGGCCACAAAGATGATCAGAGGGATGGCGCACCTCTCTTATGAGGAGAGGCTGAGAGAGTTGGGGGTTTTCAGCCTGGAGAAGAGAAGGCTGTGGGGAGACCTTATAGTGGCCTTCCAGTGTCTAACGGAGGCCTACAGGTAAGATGGAGAGGGACTCTTTATCAGGGAGTAGAGTGATAGGACAAGGGGGAATGGTTTTAAACTGAAAGAGGGGAGATTTAGATTAGATATTAGGAAGAAATTCTCTCCTGTGTGGGTGGTGAGCCCCTGGGGCTGGTTGCCCCGAGAAGCTGTGGCTGCCCCATCCCTGGAGGTGTTCAAGGCCAGGCTGGATGGGGCTTGGAGCAACCTGGGCTGGTGGGAGGTGTCCCTGCCCAGGGCAGGGGGGTTGGAACTAGATGATCTTCAAGGTCCCTTCCAACTCCAAACATTCTATGATTCTATGAAATTAATGTAAGCATAGTCACTTAAAGAATACATGCTCTTGCTAAAGCTATTCCAGAAGGATCCAATATATAAAACTGAACGCTTGGAAGCTTGGGTAACAGAAAATTCTTTAGCCACCAGTTTATCCCAGGCAATATTCAGACAGAAGACCTAAGGACATGCTACTAAACCCCACCATTCACTTGTCTACATAAATCTCAATTTGACAGAGCCGCTGGGAAATGTTTGATGCTTAGACAATGCTATCCAACAATCTCTCTCTATTGAGAAAGGGCATAGAAACACAGTTACTTTACACAAATCAGCCTCATGCAGCAAAGAAGCTACTATTAGACCAGCAAGGAATGACTTAAAAAAAAAAAAAAAAAAAAAAGGAGCTATCTTTGGTGTTCTCAATACAAAGGGAAGGGTTTGAAGACAGCAAAGTGTAAATACAGTAATTCTTGAGATATGGTAACATTGCAGAAATGTAAACACAATCTAGTGGTACTCTGCTTATTACTTTGCTCTAGCTGCTCTGGCATCACGTTGGTGAAATCCTCATTTCTACAGGACAGTGAGTTAAATGCAAACAAAAGAATTATCTGTACAGGAAGATACTTATGGCAACAGGAACAGGGTCACAGATATTCACCTAGTACGGAAGGTATAGTAGGTTTGTGCTTTGGATGATAGTAAATGACTCATTAATGATTTCTTTTGGCACCCAAACAGGCAGACAATAGATTTGGTACTGCTTACTCTCTAAATTGGAGGCTCTGTCTGCAAAATCTTTTAATCTCCCCCAACTCACACCCTGACTAGGGAGGGTTAGAAGACAAGCACCTTTCTCTCCCCACTGATTAAATACATATGCAAGACTAAAACAGAATCCCTCAGGAACTAGCATATTTCCTTCATTTAATTACAGAAATAACAGAGAAACAATTATTTTCATTGAAATCATCAGTACAATAACTGAAGATATAATCAGACTGCTTGCACTGCGGGAAGCTTAGAAGACGACAGATGCATAAAACTGCCTTTTTATTATTTCTTTCCAGACATTTACAATACAAAAAACCCTCCAGTCTACAGATTTTAATGAGATTTTCAGGGAAGTGCACCTATTTGCTTCAACGCAGAACAGTGGTATTTATAAAACCTAAATGGTATAAATGGCAGTGGTCAGTGATTTTAATCAGATAGCATCCAGTTGCCTCAGTACAGATCTCATCTCCTTCTCTGACATATCCCCAAACATATAAATAACTCCAGTATATCCATCCTAAAGGGCGAAGTGCAGATCTAAACCCGTACTTCCAAGGAGCCTCAGCATTCAGGCCTAATATTAGTCTACCAACCCACCCCCTTTTGCATGTTTGTCCATTTAAAAATATACTTCTTGCTCTGATCTTTTAAGATTTAAAGAATCTTAAGGTTAGCATCTTACTGCACTGAATTCAATTCCTCACGGTTCCTGATATAAATGAACCTGAGAATGATGAGCACATTCATTAAGATCTACGCAAAAAGGTTTAAAATCTCTGCTTCTCACCAACCGCTTTTGCTTGGATTTACAATTCTTAGCTTGGATTAGTAATTAAGTAGACCTGTAAGACTAGCCAGTTAACAAGTCATCCATAATGCACTTATAAAAACAAAATCAATGCAAGTCACTGCTCTTTTACTCTCTTATACATACTGAAAATATTAAATAGTGCAAATGCTGTAGTCCTTGCTCCTTCTGTAATTGTATTGCCCATTCTTAGTATTTGTTTTCTGGTATTATGAACATATTATGTCTGCAATAATTATCAAAATATTGAAAAATTGGACCATGAACACAAGCAAATATTTAGATTCTGTCACAGTACAAACTGCTTGCCTCGTTATAATAAGCTGCCCCTTCCAAGAACACTGATCCAGACTCTTTTGAAGTCTAAGTCATATATCAAAAAGAGCTTTGCATAAGGCACTTTATTTTTTCAATGAACTAGATACAGAAACTTGATATCAGAAAATATAATTCTCAAAAATGACGCAAGGAGGGAAGAACAACAATAATAATAGACATTAACATAAAGTCCCTTATGGAAGTCTCATGCCATACCTTATTTTCAATAACAGAAGTGATTCTCCTGCTCGCTTTGTAGGTATAGATGATTATGTTTTCACAGCCATCCATTACTTTGGCCTCTCCTTTATTAACAACAGACTTGCAGATAGCCCTGTTGAGTTGCCAGCTGCCTGCCTCTAGATATATGGCTTTAATTCTGGGTTTGCATTTTTCTGCATAGATGTCAATGACAAAGGGGCATGCCTGCAATGGAGAAAATGAGTTTGATCATCACTTTATCTGTAGTTTTTCCCCTCAGATTTTCATCCATGGCTCCTAAAGTATTTTCATGTATGCTCAGAAGTAGGATTATCCAAATACAAGAATGCCACTGAATGTTAAATATTCAAAACCTGAGAGCTGTGGCAATCTTAAACCAAATAAAAGCTCAGGACAAATGAACGTTTTTTCATGGCAGTCACAGTACAGTCGATATGCCGTTTGGCACATTTGGCTCCAACATAGCAAACCCTTCCTTGGATAGCAAAATATACCGGAATTATGATGAAGTATTAATATATTTCAGTGCCTGAAACAAACCTCTCTCCTTTACCTGTCACACTTTTGCTATTTGTGCCACTTCATACAGATTTAAAATATCTGCAATGTTGCATTAAGCACTCTGCTTTTACAGTATCTTGGCTAAGATTAGTACAAGTAACAATCAGGAATTTGCATTTTCTTCGACTCAGTAACAGCATCTTGGTTTCTTTCAAATGGCTATTGGAATCCACTAGGATTTCTCAGTTCTGTCTTTAATTTGTTAGAGGCTCAGTGGTCCTGAAATATCAGTCTCTTAAATCATCTGAAATTGAGGAATGAAAGGGTTAAGTTATAGGCACAAGTTAAGTAGATACACACTTTCAGATGAAGGACTAACGCATTCAGAGAGCTACGATGTCCTTCAGAAAGCAAAGGTTATAGCCATAAACTACAGCTAGTATAAGGCACAAAATACCTGTAAGAAATTTCTAACTTGGTAAAAACCTCCCCAAAATCTTCTTTCTTAGAGAATAGCTCCCTCTTACGTCTGAAATGCAGAAAGGCAGTTTTGTAGTTGCTCTGCTAACTATACTCCCACAAAACGGAGAAAGTGCTACCCATTAAGAAATAATTCACCATGATCTCAATATTTTCAATGAGAGAACTGAAGTCTCTCTACCATACTGAGTATTTTTGGTTCTAGATATATGTTTCACACACATGTATTTTTATATGGCGACTAAACTGACCTGATTTAGTTTAACAAAAGTTAAAGAAATAATCAGACTATGATTAAAAAAAAGAAAAAAAATAATCAGCTTTTCTTGGGAAGGAAAGTTAAATGATGAAATTATCCGCATATTTAATGTTTTCTTTAATTTTTCATATTTTCTTTTGTCTTTATTAAGGATATCCTCTTTCTTTAGTGAGAACTATTTAACACCAACACTGATACTGTTTTGGGGGGAAAAAAAAAATAATCTGTAAGCACACAGAAACATTAGAGAAATAATCCCTGGTTCTGTAAAGTAAACAGTGTACCACCAGCAGCTCTTTCATTAAAATTTTATGTTGAACACCTTCAGACACTGTTGTGAAAGGCAAGAGGAAGAGAAATAGCTGTGTCTGAAAATTAAGAATTCTGAATCATGTGGAAAAAAAAAAAGTTATCTTTTCCTTATCCACTTCTGTTGCAGCTTGGACCAGGAAAGTGACTTTTTTAAGTAGAGCAAGTCCTGCATTTTTTAGGTTTGCTGACAGGTCACCGTTCACCATCACTGTCCTCTTACCGCTTCCCACCAGCAAGGTGTGTGAATCCTTTCAACAGGTATAACCCAAGATTCCTTCCTCCACAACCCCACAAAATCCTGTCTTTCTCTACAGCAAAAGGCAAATTTCCTCTTTCAATGTCAGTGTTATCCTAAGAAACAGGATACCATAATGACTGAAAGTCATAGTGTAAACCCTGTATTAACAGTGTTTGGACTGGATCACTGACCTACTGAAATCAATTTATGACAGACAGAAACACTACTGCAGGTAAACATGTGCAGCAAGTTGTATGTGAAACAGTTATTTTTGCTATCATACCTCTGTCATTTCTAATGCTTTATTGTAACCCAGAGACAGTAAAGTGACCCAAAGGTCACTAGGATCCCCTTCACGGTCATTGGCTTCCATGAGATTCAAATCCATAAATCCTTGTCTTGTTAGTTCATTCTTCTTCATATCAAAATTCTCTGTTTAAAAAGAAATATAAGGTAGCACTTAAATGTCTGTTCTCTCTACAAACATCCTTTATCTTTCCAAAGCCAAACTCCCACTTGTGTTAACGAGGTTTAAAAAAGAAAAAAAAAATGGAGTCATCCTGCAGCTTCAGGCTCTCCAGTATTATTTGGGAATGTCCTTGACCAGATATGTGCTCTTTGCATAGCTTCCTTGTGGATTTTAGGTAACGACTAGAAACAGCTGGTCCCTTGTACAAAGCAAAAGAGAGTGAGATTTCAAAACGGAAAGAGTTCATATAGATTCTTTTTTTCATTTTGCTAGCAGTATTTGTTGTGGTTGAGATTGACAGTATGGGGTATACTAGGAATGGGAAATTAAAGTCTGCTGGGGCCAGCACCCTTAGTGCTTGAGGTCCTTGATATAGAAATGATTTACTTAGTTCCTAAAAAGCAATATAATGCCAGTAATCCTAACACCCTTCTCTTGATAGAATATCATAGATTGACCACTCTAATGTCAGCAAACACATAATTGAAATGTCCTTGTGTCAGAGATTTTTAAAAATGGTTTTCTCATCTTCATAACAATGCTAAATCTTTACTATATATTATTAAAAAGGCATTACCAATTTAATAAATCTATCTAAGGGTACAGATGCTCTAATAAATGGCTTGAACTTTGGTGTCAAGATTTATGATATTCGTCTGAACCCTTCAACTGATTAATGACCTGGTAAAACATTCACCATATTCTCTTCTTTCCTCTCTTATACACTTCCCACACACATACACCCCTCCTACTCATGTTGAGACCAGCACACAGAGGCATAACACGGACAAAGTCATCAAGTGTGGAAAAGCATGTACAGGGATGAAAGAGATAAGAAACTCATTTACAGAAAAGTATTTTTGTATGAGCTTTCCATCATTTTGGAAAAAATCTAATATCTTGGAGTGTTTTGGGGAGAAATAGTTAGCAGAACTTGCCAGTTTTTAATTATTTTAACCCAAATTAAGTAATGTGTCATAGCCTACCACAGACAACGACATGACATCAAACACGACATGGGCCGGTATATAATGACATGCCATACTGGCATTTCAGACATAAGTTGCAGAAAAACTACATTTCTTACAGAAACTTCTAATTTTCATACAATGGCTTCTACATTTCCAGTTTGTCTACTCACTGCAGCTAAACTTCCCATGCTTTGAAACCACTGCTTTCATGCACTGTACTATTAGGGCAGCCTACGGTCACTGGTGGTTGTATTCTCCTAGCCCTGTTATGAGGTAAATATGTGCATTCTCAAGGCCTTTGCAAGCTTAAAGCAATGCTGCAGAATTCCTTTTTTCTTCAAAATTGACATTTGTGGCCTAACACTGCTCCTGCAAGCTGGCAAAACGTCCAGTAACATTGATGAGATGTATCAGCAGACAGAAAACAAAAGTACAGCTGGAAGAGTCTTAACTGTCTGTCAGCTGCCTCAACTCACTCACGGAAGTCTCAGAATCTCACACTGTCATTAGTAAAATGTGGACAAACTGACACACCATATATGAACCTTCAAAAGACAGATTTTTAATGAAAAACTGCTTATATCTGAATAAAAAATATAGTTGCAATAGGCATTTTCTAATGTATAATTTTCTAAACAATCATCAAAAGCTCTAGATGCCATTTTTAAAGCATTGTATTGTTGGGGCTGCTCAGCCTGGAGAAGACTCTGGGGAGTCCTTATAGCAGCTTTCCAGTATCTGAAGGGCATCTACAAGAAAGCTGGAGAGGTGATGTTTTACAAGGGCATGTAGTGATAGGACAAGGGCTAATGGCTTCAAACTGGAAGAGGGGAGATTTAGATTAGATATTAGGAAGAAATTCTTTACTCTGAGGGTGGTGAGGCACTGGAACAACTTGCCCCGAGAAGCTGTGGCTGCCCCATCCCTGGAGGTGTTCAAGGCCAGGTTGGACAGGGCTTGGAGCAACCTGGGCTGGTGGGAGGTGTTCCTGCCCAGGGCAGGGGGTTGGAACGAGATGATATTGAAGGTCCCTTCCAACCTAAACCATTCTGTGATTCTATATACACACTAATTAAATGTCCCACTCAGCGCTTTGTGAGATATGAAAGCAGTATCAGCTTAACCTGCAGAAAGGAGATTGATTAAATGAATACCTGTTACAGCTTAATTCACCAAATGATCCATGATTAGAAAACCTGTAGTTTTGGGGAGCTATAAAATCTTTCACCTACAATACTTTGCAATTAGAAATGGGAGGAATTTTCTCAGGTCTGACACACAAACGAGAATGAAGCAAAACAAAGGACAGAAGACTCGAAAAGGGAAAAAAGAAAAACAAAAGGAGAACAGTATCTACACGTGTTCTTGGTATAGGCTACAAACTACTCAGTTCTTCTATACTACATACATAGTAGGATGCTATAGAAAACAGCTTGCAAGTAGATTGATAGCCCTAATTAGTTGTATCAAGCACAACAATGAACTTACCCTTACATACAGCCCATGCTTCCTCATCACATTTCTCACCACTAGTTCTCAGTTCAAAGAAATTGTATTCCTCCAAACTCAGAAGGCCATTTCCATCCAAATCAATTGTTTCAAATATATCCAATAAAGCAGCTCTAAAACATGAAAAAGGCAGAACTATTTCCAAATACTTCTGTTTCCTTTACTGTCTCATAATATTGTCAATAACGATTCAGCCTATTTGAAAATATTCTGTACAAACAGTACTTTAGTAAAATGCAGTTTTTAAAAAGCTAGATGTTATTTGGAGCGCACACTTTTACAATAGCTACCATGACTATTTGGGAATATGACTCACCGAAACTCTTTGGTCAGAACTAGCTCTCCATCTTCACCTCTATACACGAGTTTTGCTTCTCCAGTAATTTGTGTTTTTACCTTCTTCAACCTACAGCCTGTTGTGAATGGGAGTAGCCAGTAAACTCCTGATCCAAGCTCCCCTTTCCATCCAAACACCTACTCTTAAAAGAAGATGGACAAGTTTGTAAGTTACTTCTCAAATGATACCTCTCTTGTATGGATATTACTAGTAATAAAAAGTGATTAATTATTTGAAAACACTGGTAATGCTAGGTTCTTTCCTTAAAGAAAACACGTCTACAGTGAGATGCTGTATGATGCCATTTTAAAGACAAAAAAAACTAGTGAACCTCTTAGTTATAATAGAAGTTAGAAAAACAGAGATAAGAGGATAACAGCCATTACTGGAAATGTCTAATAACAGTCCTATCATTTTTCAATTTTGTAACATTCTTAACTGTTAAATTTTAAAACAAAAGCAGCCAGAAGCGGGCCAACAAAATCCACTGAGCTTTTAATTTCCTCCTTGTTCAAACTGGCAACAAAAACTTCCTATGTAGAAAGTCACAAGTGACTGAGGGTTTAAGAAGCAAGCTGAGTTTCCTGCAGCTTGGAAGGGGGAAGTAACTTAATGCTACTATTTCTCCTGCCATATTTCTGCCATAGGATAAGAATTTTCTGTGCACTATGATGTTCAAAAACATATATATGGCAAGGAGAAAGAAAATTAAAGGAAATTTTTAACAAGTTTCATCTTTGAAATTATGTTTTTGAAGGTGCAGGAATACAAGTGAGTTTCCACAGAGCATCTGTGGAGATAACCAGCTACTCAGCAATACTTGCCAACGCACCACAGGACAATATGGTCCTCACCCGAATTTCATTAAACCTGTATACAAGTGGCTTGCAATTCAGCCCATCCAAAGGGCACAACTAGAACACTCTTACATCCTACCTTGCATAAGTTCTGCCAGTTTTGAAATGGAACATGCACAGAACAAGTGTTTCTTCTCTCCTCTAGTCTGGTTAAGTACAGTTTGAATTCCTTCCAAACACACAGGAACTCACCCACGCAGCATTAATGCATATGATGAAGATACAACAATTAAAATAGGAATATAAGAAAAATATCTAACCTCTTTGTTTTGTTGTTCAGTAAAGCTTACAAGCTGTAGATTTTCTTGGGTTTCATTTTCCTTCAGAATATACAAAGCTGTATCCACTGACAACCAATGACAAGATTTTCCTAAAAAGAAAAACAGTCCCAACACAAATGGTTTATAATGGTACAAAATTGTTTTTCTTTGAACCCCAAAGTAAATATTCCCATGGTATTTATAATATTGATCCCTGTTAATGTAAGACGGGAAAAAAGAATCCATTATACGCTATCAGGACTTCCTTCCTATTTATGCCAATCAGGTAAATTGTTCCGAGTCTTGTGATTGTCTTACAGATAATGATTACTAATAATAGTTCTAATACTAAAACCTTTGGTAGTTAAGGAAGCTATTTTCATTATTTTTTGCCATTAAAACAACATTATTATTTATTACCTTTCTTTATACTAAGGCTCCTAGATATTTGCAATTAAGGATGTTAGCAAAATTATATCGTATTCTTGTCTGATGTTCTGTAAAAAATATTGTTAAACTCATTGTGACTGGAAACCCAGATTATATGCAAAAGCCAGGGGTACCAGAAGAGGTAAATCTCAGAAGTATAAGTTTCAGATATTTTTAAGATTTAAATAGCAACATCCTCCTACATGGCATCACGTATGATTTGTTTTTCATGGGTTGGATTGGAATGGAGGCCTGGTCTTACATATGTTGAATAGATGCCACTTGAATCTCTTTGATTTCTTGTAACTCCTCTGTTCCTGAGGGGAATCAGTCAATGAGCTATTAAGTGGTCTTCAAGTTAATCAGACTACAGCACAACAATGAATGCAGGGGCTTAGTTCTTCTACAGTTAGGAGTCAAGTATACCAAAGAGTGGCTACACACTGCACAACTTTGTTAAAAATGTGAAGATATTTTTGATTTCTCATAAAAAAGTAATTGCTCTGCTGACATGAATCTTTTCCTTACATACCAGCCTTCCTCTTCACAACAAAACACAGAATCACAGAATTGTAGGGGTTGGAAGGGACCTTCGGAGACCATCTAGTGCCGCCATGCAGTGAGACCCGGATGCAGCAATCCCCCTGCCAAAGCAGGTTCACCTAGAAGAGGTTGGACAGGAACACATCCAGGCGGGTTTTGAATATCTCCAGAGAAGGAGACCCCACAGCCTCTCTGGGCAGCCTCTTCCAGTGCTCTGGCACCCTCAAAGTAAAGAATTTTTTCCTCATGTTGAGACGGAATTACCTGTGTTCCAGTTCATGCCCACTGTCCCTTGTCCTGTTGCTGGGCACCACTGAAAGGAGTCCAGCCCCATCCTCTTGCCACCCACCCTTTAGATATTTATAAGGATTGATGATGTCCCCTCTCAGTCTTCTCTTCTCCAGACTAAAAAGCCCCAAGTCCCTCAGCATTTCCTCATAACAGAGGTGCTCCATTCCCTGGATCATCTTCATAGCCCTCCGCTGGACTCTCTCCAGTAGTCCCTTGTCTTTCTTGAACTGGGAAGCCCAGAACTGGGCCCAGTGCTCCAGATGTGGCCTCACCAGGGCAGAGTAGAAGGGGAGGATGACCTCCCTCAACCTGCTGGCCACGCTCTTTTTAATGCACCCCGAGATGTCATTGGCCCTCTTGGCCACAAGGGCACATTGCTGGCTCATGGTCAACTTGTCCACCAGGACTTCCAGGTCCCTCTCTGCAGAGCTGCTTTCCAGCAGGTCAGCCCCTAACCTGTACCGGTGCATGGGGTTATTCCTCCCTAGGTGCAGGACCCTACACTTGCCCTTGTTGAACTTCATTAGGTTCCTCTCTGACAAACATTCTAGCCTGTCCGGGTCTCACTGCATGGCGGCACAGCCTTCTGGTGTGTCAGCCACATCTCCCAGTTTTAAGGCATCAGCAAACTTGCTGAGGATACACTCTGTCCCCTCATCTAGGTCGTCGATGAATATGTTAAACAAGACTGGACCCAGTACTGACCCCTGGGTACTGGGTATTTCTATATACAGGACAATAATATTGTGCAAAAGTAGAATGTATTTTAGGGAAGACAAATAAGTACTCTTTTGGTTACAAAGAATGTCTGAACAATCCTGTAACAAACTGTGCCTTAGAATAATTCTAAGACAGTGCCACGTGAGTGTTACATCAATGTGCCACATTTGGGTTACTCAAATCTGTTAGTATCAGATCATTTTTCCTCATGATTAGAAGTCTGTTGACCAACTTCCCATTTCAGCCAGATAGTAATTGGAAAATGACTACTTTCTGTCAATTATTTGCAGTGAAGTTTTTATTACCAACCTCAATCAGAATCTGTTACCAACCTGTAGCACAACAGCCAGTCCAGATTACTCAAACATCTTTGGGATCTAATGGCTCCTGTTTCACAGGATTAAAGAGCAAATAATCATAGAATCATAGAATGGTTTAGGTTGGAAAGGACCTTGAAGATCATCAAGTTCCAACCCCTGCCATAGGCAGGGACACCTCCCACTAGACCAGGGAATCTACTTGGGGAAGAAATAATTCCAATGTAGCAACTAGATAAAGACCCTTTGTAAATCACCAGAGAACAAAGCCAATAGTGTTGGGAAAAAAAGCAGCACAAGGCTCTCAAGCAGCTCTGATGCTGGGCTTCACTCTTAAGATGAAAATGGGCAAACTAAGCCATAAATCCCTCAGAGAAGATTCACAATCAAAACATACTGCCACAAAAAGCCATAACCTATTTGAACTATTTACAAAAGTATTTGAGGTGGAGAATAGAAGAATTTTCAGGCAATATTCACTAAGTTTTGCATTGTTGTTTTTCACAAAGTATTTCAATGCCTCAAACGGAGATACTGCAAACAGTGCTAACAGTCGAATTTTGTAGTAAAAATCTTCACATTTCTATGTATTGAGAGCGAGAAAGGGAGAGGTGTATCAGCAGGAGGAGAGAAAGTACTTTTTATAGAGGAAAATTCTCCAAAGAAATATACTTACCTTCTACCTGACGAACGTTTAAAGGCTTGATGGTAATACATACTGTAGACCTTTGAGGTACGTGCAACCTATACTTGTGACTAATGATTTCACCATCTTCTTCTAAGTAGAAGCATCCTTTGGATTGCGCACATTGCCATTCCTGGAAACCAAGCAATTATTAGATGTTGCCTTCATCTTTGATCAAGATAAAAGCACCTTCTCTGAAATATTAATAATTTGGTTATTTAATAAATCCTGCATAAAATATACCACAAAATACATCACTGATCTTCTACTTTTTTAATTAATTTTTTCAAATAGTCCTTTTTGTACTCAGTTTTTGCAGAGCAGTTAGTAACATTGCTTCTCTTGTGAAAATGCTTGAAAAAACATAGAGATTACTCCAATGCTCAAATAGTTGAAATGAAATTTAATTGCCATGAAGAATCAAACTGAATCCATGAAATTCCGTGTAATTTACCACCAAACTGTGAATTCCATGTTATTTACCACTGAAAGGCTGGAATTTTGCTACATTAGTTCCATCAGGCCAATCAAGCAACGAACATAACTGATTAGCTGAACAATGAGGACTTATTTGCTCAGACAAATCACAAACACAAGTACTGGTCAAATTAAGCAATTCTTTTTTACTTCTGTCAAAGCTACTGGAGAGTCATAAACTGAAAACTGCTGTTTGTGAATAATATGGTTTCTAGAGAAGCCATGATTTTGCTGAGATGCTAAAACAGTTACATGCTTCAATTTAAATTTTCATTTTTATTTTTTTAAAAAAAAAACAGGTCCCAATTTTCAATTTCAAATATCATTTGATACTTCTTTAGCATCGTCGTTTGGGCCTCACTGGCCACTGAAATGAACAGACATTTAGCAAAATAAAAATAAAGTCCTTATAGACATACTGTATGCCTTGAGGAACACAAGACATTCTTGGTTGCCTTCCCTGGTCTGGATTAAGTCCGTTATTTCTAGTGACTTTCCTAGCAGTGGAAGATAATGTTTCTGAGCAGAGCCTAGCAGAAGGAATCTTTCAGTGTAATCTCAGCAGAGAGCTCTCTCCAAGTGACTGTACCTCTGCTTGGTGTTCAGTGTCACAGGTAAGCGAATACAGATTTGAAAAGAGAGCTTGTGAAAAATAGAGGTGGTCTGCTTGTAACTCTCAGTAACGAGGCTGCCTACTAACTCCATTTAAGGCCAGCAGTCCTCACCAGAGTGCAGCATTTTATTTCTCCTCTTAAAGAATCAGTTCTCATTACAACGCATTCACGCTCAGTTGATGGTACTTTACAGTCAATGACCTAAAGGTGTCAGGCAAGAACTGGACTTTACTAGTGTACGTACACCCAGAATGCCAAGTAACATGCTTGGTGATGTATGTAGCTCTGATCCTGAATTTAGATTTCTCCATTCAGAACTCTCAATTTCTTAAGAATATAAATTACACCGGGACTCATGGATTTAAGAGCCTTCAGTCCTGTGCCACAATTTTGCCACTGACTTCTGTGGGAACAGGATCAACTTCTCTATACTAAACATTTCTCATTCAAACATTACCAAATTCATCTTCATTATACTCCTTTCTGCTTTAAGAACTTTTTATGAATTAATTTAAAAAAGGACAGAGATGTACTTTGAGAAAACTCACCACCTGTGTTGGCACAGAAAGACTGCAGAATCTAATACTATCTCTCGATTTTCTGCCTCTGAATCAGTCTAAGTTTCACCCAAATAGCACAAACTCAGCTCTGAAAAGAATCTTCACACTAAAGGAATAAAAATATATCATCCTGAAAACGTGAATGTGGATAAACACTGAGAATACCACACTTTACATAGCCGGAAACTATCTTAATCTCAGTTACTGACTCATATGGTAAGACTACCCTGTCCCATCCAAGATGTTGTTCTAAAGGCAACAATTATTTCATCCTCAGTACCCCAATAGTTTTGGTAGCACAATGCATCATACCACTTCTAGCTGTCAAATTCTGCTAATTATATTTGCTTACAGCTGACAACATGGAGTACTTTTACATACAAATACTATATACTTTGCAACTCACTTTCTGCTGCTCTTTGGAGGTTCAGGATTCTTAAAGGAAATTAAGACTTTATTAAGCAAGTTTTAAGAGACTTTAAAAGTAAACATACTTCTGAGCAACGGCAATCAAAAAGACAAAGATCAATTAAGCTATCTAAAATGAAGTGGGACATCCAATCCCTAATGAAAACTAATACCTAAATCTCTCATAATCTTTTCCAGTTAAGACCGCATGTTGGGCCTTTGTGGAAACCTATCTTCTCTGACACCAGAGATGCAGAGGGAACCGCACGCTGTTAGAGGAACAATTATCTCATCTCACCAGCTACATCTTCACTGTGAAATAAAAGACAGCAAGAAGCAAGGTGAAGCATTCAACACCCTATCATCCATGCTGTTCAGCTGTTAGCTCATTCCATAGTTCTATGTCAGATGATGACAACTAGTGCTCTTCAAGAAAACGCATACACAGTTCTAAGGATTTTTCACTTCAGGAACCACTTTCGAAAAGAAATATGGATGTAACTGGACTCAGTTTGGTTTCCTGTGATCTACACAGTCAACATCATCCCATCACGTTTTACAACCTTGCACACTCCATGCCATGACCTACCCCACAGCCCATAACATGTATTGTTGGTTGGGATGCAGAGACATAAGATTATGAATGGCACTGGAAAATATTATTTCTTAAACCCGCAACACTACCACATGGGTTCTAGGAAAAAAAGCAAGCCAAGTGCCATTTAAAGTGTACACAATCTGCCTGAGAAGGTGCTAGGCCTAAGCCTTGTGGACGTGAAGCTTGGTCCACAGAGTCAGAGCTTAATCCTTGGCCACCTTTTATGTAGTGGTATAGACCTAATTAACAAGGCCACCTAAAAATTTTATACTGATCTTTTTCCAGGATACTTCTGGTGACAGGACAAACAAGAGGTGTCCAATCACAAAGAATAATTAGCAAAGAAGTGAACAGAGACAAAAGTTAGTGGGACCTAAAGGTGAGGGGTAAATGCTGAGCAACAGATAGGGTTCTCTCAGCCAAACTAGTGGATAATGGGAGTTGATATTAACATTAGACTTAACATAAATCAGTGCTAGAGCTCGAGTATGTAGTTTAATCTGTTAAATCATTCTAGTACTATTCCATTATCAGTAAACTGTTTATTCCAATACTTGCATGACTCCTAACTTCATCTAAAGTCCGTATGCAGTAAATTGAGATTTTTCCTTAAAATCTGACACAGCTGAGATAAGCTTAGAGAATAAATGAGCTAACAACAAGTTAATACCCTACAGAAATGTTTGAAAAATTAATAACAGTTTGAAAAGACTAAAGTCAAAAGGTCTGGTAATGAAGCTACACGGGTGTTCTTTGAGACATAAAAGACCATAATGTAAGCTTAAACAGCAGTCCAAATGTGCTGTAACTATTCGAAGAGATACTGTGACAACTTACCTGTACAAAAATTACTCCAACAACCATGTTCTATTCCCCCTTTCTCACTATAGCAGCAGTCTTCAACCCATCATCTCACAGATAGAGAAAGGAGAATAGCTTTATCCTGTTCATTTGCCTTCCATTTTCTAGCTGTTAGATCAGATGAAAGACTACCATTTTTGAAGCTTTGCATTTAGATAGACATTGCTACACAGCAGGGACATCAAACAATCTGACTAAGTAGGGAAAATACCTCAAGGAACAATGTGCAGGTTAAGATGTGAGTAACAGTAAGCACAAGTTTGACAATGCTTTAGGAATCAAATACTAAACCGTTGTTCTTGCAAAGAGCGTAAGGTGGTGCTATATTCTGTAAATTATTCATGTCAAATTACAAACACGTATGTAAATTTGGGAAGCTAAAAGATGATTTTCTGTTTTCGTTTTAGTATGTCAATTCAAAGCATAACAGAAGTTGTCAAAAAAACATAGTGGGAAATATTTGTATTAGAAATGTTAATCATAAAGAAATGTTAGGCATTACCTGCGGCTGCCAGTGCTGGCCACTGCCCAAATCATGCATCCCACTGCTATTACAATTGAAATTATTATTGGAACTGTCCACGCACTCATGCATCATTCCAAATAAAAAGCAATGTTTGTGAGAGGAATTGTTCCTATGATTAAAGCAAAGAGCTTCAGTTCAACGGTACAAACCCGTTCCATATGCACAGAAAAAGTCTTGCTAGTTCGACTTGCCAGTAGCCTTGCATGAGGCTACTTCACCAATGAGTGCGAGCATATCACAGTTTCTTTCAGGAAAAAGACTTTTCTCAGGTATTTCTTTTGCTGCCCATTGCGCACAGAGGTCTTTGACTTCAGTAGAGCAGAATGTGAAGTTAAGAAACCTTAGCAGCTACCCAATGCAGAGAGAACATTTTAGAACATGATACACTGCTTTCCTTTTTTTGTTAGTGACTTTCAATCTTGACCAAAACCGACACAAAGAATATTTTGCAGAAATTTAAGATCTCCATTAGCCATCTTCTAATTAATTGTGATTCAGCTACGGTTGAAGCCCAACAGGTCAGCATGCTGTTCATGCACAGCTGTAGCACTTCTGTAACTGCTTAGTTTTTCCTCCCCAAAGTTACTTACGTGGCTTTGAACATGTCACAAAACTTCACTGACAAAAAGAAAACGCATGGAAGACTGTACTATGAAACATTTTAAATTTAGACATTCGCCACATTTTGACATCCACTGTTTTCTTCTGTCAGAAATGTAAAGTTGGCATCGGTCCAACTTCATTATAGCAATATTTTCTTACTGTCCCAAAAAGATGGGTGAACTGCAGAAAAAAATATATTTCTGAATATAAGATAAATAAGAAGAATTTTTGGGTGCTAGACTCTGATCCGCACCCAATGAATCACTGTGTATTTATTGATTGATTTTGACAGAGTTTGTATTATGCCCTTAATAGTTAGTGTTAAAAAAAAAAAAGTTGTGCTTCTACTTACACCTTTTCATGTTTATTGATCGATTTCAGTCTTTGTATGATGCTAATCAATAGTAATCAATATCTGCAGCTGCTTTTTTTCAGTCAGTTCTTACTGGCTTGTACAAAGAAAGAACAATCCAAAATTGGGAAAATGTGTGATGGTTTTATATGCTATATATCATGTTTGAACAAGGTGAAATTGCAGGTTAAATTGCATGGAGGTCCAGATACCTAAACAGACTGCAAAAAATTCCTTTGAGATTATGTTTTTAAATTTTAATATAGAACAAATGTCACTGTATAGCAATGTCGAAGATATAAAGGACTTCAGAGTTCAATAACAAATACAGAGTTGTTATTTGAAACAAAAATGTAACTCATGAGAACAATCAGTTCAGTTTTCTAGCAGCAGTTATACTATGTGGTCATAACCATTTTTTCCCTTTTATACAGGAGTCTCAAGGTGCACATTTTTAATGTATCCGAGCAGTTTCCAGTTAATGTTTTATATTTCTATAGCTATTATTTTCTGTTGAAAGAAAACTAGTAAAGGTTCAGTCAAGAAAGGGAAAACAAAGGAAAAAGATCAATATTAACACTCTACAAATATTGACTTAGGAAAGTGACTTTGTTGTCTTTCTCCCACAGGAATTTATATTGAATGAGTGATTTATTTAAAAGAAAACACTGATAGGACATATTAGTCTAACTAAAAATCAATATTTTCAGGCTACAGCATATATTTACAAATTAATGCCCAACAAACCGAATAGGCTCACAGATCTGTTATTTATTTTCAATTACCTTTCATATAAAGGTTTATGATACACAATCTTTCAGACTACTTAAGCATTTAAAGTTCTCACCAACCTAATAAATTATTAAATTTTAAATTTCTCAAAAAGTCATTAAACGTTTTATCCAACAGTGGTTTCATTTATAAAAAACATACTTTGTTCTATTAAACCTTCACACCTGAAAAATTATTTTCAATAACTAGATGTCAGCAAAACCAACAGTATATAAAAACCTTAATAATAATATGTATGAAGAAACCTCTCAGTAGTTTATAGCTGCCCTTGACAAACTGTTAATAAAACATAAGCTAAAAATCAGAGAAAAACGGTTTCTTATTTAAAATGCAATAACATATATGCCTAGAGGAAAACAGCATAATTTCAATGGGACTAGCTTACATGATACCTTCATTGTGTCTGGCTCAATTAGCTTTGAGTTTCTGTTGCTACTGGCACCCATGCTGATAGTGGTAGAAATGGATGCTTTGCAACTTTGAGCTGATGATGGTCTTGAAGGAGTTCTGCTATCACCTATAAACATAGATATTTAGTTACAATTACGTTATTTCAAGTTACTCCTCGTGCTATTTATCATAAAGCCTTACATTTATAGGCACACAGAGAAAAAAAACGAATGACAACAACTTCAATCAGATAAGCTGATTTCCCTTACAATTATGTAACATTTAATAATCCTTTACTTCCCTGACTGTACATCCCAGGTTAATGGGCATACGAACGGCAGAACCTTGGAATCCAAATCAGCCCGAAGGACACAAAATTGTTAACAGATGATTCAATTTACCTTGGAATTAAGGTAAATCTGTCCTAAGTGGATAGGTTTAACCTGTTTCTAATTTAAAGTTATTTCTTTCCAGGACAATGTAGTTTCCCTGCCAGACAGCACATCACTTATGCACAGCTGCTCAATGCAATCACTTCCAAGCCTTTACTTTCAGGTTCCTTATGTTGGGGCAACTCTGCTGCTACAATTGTCGATTTAGCTACATAAACTCAGTCTTCATCACTGTTTTGTCATCTTTGCACCTCTTCAGTACTGCCTAGAATTGAAGCAGCTTACAACAGCACACACTACATGCAAATATTTCATACATGGTACCTTTGCAGTCTGTTAGCCTGTGTTTTTTTCCAGTTTGGGAAGGTTTGTAAGTATCTTTGTAACTTCAAGAAGAATATTAAATTCTCATATTGATTGCATTCAAAAAGCAGCCTTGATAATTGAAAGAAACAGACTGCTTATTGATAAACGTTTAAGGTTTCATCTCTGATCTGGGAAAGAACTAACTTGCTATGTTGCAACACCCGAGCATTCATTTTCTCTCTCCCCTCTGGACTGCATCACATGAGAGTCGACGAAATTCACCTTTAAGAATTTCAGAGCTTCAGATCATAGATGCAGCCAAAGTCCATTCAAACACGGGGGTCAGATATTCTAAGATATTTATGCAATTGCCACAGTAGAAATTTGTATTAGTCAATAACATCCTCAACAATCTGAGAAAAATTAAAATACTCAACTGTTCATTGACCCAGAGCATGAACTCCAGCAGAAAGGAAACTCCCAATATGAAATATAAATACCTTTTGTCGGTGCTAGTTTGTGATCAGTTGTCCTCGAGATTCTTGGTGATGGTTTTGACACTGGCAGTGTGATTCCTTCAGAGGAAGTTTCGGTTTGACTTCCAAACTGCTGTTGCCTCAGTCGACTATCAACTTCCAGTTTCTCTCGTGCAGTCTTGCGGCACTGCTCACTGGTTGTCATGTATAAGTCACAAAACTTTAAATAAAGAAAAAAGTAATCTGTTAAGTGAAACATTCTTTCTCACAATTTTAAGGATTAAAATGTAACATTAGTAAGGAAAGGACAGGTCAATAGATGTAAGACATTTTCTCTTAAAGCACAGTATTAATTTTCATTTTCATGAATCAGAGCAACCACTCAAGTGACACAGTAAAATGGAGCCATGATTCAAGAAGGTGGTCCAACATTGAATGAAAATTAAGTGTGACTTTCAACCCAAGAGGTGATTTATATTTCTTTCTAGATATTTTAAGACTGATTTTTTTAACATATTTTTAATAGGGGGTTGTTTTTCTCCTATGAAACTATATTTATGTAAAAGTCTTTGTGGACCGTTTATTCAGTTAAAAATTTAGTCATTGCTTAGAGATTATGTCAAAAAAGCTGCTAAGATGTTGCATCTTGAAAATTAGATGTTCAACATATACAATAAGGTCCCCCACACAAGAAATTATGTAGCATCACAGACATAGCACCTCTCATTGATTAGTTAAGTTTGCTGTCAATTGTCATCTTTATCCTCCCATTCCTTAACTCTTATCTTCACACACGCTGTTAGGCATCGTGCTTACTATTAGGCTCTGCCTAATACATTAAGTTCACTTGCAGCAAGTGACCTTTTCAAGAATAATAGCCAGAGCAGCATATTTTGAGTTAAAGTGTGGGAAACGGAAATATTTACCAGCCCATGTCCCAGTACATAGGCAGTTAGGGAGGGCTTGGATAAGGTCATCAACAGACCAACACATGGAGGTGGTTTGTACTGCGTTTGATAATGCTAATATTGTCAATAACATCAAGCCAAAAACACAAGACCAAATAATACTGCTCTGTTTGCCATACCTTGTTGTAGTCAAGTTTGCCACTGCAGTTAAAGTCAGCTTGTTTAATAATTGCATTCACTTCATCCTGAGTCATTTTTTCACCTCTCTGCAATAAAAAGAACTCAGTTTGGGTTCCTAATCAAGAATGCTGTTCACCTACTGCACACATCTAATAAAAATACAAAACAAGAGTATCTTAATATCCTTTCAGGGAATCTTATCTTGCAATACACTTAAATGGATTTTGATTTGAATCATCAAAACAGAGGTCAACATCTTAAAAAATTATGTCTCTACAATGCTACATAATACCAAAAAAATGAATTGCAATTTTGTGGCGTCTTCTGGAAACCTAGCGTGAATGACACTTACATCAATTTCAGAAAATCTTCCATGAATTGGGGAATCCCAGCTCTCAGTCATTGTTACTTAAGACTGTAGCATGTTAACAACCAAGAGCTAACTTCATAATAGTTAGTTTCACTTATTTACTCGAGCTAGCCTAGTAGATCAGTCTACATCTGCAAATTAGTTTACTAGAAAGGTTATTCCAGGCATGAATTTGCCTTGCACCTATCTCTACTTGGAATTATTAGCGTGAAGCCAAAGCAATTTCTCTCCTTTTGGAACCAAGTCTGAAGTTGCATGTCAGAATACCATCTCGAGTGCCCCACTTGCAATGTAGAAAAAAGGTACATCTCTCAGGAAGAAAGCATGTCTTCCACAAAGTCCTCCAGCAATTTCCTCTACACAGGTACACTGTTAGCAATGACACAGCAATATGTGATTGCTCTACAGAAATCTACTTCACATCCCTTTTCAGCTATAGATGCATGGCGTACACCTGGGACTGAAAACTAATGTGAACTTCATTGTTGGTAAACATGTGATGTGGACATAAGGTCTGGGAGCCATAGTGGATTGCAACAAAGCAAATCCCGATCCTCCCCTCTTTGAACGCACCGGTTGCTACTGCAGGTGCATCTAGTAAGTTCTTCAGTCTGTGTCTATATAAAGCAATGCCCTGACTTTATGTAATGATACAGAGTTTATAGCTCTTCATGGCACTACTACAGTAGCACTCAATATCTGTTACTTCTATCTTCCCTTATATAAAGAATATTTCCTTGCAACTATATCTTTTTTGTTCATGCAGAATGAGGATTGAAGGTTCTGCCACAATGTTTGAAGTAAACAAATAATTTTGTTTTATCAGGTCAACCACAACAAACATAGTATGTAAATTGTTTGATCCTTCTGTCCTGGTTTGCTCTCCTCTACATTACCTTAAAATTGTTTTATTCTCACTTTTGAGTGCTCTACTAGAATTCTACTACTAGTCCATTTTTAACTGTTACTCCCTAGTGTTTGTGCTGTGCAAGATGATTTGCTTTTAAGATGAAGGGTTGGGGGTTTTTCATTGTACAGAGCAAAAAAAAACCTGACAGAACAGAGAAAGAAAATCATTGTAATCATCTGTGATGTACATCTATGTAGTTTAAAGTCAGTGCATCAGCTCTACACCAACTTGGAAGACTGTTTTGTTTCGGGGGTTTGTTTGCTTGCTTTGCAGATCCACAGAGGACCTGGATTTTAATCTTGTCAACACTCCTAGTTTTATGATACTCTTGCTAATGTTTTCTTTAAGGTTTCATCTCCTACAATCTCATATCATCATAAAAATCTCAGCTGCTATTTTTAAAAAATTCTTTTTTGTCCTTTCAGATAATACAATGAAGCTTAACAATATGGTGGCAGTTCAGCAGCTAAATAAGAAGTTCCAGACATTCTTTAGTGTCATCATTAATGACGTGTACAGGCAAGCCTTATGACATTTGCATGCTTTGGCTTGATAATGCGTAATCTATAACTAAAGTACTGACCTGCCCTAGCACAATTTATCTTAAGACCTCAGTGAACTACAGAACATCATAGCTGTGATAGAACTAAAACACTAACTTTAATATTTTATGTATAACTTGGATAGATGTTGTTTTTTAACTTTGTATCTGAACACACAGAGACAACTTGTGAGGGGAGAACAGCAAAGGTATGTCATCAACTGTCTTGATAAAAGTTGATAATCCCAAAGGGCTGCAGAGGGGCTCTGCAGAGAACAGAATGATTTGCACTAACTTAACCAATGCAGAGACATGGGCTTCCCTTTCTGTTACTCCAGTGCAGTATATCTAGGGTTTCACCAAAACACTCTTTGAAAGCATTAGAAATATTTTCTCTGACAGCATCCACCTTCAAAGTGCAATTGCTGAACAGACCAACAGTTTATCAACTGCAAGACTATAACGGGAAAAAAATGGAAGAAACATCATAGATAATCACAGAAAACAAGACATAAAATTGAAAAAAAAAAAATCAATTATTCATTCTTTTGATCAGGAATATGTGTTTTCACATTCAGAATTGTTTCCAAAAATCCCTACTAATGGGTAAAGATGGATAATTAAGTTTCTACTGATACTTACCGTTGTAAGAATTTTATGAAGTTCATCATGTAAAATATATCCTGTGTTATCTGTGTCTATTTTTCCAAATGCTTCGAGCAGTTCAGTTTTTGTAGTTGGTTTTTCTTTTTTCAAAATAGTACAAAAATCATCAAAATTCAGTGTAGTCGTTTGTGAAGTCCAATATTTATTAATTGTCTTCTGAGATGGATTTCTTCCAGCCTGTTGAAGTACTGGACAAAAAACACAATATTATCTATATATTCCAGCTGTCAGTAAAGGAGTTTTCTCAAAACATCCTTTAATCGCTTCCCATGTTCAGAATTTTTTTTTAAGCCAAATCAATCCAAGGGAAGAATGGGTCTGAAGGACAGTTTTGCTTATTGTCTCAGTCCAGTATGCTACTGATACAGACTGACTGTGACCTTCCCTGGCCTTGAATTGTGTGGTTTGTACCAGAGAGATTCAAGCAGCCTGAGGGGCAGATGAGCTCACTCGCGTATTCTTTTGAAAGGAGTCATCAAACAGGCAGTGCCGGGCATCCTAGATCATCTCTCACAAACTGTGATCCAGCACAGAGATGACATATGCTGCACTGCTGAGAATCACATCCACTTTCTTCTACAGAAGAAGGGAGAAACCAGACAGCAGTCTGTGACTTTTTATAACACAACAATATCACAGGAATTATTTTGCTTAAAGGCTTTGATCTGCAGCTTCCACTTACTCACATGCACTGTTCTACTAAACTCAATGGAATGTCTCCCTTAACGAAAGTTAACGGGTTCAAACTATTAATTAAGCAAAATATCCATGAACTTAAAGACAGACTCCTCAAGAGACAAGTGTTAAATTCAGCCCAGTGTGTACGCCCCTGCCTTAATATCAAGAACCTATTATTTGTAAGCTTGCACGTTATTAGATCCTGTTTCTACTGAGATACACAAAAGTCTTTCCATTTACTTTCCCAAGAATTGAGATCTGGTGTAGAATTTATCTTACACAATCTTTTATGTCACATCTATACATTGGAACTTACCAATTCAAGTTACGCAACATGACTTTCACGTGTAAAGGAAAAATGATACCAACAGACATACGTTGTTAACATCAACAGCCAATACCCTACACACAACCAGCTCACTGCTCCTACACCTGGCATTCTTCAAAACGAATTTACTGGATCTAGTTAGCCTCTTGAAAGTCTTTACCAAAGACATCCTTTCATCAGTTTCCAGTGTGAAGAAGGTATTATGTTAAATCAAAATTAAATTCAAATGCACAGTCTATCTGAAACTGGAGGTATGCTTTTGTATCTTCCCATATAATCAGGTTTTTGGGGGAAACACAAGAGATCTTTCATCTCTACCTAAGCTGGCAGTTTGACTTTTAGCCAGCTGACCAATGACCAAGTCTATACCAGCTGACAGCAGTTCAGTAGCATCTGTGAAATGAGGTGGTGGCATCGTTACAAATCTCAGCAGGCAACTGCGTCACCATAAAAGCAAACAAACAAAACCAGACACCTTTGTTGCTAATCTTTGACTGAATGCCAAGGACTAAATAAAGATTTCTGCCCTGTCACCTCTACAAGCAGAGTCAGGAGAATACAGCAAAGCTTACATCTTTATCCATGCAACGCTTGGGGACATAGCAATTGTTTAAGGATTTCAATGTCAAGGTCAGCCAGGGAAGGGCAGTTAGTCTGTGTGTTTGTTTACGTGGATAGCTGAGTTCCCTAGAATGTCGATACAGCACAGTATTCACTCACATTTAACAGAGTATCCTTCAAATATATATACAATTCTGTATTTTTATACATCCTTGGAGATCAGCACTTGCCATACCCTACAGGCCTCCCAAATTTGTACTTCTGGAAGTTCAATTAGACTGCACCTTTTATTTACACTTCTTTACAGGCTGATTCTGCTAAATACCTTAAGTAATATTACAACACAGAAAATGAAGCTACTGTCGTGAATAAGAAAAACTCCTATGAATAAAATTTTGCAGGGCCAATCTTTAAGTGAACATTTCACAGTTCAGAATATTAGCCAAACATCATGTAACAAGAGATGCTTAAACACTGGCACTACTCATTTGATAAATGCCAGAATTTACTTAAGATGCAATATAAGTCTATAACAACTCTCAATGCTTACAAATTTTAAAAGAAGTTCTTAAATATCTCTGAAAAGACTGGGAGCCCGAGCCACTAATTGCCCTTTCTGAGTTGACCTTGAAACCAAAATGCCCAAACATTTGCTATCTAGTAAAGTGGCATATGGATAGAGATGAAAGCCAAAGCACATATAAAGGAGATGACATTTGTTCACACCACTCCTATCTTAAAATCCAGATTATCCAAAACTATCATTAGGATGTTACAAAAGCACTTTTATTACAGCTGAGACAGCCTGGATAACACGAAGTCACAAGCTGACAGAATGTGCTTGCTAATGGGTAGAATTTTACGCCCTGATAT
>NW_009648149.1:3161713-3165512 GCF_000708025.1 Charadrius vociferus
GGGAAAGAAGCTACAATCAGTGCACTAGACAAGTACACTCAGCTTTTATAATGGTGGATTCCACGCGGAGATCTCATGCATTTTAGGTACAGGCAATGCAGCCGTTAGTGAGAAATATTTCCTCACATGTGCAAAAAAAAATATGGTCACTAGAATTATGATAAAACTAAATTATTTGATAGCACAACATGTTTTACCCCTGAGCTATTGCTTAGGGTTTTTTTTAGTACAAACAACTGCAAGGCCATTATACAAATACCTTTTACTGGCATCACAATCTATGAGGAGGATTTGAGAAAGCAACCTATTCTCCCATCAATCCCAAGTGCATTCTGAGCTGCACTCAGAAACCCACAAAATAAAAATCCTTAGTTTTCAAATTATACATTTTGGTTCTCTTTATCTAACTGAAGGTTTATGTTCTCATGCTTTCTTTGTGAACCATGTGAGCTAGAAACAGTTTTTTCCAATAAAGCAAGCTAAGATTTTCACATCACGAAACTCCAAGTAGAAAACAGGACTGAAAGACGCTTTCATGAGTTTCCTGACACAATCCCATGCTATTGCATACAACCACAAATAAAGTTTTTCATGAAAGGACAAAAATGCTCTAAGAAAGAAAACAAACAAAACAAACCATGGTAAGACATAGTAAACAATCCTACAACTCCAAGAGATAGCAAAGTTGGTATTGTATTTGCTTGAGAAATTTTATCTGGGATAGTGAAACCTATTTCACAGGTTATTACTCAGATTTACTCCTTTCCTGTCTTACTTGGTCACTAAGATATATTATAAAGAAATCAATTTCCAATACACAGCCCTATCATTTTTCAGGTAAACTTTTGTAACTTTCCTAATAATTCCATGCAAAGAACTTTGAAATTCGATAGGTTTTCAAAGCAAATGTTGTTAAGCTCCACAGCTTTCAGTATCTACTAACACCTTTATCTAGTACAGCTGAAGCATTCAGAGATATTTTTTTCCTGTTGTACTGCTGACAGCAATACCACTCATACACAAATATAGTATGGATGAAAACACAAAAACTTTTGATTTTAGTCCATCAGAACATAGTTATTTGGTAGGATATTAAATAAAGTAAGAATTCTTATGAAACACCAGCGTCTGAAACAGTCCATTTGATCACACAAAGTTGCTAGAGGAAAGGCAGTATTTTCACATATTACTCAAAGCGGCTTAGAACTGAACTGTGAGACTATCTTTAGGGGTAAATTAGCATATCCATGCCTGCAGTAACAACCTCTTCTATGAGTCTGCAAACCTCTGTACCAATTAATCCCAGATACCACAGAGATTTTCTGTGCCAGGGCAACTGCCCACTATAAACTGAACTGAGACCAACTCACTTAATTTGTAGTAGGAAAAAAATTATTGCAGAAATATCACAATCAAAAAGCAGTACTGATGCCCACCTCAGGTAAGCAACACTACCGTCAAATTTGGTGTTGTTAAACAACTCACTTAGGTCCCCTGTAAACTGTCAGCTGGTATTGACTTTTGCCCATTCATACTGGTGATTTACAGATTAAAACCTCTGTACGCTATTCCTACTTCCACGAGTCGTCCAACACCTAGCAAGAAAGATTAAGGATTTGAGGAAAATTAAAAACTTTGAGGAATGGTGGTTTCTATAAAGTGTTAAAAATCGCTATGTGACATATTTTATGACAGGTAATGATGAAAACTTCTTCAAAGATACAGCCACCAACACTTGAAATCTTAACCCTACCTAAAACTACCGTAAATTCCTTAAAACAGTTACTGAGTTTATGCGTTTGGATACTCTCACAACTGAATTGCTGACTGCTGTTTGTAAACTACCCACTGCAATCACCACACACAATAGTTATGGGGAAAAAAATATCTAATCATTACCTAAACCGAGTTGTTCCTTTGATTTAATATTCTCTAAGCTGCTTTTCAAAACAGTTAGATAAGCTGCTCTGCAGTTCATGTAAAAGATTGCTTCTTCTGCATGCTGGGACTTCTTTGCTTGGGAACTTTCCGAGTGTGTGACCTTCTGAATGGAGAGGGATGCGTTATTCTCAGGACTGCCGGCCATTCTGTGAAGAATACAGTCACAGTTAGAATTTGTTATCTTCTTGCCTGTTTAATAATGTCTCTGCTTTGTCCTCTGAAACACAGACTAGCACAAATTATCCTAACATCTAGGTCATATGTTCTCCATTCTCTAAATCTGGGATGGGAATACATACCTACGCTTGTAGGTAGGCACCATGAGATCTCCAAACAAAAACAGCTTGAGCTCTACTTATTAGTCACAATTTATTCTTTATTGGCAGTAAAAAGTGTCGTTTTATTGTATTTTATTTTAATTTCAGATATTTGATATCACAATTATTATATAGTCATGTTATTTGAAAGCAAAAAGACGCATTTTTGAGTTATCTGTGATCTAAACATGGATAGCAATGGTTTGTAAGTAAACCACTAGGAATTGTCCTTACTACACATTTCTACTCGAATTTCTACTCTTGCCACATCAGCTAAACTCTCCTAATGACAGAAACAACATGAGAATTTGTACAAAAGTGCACTTGTTGGCTCTGATGACTCTACTACCATTGTCTATGCCTAGCACAGTTTGTCACAATGGTAAATTAATGAGCATACCATACCCACTACTGGTTTCCTCCCAGAGCCACTCTCGTTGATACAGTTGACCAGCAGTAGGAAAGGTGGCATTTTGTTTTCCTGAAACCACTCCAATTTAAACATGGCCACAGGTGCGAGGCACAGAATTATTTAAAATACTTTTTCACCAAACAACAATAACAAAGTAAATATTATCAAGAACGGATGCAGCGCTTATCTCACTGGAGAGCGCTCTATGGCTGCATGATCACGACTGACTCATGTCGTGTTGGATTCTCTATTATACCTCTTGGTGTTAACAGCAGAGTAAAAGCTCCCTTTGTCCTCCAGTGAAAACTACATGTGTGTTTATGCTGAACTGTGTATTTGTGAGGATTTCCTCCTCACTCAAAAGTTGACTTTCATCTTTCCAAGACTGATTTAGCTGGAAAACTGGGTAGCTTTACACAGCCTCAGCAGAGACACTGTGTAGTGTCATAAACACCATATAATGTTCAGTGTTAAAAAAACGCTATAATAATTATGAAATTGATTACATGCTTTTTTTCTAGTGCCCATACCAGAATGGGCTTTTGTTTTCTGTTTTTACAGTTATAACTTGATGAAACATATAGCTAATAGTAAAATTGGTCAAAATTTTAACCCTTAATCCTTCAAGTATGCGAAGTGAAATACACTTATTTGTACTTTTAAGACTTATCTAATAAACAGAAATAAGTAAATCTGAAGCTAAGAACGTGCATAAAACCACGTAACTTCGGCTTTTTACACACAATACTACCCATATAATTGTGAAACAATGAAAAAAAATACGAAATGCATTTTTTCTAAATTATTAAAATGATTCAAAGCAATAACTAATACTGTTTGCTCACCAATGGCCAGTAAACTTTAACAGCAGCTTTCTGCTTTTACCAAGGGTGATTAAGGTTTTTAGAAGGCCATCACAGAGGGACACTAAATCGTGTTGTACTGTTGGTCTAACAGCCTCTCATATTATTTTACCCAATGTTGACTTCAGAAAATATATTCCAGTATAATAAATTGAATATCTCAAGTTCAGCAACAAGACAACGACATCATAGGGTCCCCTTCAGGACTCATTGGATTTTTACTCAGGAGGCCTAAATCACTTGCACCTTCTTGAGTTATATAGGTC
>NW_009648149.1:3165560-3166368 GCF_000708025.1 Charadrius vociferus
TAATACACAGGCCGCCTGGCTGACACTTTAATATTACACTGGCATTAGAAGGACCCCATAGGGACACTGTGATACAGTCTGGTTACTGCAAACGGGTGTCACGATAATTAAGCGCCAGTGTTACACACACAAAATGGAAGTGGGTTAAAGTCAAGGAGGAAAAGAAGAATAAATGTTAATTTTCCAGTAACTAGTTTATAAAATGTGAACTCTCGTTTACACTCCTTAGACTTCCCCTTACCGAGATATTTCTTACGTGGGCCACATTTCTGCCACGAAGCGCTGCCGATACATTGCTCAGAAACCTGGTGAGCAATAGCTTCGCAATAGCACTGCCAGCAACCCCATGGCTTATGTGGTTATGTTTTTACTGGACAAAATGACACTTCAGACAAAATAGACAGCGGGGAGCAATCCGACCTGGGCTGAAGTGGGAGGACAACGCAGCCTAACCATTACTTTCAATTCTAGTTGCTGGGATTTTAATAAATAAAAAGCGTCTTCCAACCAGGAATTAAGCCATACCCTCCTTGGCAATACTGACCTTTACGAGGCTGAAATTCACCTCCACCCACAGCAAACATGCACCCAGAGGGAAGCTTCGCCCTGCTGCTCCTTAAGCTCCCGAGCCTGAGCCCTCAGGCCTCGCTCACCTGAAATGAGGAAACTTTTACCACATGAATCTCATTACCTCCCTCCCCGGTGTGCGCAGGGATCTTTTTGAGCAAGATTTACCACCCACCATCGCGCAAAAGGTATTACAATCGCTTTCCCTCAGTTGGGGGGGGGGCGGGGATCGATTCTCCCG
>NW_009648149.1:3166568-3173866 GCF_000708025.1 Charadrius vociferus
GGGGGAAGGGGGTGAGCCCGGCGCCGGGAGCCGCTCTCCGCCTTCTCACTGCCGGAGCGGAGCGGGGCGGGCGGTGGAGCCGGGGTCCGTGTGGGACGCGGTGAGGCGGAGCGCTTCTCCCCGGCGGCGGGGAGCTTGTTCCCTCAGGAGAAAGGTGCTCCTCGGGGTGTCCCGGAGAGGGAAGGGAGGAGCACCCCGCTGCCTGGGGAAGGGGGTTTTGTTCCCAGCTCTGTCTTCCAGTTGTTGGATGGGACCGGGAAACAGTTGAGGTGGTCGTTCCTCGGGGCAGGGCCTTGTCCGGACCGAGTTTGGGTGGGCGATGCCCACTGGCATGGGTAATGCTTTCTGTATGTTACGTGTTCCTGGAGTACTGCGTCCAGCTCTGGAGTCCTCAGCACAAGAAGGACATGGAGCTGATGGAGCGAGGCCAGAGGAGGCCCCGGAGATGCTGGGAGGGCTGGAGCCCCTCTGCTGGGAGGACAGGCTGGGAG
This sequence comes from Charadrius vociferus, assembly GCF_000708025.1. Lineage (NCBI taxonomy): Eukaryota > Metazoa > Chordata > Aves > Charadriiformes > Charadriidae > Charadrius > Charadrius vociferus. Next base: position 3,167,060 of record NW_009648149.1, read on the forward strand.
AGTTGGGGGGGTCAGCCTGGAGAAGAGAAGGCGAAAAAGGGGAGACCTCAGAGCCCCTTCCAGTGCCTAAAGGGGCTCCAGGAGAGCTGGGGAGGGACTCTGGATCAGGGAGGGGAGCCACAGGATGAGGAGGAATGGTTTTAAACTGAAAGAGGGGAGATTTAGATGAGATATTAGGAAGAAATTGTTGCCTGTGCGGGTTGCGAGCCCCTGGGGCAGGTTGCCCCGAGAAGCTGTGGCTGCCCCATCCCTGGAGGTGTTCAAGGCCAGGTTGGACGGGGCTTGGAGCAACCTGGGCTGGTGGGAGGTGTTCCTGCCCAGGGCAGGGTGGGTGGAACTGGATGATCTTCATATTGTCTCCAATGGGAATAAATCCTGTTCGTATTTCTCCTATTCTTTGTAATTTATCAAGCAATAGTCATGTAAGTCTGATGCTATTCTTGTGTGTCTTTCCTAATCGTGGGCTTCTGAGGAACAATAAAGAAAATGTGTAGGACATTGCTAACTTCAACAGTGGTAAGTGAGGCCATAAGACTTTTGATGCCTATATATAAGCTTGGGATATTGTCTCAGTTTAAAGCTTCTTATGTGATTTCAAAGATAACTTATGGTAGAGCTAACGTAGGTTCCAACTTCTGCCAGTCTTTCTCTTGACCACTGGGAGTTGAACTAATCATGCAAGACAGTAGTAATACAAAGGAAACTTAGCAATATACAAGCTTTGGGGTTTTTTTAGTGTTTAAGTCTGTTTCTCACTGTTTGCACAGTGAGTTTAACTACCATTTAAACTGAATATAGAAAATGGTCATATATTCTTTCTGCTTTTCCAATTAATAAGTTGGTTTGAAGATGAAGCAATATGTAAATAGCACAGAGGTGTATTTTGGGGGGGGGGGGGGGGGGGTGTCCAGTAAAGCAGAAACTTAAGAGGAAGCTAACTGAAATGGCTTTAAAATGCTCTACAATAATCCCTAGGGTATTTTTAATGAAAGAATATAGTCAAGTCCCTGATTCTGTATGTGACTGCTACCGTTGTATTCATTCATAAATGAATTATGAAGGAAAGTTAACTGTATAATATAATAATATAATATAATGATATTAACAAATCCATTACTTTCTAGAAAGTTAGATTGCATACCTAGACTCTCACTGTTAAGCAGTTCCTGTTAAGCAGATAAGTGCTTTCATCAAAGTGCTAGTCAGGTGAGTAAAGGTCTCCCAGTATTAGCAAGGAACTGACGATATGACCTGGGATGATAGATGAACAATATACTATAGAATTAATATGTAGTTCTTTAACCTGATACATATTATGGGGAAAATAATCATTGAAGGTTTTACAGCTACCTATAAACATGCCGTCATACACTGCATAGTTAAGAAAATAAAATAAGCTTTGTCAGGGAATTTTGAACAAATTCAAGGGTAGTAAACTCAGGTAAATAAGTAGTTGTGTACTCTCATAGCATATGCTGCATCTTTCTATGTCCTTTTCTTGCTTACTCTCTGACATTTGATTCTGCACCATAGCGAAAGTAAGTCTTTTCATACCATATAAAAAAGATAAACCAAACTAAAGCTGGTGCTCTTCCTCCATGGTGGTTCCTGAAATGCTTTAGGAATTTTGTTTGCATCTAGATGCACGTATTGGTTTTTCTCCATGGTCATTTTTTGAAAGATCTGAGAGAAGACGCTTTGGCAAACTGGGTCTTCATGTCAGAAGTCTGGATGAATTTTGTTTCAGTGGTCCTAGCCAGGGACTGCATCTAGACTAAGAGCACAAATTTTAATTATTTTGAGTGAATCACAGTTTCCAGGGATTTATCTTCTCATGTTATGGCATTAGAATGACAATCACTAAAAACGAGCCCACAAGCAAACCAGGCTGCTGGGTAGGATGGATTGGGAAAAGCAAGGCAAAGTTGACCTCCTGAAGCCAAAATTTTATCCATGCATCTCCTTCCAACATTGAAGTGCTTGCCTGGAATGAGGCTGCCTCTTCGTGGCCATAGCTCGGTGTTTGCAGGGGTTTTGCATGCCAGCAGAGAGGTATTTGGGCTGACTGCAACTCTACTGCTGAACACAGTACTTGACAGACTTTAAAGAACATAGTCTTGACCAGTCCACAGCTTTCTAAGAAATGTTCTAAATGTTTATAACTTAGTGGGATTTTCGTGTAGTTTCTCATTTATCTTTATCCTACAGCTATGTTGTGTCCAGATTCTGCTTTACTTTGGCTTCCAGCGTCTTTTGAAGTCCATCATAAAAACTTCCATCATAACATGCCTTAGTATAACATGCAAATGCATTGGCCCCCTAGAGCATCCTTTCAGAGTAGATGTATTAATAAATATAATGTTTCTCTGCTGCCACTGGGGTGGAAGATGTAATGGAGTCTGCATTCCTTAAGCTATATGGGTTTCTATTTAAAAAAAAAAATACATTGTAAAGAATTCCATCAAACTGTTACAGCTTTCACTGCCCTTTGGCAAGAATTTCATACGCTTTTTTAATTTAAATATTACCTGTTTACTTGGCTTTTTTAAGATAGAATACATCTCTTCGCTTTTTTGTAATAGAGATAGTTGTAAAACAATATTCATATAAGACCATTACCTGAGTTATATTTCAAAGATGTGTTTTCATTCTATTTTTCCAATACTTTAATTTACAGTTTTGGAACAGTAACATAAATTTAAACACTGTATGTTTGGAATGAGGTCATCTTAATTCCTTACAAGTCAAAGCGTCTTTTCCAAGATGAAAACTGTGAACTAAGTTCTTGAAATACGATGTATTTTCTAAATTCTGTTTAATTTGATATAATATATATGTTTCTTGGGGACTGTTCTTATAAAGATTTTAATTTTTTTTCCTCATTTTATTTAATGCTTTAAAGTATTGTTAAGATTTAGGAATGTGCTTAAAAAGTTTCAGTTGTCTCTGGGAAAAATAGTCTTAATTTATGTTGACCTTTCTTTCCTTTGAGCATTTAGTCTGCGTTCAATAAAATTTTGATGACTGCTCTTTAGAAGACAGCTGTACGATATAAAGTATTATAAATATTCAGCTTTCCTCTTCTAGCGTTGCCATTAACAGCTGGGCATCCAGTTCAGCAGAGCAGATTTTGCAGAGAGAGCTTGGCATGTTCCTGAATCAGTATAGTGAAGAAGACTAGAAAATAGTTTCTTATGGTTTGGGGACCTGTAAAGACATAGAGCATCTGTTCCCCAGTTAAGTCATAGTCTGGTAGCACTGAATCATGTTAAGAGCTAAAATGATGGGAAGAACTACTTTTTTCACCTTGGCTGTACCTGTGTTTTAAATGCCTGATACATTATTTCTACTAATGGAAAAATAATATCAACCCTTGCTCGTAAGGTATGTAAATGATAATACTTTTGCATTTTTTCATTGTTTATGGTCTTTGAGAAAGAGGTAGATATACAGTGTGATTTCACTTCAGTGTCTTGATTTTTATCTCTGGTATAAAATGGAGAATTGGATTTTCTTATGCAAACACTTTATCCTTCTAAACAAGCAACATTTTTGTTATACAGTATTTTAATCAGGTAATGCTTTGGATGAGATTAGTTTTCTTGTGTCGTACAAAAAATGTGAAACATGAGAAAGGAAAAATCTCTTTGAAATTATAGATTATATATTTTACTACCAGAAATCTCTTTGAAATTATAGATTATATATCTTACTACCAGAAATCTTTGTGTCTAGATGACCATAAAACTTGTCCATATTTTTCTCTTGCAGAGTTAAGAGAGCATTGAAGTTGGACACCGTTAAAAAGGATAATGTAAGTATTTTTTGGTGTATGGAATCATCTGGGCAGTATGTATATGTATGTGTGCATATCTATGTATATGCACACCTATGTGTGTATATAAACATGCTATTTCATTAGAGTTGCATTTCTATTGTTACAGATTGGATGTTGTCAAAAAAAATCTTAACAAGACACAAAATTACTGCTGAAAATAGTATAAAATTTATTGTATTTGATTTGTCATAGAACTGCCTGGCTTTAAGTAATGTACATCTGCATGAATCACTTGAAAATAATGGAGAAATAGGCATATTTTTATTGCCATCACTATTTAGCCAAGAGCTGAATGAGTTAAGATCCTTGGTGAAATTATTTATTAGAAATTAGCTCCGTTATCCTGGAAGCAAATATTCTGCCATGTAATTGTACATCTAACAATATGGAATTGTAACAATGCTGTAATCTGCATATTATAAACTGCAAAATTGAAATGAAAACACTAAAGGCATTTTCATGTCAAGGATATAATTACCTCCCTCAGCTAATCTGGTATAATGAAACAATAAAGTACTAACACTGCAATAAATTTCACCACAGTTATCACAATAAAAATAAAATTGTACTGTTGCTATTATTTTTTTGTAAATGCAGCTATAGTATACTCCCAGTACCAGCATGTCATGACATATGTCAGTTTATTATCTGCTCCTACCAACAGTGGGTGTTGCTGCAGACATCAACACAGAGGAGCTTGTGAGGATGGCAGCGTAAAGGAAGGGAAATTTTGGAAAAGTACGTAGAGAGAAATAGCTGGTCAGCAAATGAGCTCCCAGTAAATCTCCACGTCTCTGTCATTTTGAAGAGATTTGTTTAGATGCAGCACATTTTTGGAGGTCTCAGTGGTGGTTAGCAAAATAGAAATTTGCAATTTTAAAATTTTTTCTAGATGCTTTATTTTTTTTAATTTAAACAAAGGTGGCAAAGTACCGCAGTGGCACTAAAAAAAAATCATTAGCAATTTAATTAGCAGCTTAGTGTACCATTACCCAACTTGTTCTGCTTGGAATGCAGCTGCGACTGTAATTTTGCATCTGTTTCGTGGGCTGTAGTAACGTTTTTGTAGATGAGTGGTCCAGCTGAAATTACATGCAATTCTTTTTCTCCCTTAGAGCTATTCCTTCCCTGCCCCCTTCCCATAAGATAAAACAAAAAGGTTACTTGATGGTTACCTGCATTCAGGTTCTTGTGCAGCAAAAAGCTTAACAAAAGCCTATCTGAACGATAAAAACTTTTACTGGAATCTCAGTAATGTAGGTTTACACTATGATTTTTAGTTTCATACGATGCCTCTAACAGACAGATGTCAAAGATTTAAAGTGTACCATAATTAAATAATGTTATAGAAAGTAGGAAGGATTGTAAAGTAATAAACACACACGGTTTGTGTGAAGTATCTGGTTTAGCTCTGCCACATCCATTGCTGTTTCTACAATTTCTTTCCTGTTATTCAGGAGGCCCTTATTCCACCTGCTGGTCAGACTACCCAGAGCATGCCTGAACTAACCAGATCAGAAATAAGTGCTTGTAGATTTTTGTGATGTTTGTGTGGTATCATTTAAAAAAATGCATAACTGGACCAAGACTCGTCTTCCTGGAAGAGAAGTTCTTACTGACAAATAAATACTGTCCTTTTAAGTACCGCAGTAACTTTTTCCAGGTAGCTGCGCAAAGGAGTCTTAGTTCATATCCAGAAATATGGTGGCTGAGGTGCCTGCTGTTCAAGCAGGAAAAATATCCTGAAAGCATAAGGAGATTGGAGATTCTCCCTGTTACAGAAGAGATTTGATTACATTTAAATGCTTAAAGTGGCATTGATATTTTACTGTAATTAATATTTCATTTAAAGACGTTTTGAAACATTTATTGAACCTGCTTGAATGTGGCAAAATATTAGTGACAACAGACTGAAGATTTCCATCAGGTATTGTTTAAATAGTGGATAGATCACAAAAAGAGTATAAACGGGTGATGTGAAATTGTTTAGGGTAGTCAAGACTAAAACAAGACAGAGCAATATCCAGGAGCTATAAGAAAGCTAGGTAAGCGGGCAGCAAATTAAATCTTTCAAAATACGGTGTAAGTCATGTTACTGATGACCAATACTAACATCGTTAGGTTCTCAATTAAGGGTAACGACTCAAGGCAGAGTAGTAGAAGAAAAGCATTAAAACTGCAGCTTTGTTTAAAAGTACAGAAAGATATATCAGAAATAGAACAGCAAGCAACACTGGAAGTATAATGCCATTGCACATATCAGTATTTTGTCATCACCTGAATTAGAATTGAAGGTACTGTCACTCTATTTTAAAGTATAATTGCAGAAATTATACTTTGAACCTTTATCATTCTCTGGAAGAAAATGAGTGTGAACGTAGGCTTTGGTACAAGAGGCACAAGAAATGCCTTCAAATGAAGGAGATTAAAAGATGAGGATGTTTTAATAGGAGTTCAGTAGTCAATAGCAGGAAAGGGGTATAAGAATATGCTGTATTCTTTTTAGAGGGGATATTGAAGATTCTTTATACTTTTATATAATCAAAGGGAATTTAATAATACTGCAGCGTGGAAAAGTGAAAGCCAATAATGGAGACTTATATGACATGTTAACTTCTAGAACTCATCCTGAAATTTTGGTGAAGTGCAGAAGGTAGTAGAAGCTGTGATAAAAACCCTCATTCATGCAGATAACAGAAGTATGCGTATCTTTGTAGGTGTGAAAAATAGGAGTATTGTGCTTCAGGACACTTAGATCAGCTGCTAACTGTCTGGAAAACTTCTGAGGGTTACCTAATTGTCCATTATACTTCTAGGTACAATGGGTATTCCTGGTTCTTCTGTAAATGTTTACTTTTTAGAAGCAGTTTCCTTATAACACCTCAACAACTTAAGATTAATTATGTAAATGTTAATGTTTTCTATCATTAATTTACTCAGTACTGAAATGTCCCCTTTTCCCGGGTCCT
>NW_009648149.1:3173902-3209984 GCF_000708025.1 Charadrius vociferus
TGTAGCTTTGTGATCTGATATGACTCACATCCTGATATGACTTGTGGCTTTCATACATGTTACCTGGTTACTGCTTTTGCCACCAGAACACCTCTCTTGAAATCTAAAATTGCTGGAGTTAAATTTTCCAGGGAATGTTTGTGGGACCTTGAACCTTTGAGGTTTAGGCCTTCTTGTCTTTCCATTCTGTACTGTGCTCCGAACCCAGACTGCCTTTGCTCTCAACCATGTCCCCGGTAGCCCCAGGAGATTCATGTGCTGAGAAATCCTTACTGGACTTGAATATTTGTATATCGTTTTTTAAATCTGGTTTTAAAAGGAGTAGGATGGGGGTCTTATTCCAGCAAAACAGGACAACATATGGGAAGTATGGAAAGGGAATAAATGAGTTATTAATTTGAAATTGCAGTGGAAATGTCAGATATCAAAGTGCAAATATCAGGTTGTCTGCTTTTTTTTTTTTATTTATTTCTTTTTTCCCCAACTTGGCTTAAGTACTGTGTGTTCTTTAATGAATATAAACCCCAGATCCTCACCTTGTATTTCATTCATGGCATTGAAACAGTGTAATATGCTTACCTATTATACTTTTTCTAACATTAATAAATGGAACAATAAATGGAACTTCAAGAAATTTCAGAATAATCATGTACAATAAAGCTTCCAATGAAGAAATACTGTATGAAATTGAGTGATTGTTATGAGTGACATGAAGACAAATGGTACATACTCAGTTTCATGGGTGGAATGAGGCTCAAGTTGGTAGAAAAGACTAGTTTTTTGGGAAGCGGATGAGTCATTCTTTGCTTGCTACAGTTGCAAAAATAGAGATAAATTTGCTCCTCAAATGCAAAGACCCAGGACTGTAACAAATTAAAAAATGAAGAAATCTCTTATTCTGTCCTTCTGTGGGATTTGCTTTGATGATACTATGTTTCCAAGGGGGAGGAAAATGATTAAACCATAGAAAAAAGTGTCTGTTTCACTGCATTTTGACAGCCCTTCTTTAAGCCCTTGAAAAAGTTTTGAAAGGGACTGGAAAAAGTGGTTTTGCCCCAAATGTCCCTTTAGTCTTTGCATGACAGATGTTAATACAGTGAAATCAGCTGTGTAGTGCTTGCATTCTCCACTTGAGAGGTGGCTAGTCTTGTTTAGAAGCAGTAGTTTACATGCCTGCGGACTTTATCTCCCTGAAACGACAGGTAGGCAAGAATGGGAACGCTGGCATTCTGAAGCTGTTTTCCAGCTTGCCACATGGTGTACCTTCCAGTCTTCTGTTTAATTATTGGCTCAGCTGGATATGGAACAGTGAAGTATTGTAGGTCTGGTAGTATGAATGCTTAATACTTCAAATTCATCTACCTGGAAAATCCTGTAGCCACTTGATCAGTGGTTTCTAAGAGTGTAAGATGACATTAAGATGCTGCTGGTGCTAGTGGAGTCTCCTTTAAGTGGTACATATATATGTATACTTCTATGTACATCTCCTTTTTGACAGTCATTGATGGTGTCATTTAAAGCTGCTAGACTTCTTAGTTGGAATCCAGTTGTTACTAGAGCAGAAGCCCTTTATGTGCAAACCAAGTGTGGTATCGGTTTGTTTTTTTTCTTCTGTATATTAGTAGTGCAGTGAAATCCCAGTTTCTCAGAGTTGCAATTCAGCATCCAATCTAGACTGAACTGTGTCCCAGATAATCCCGGTTAATATTTCAGAATTCCAAACTAGTTCTTCTGAAAACTAATGTGCACAATTCCTTTAACATCGTTAAATAGCTCCTTTTATATCATTAGACATTGAAATCCTAAGACAGAGACAAAATTTTGGATTTAAGGGACTCACTTGGGTTTATTTTTAATTAACACTTGGTTAGAAAATCATTAGAAATAACTATCTTTTGATAGAATTAAAATCTAAAAATAGCTGCTTGTAGTTCATGTGCCTTAAATTCTCAATACTACAGGAAAAATAATACCAGCTTTTGACCACTTAAAAAAAAAAACCACAAAAACTAACAAACAAACAAAAAAGCCACCCAAAAAACCACCCAGGTGTTCATGCCACAATACCTAAATCTCAGAACACCACATACTTTTTGTTTACAAAAACTGGGAGCCTCCTGTTTGAAGGACTTTTTATTCTTTTGAGTAAAACTAATGTGAACGAGGAGGGGGAGTGACAGAGCAGCTTGGTGAGCACCTGGCAGCCAGCGAAGGTCAACCCACCACAACATCTAACGTGGGCTTTCCATAAACGGGAGTACATAAAGTTAGGAATTACTTAGAAAAATCTATTACCGGGTGGTAAATGTTCAGAGAGGCTTTGTCTGGTTTGGGGTGCAATATATGTAACTCTACCAATAGGAAAGGTAGAGGCCAGCATGTATTTAATTTGCAGAAGGAAAGAGTACAACTGTTCTAGGTTTAGATCGACATAGGTAGGTCTTTATCTTTAGCCAATATTCATCCAAATTCTTTGTCTTTTGCTATATTTTAGCCATCTGATGCAACACCTTTGAAGGCCAAAAAGAAAAATCTAAACTCTTACTCACCGACAACAGGAACACGCCAAATGAGTCCATTTTCGTCTCCCACGAGTCATAGTGCACAAGATTTCAGAAATCACCCATCAAATGGTTAGTTGAACGTTCTGTCTTTCTTACTGCAACATTTTTCTGGTTACTGGCTTGATTTAGTAACATGTCTCATGTGGTATGTTTGACTTCTGTTTCCTCTTAAAGAATTTTAATCTCCTTTGGAAAAGCTGATGTTGAGTTTTAAAGCTTGAATCTTTTCAGTGTAAATCTTGGGGGTGTTTATGAAACAAGTTTTGCTTTCTGTTGATCAATATTAAAAACGTTTGACTTTGGCTCAGCAAAAAAACCCCGCGCCGGCATTTTTGTCAATAATTCCGTTAATTCCACTGGTTAGGAATGTTTATGCTAGCCATGTCCTTTGTTTGCTTTCTTTCTAAGCCCCAGCTTTCATTGGCAGAACTGGTATGTGCTGCTGACAGTGACTTTGTTCTTCTTTGGATTATAGGGGCAGATGTTCTGAGGTTGCTGTGTGCTATGTGCTACTTGAGATTATTGCAAGGAAGTCTCTTGCAAGGTGGTGTGATCCATTGTTTATAATACACAGCTCAGGTCTGCGCTCTCTTGTGGTCCGGAGAGCTGGAAAGAAAAGATGTGTGCAGTTGATGCATGTTTAATTCTGTGGCCTTTTAAGAACTATGTTGAGATTTGCAATGTAAGTCCTGGTTTGTGTATTTCCAGGTTTCCAGTGGTAAATGCTTGCACGTATGCGTGCATACATACATATAGCATTTCTTAGCTCCGAGTCTTTCTCTATGAATATTGAAAGTTACGTAGATTTTACCAATCAAAGCTAAAAGGGAAGTTCTGTTAGTTAACCTCTTCTGCTTTGCATTCTTTTATGTAATTTTTTGCTATTGTTTTTTCATAGTAAGGCTCTTCAAGGCAATTTTTAATTAATCTAAGATAACACTGCATGTAATTTGCTTTCAGAAAATATTCCTTTATATAATTACATTATTTCCGGTTCACTTTAGAATATGTGTCCACTTCGTTAACACAGTCACAGTTTTTGATGTAGACAAACTATGACTGCTGCTCAAGAAGTATATTTTCAGTAGACTAACCTGCTTTTATAGCTATATAGGTTGTGGGCTTTTTAAGTATTAAGGAACCGTTAGGTCATCTCGTGTGACTTTTTTATATTACAAAAAAAAAATACAGAGACTTTCTTGTCATCTTTCCAATATAGAGCCCAAGAGCTCAAATAAAAATTTCTTTGCAGTACAATTCCTAGAAAGATGGTTAAGTCTTGATTTGAAGATCCAAATTATTTAAAAAATAATAATAAGAATAAAAATCCATTACATCCCTTTTTAGCAAGTTCCTTGTTCAATTACCTTCACTGTTACAAAAAAAAAAAAAATTCTCCCGTCTGATTGTGAATTTGTCTGGCTTTAATTTTCAGCCATCAGTTCTTGTTATGCCTTTTTGTTGGGTTAAAGAGCTTTTTATGCCCCATATATTTTGGAATTTATGTGCAGTAATTGAGGCCTCACTAACATTCATGAATTATGATGAGTAGAAATATTCTGAGCAGGATAGAATAACCACTGTTTGAAATTTATCTAGATGTCTGAAGATTTTTGCACTAGTTATTTCACCATATGCTCTCATGATGGATCTACAAAAGTGGATTTTTCCTTCCAGGAAAAAAGAGATTTTGTGGTTTGGGTTTGGTGGTGTTTTTTTTTTTAAAGGAATGTGATCAAGAAATTTTGGGATTCTGTTAAAGCTGTCTGACCAAAAAATGAAAATTACTGGAAGCCTTCAAGCTGAAAATACTACAATCTATGAGCATTACATCTCTTTTCCTTAATAAAAATAGCAGAGAACTTAAGGGAGCATGGAAGTATCAGGCATTTTAGTGACAGTATAGCTATGCATAGTTACAGGCCTGTGTGCAGAGGTTTTGTTTTGTTGGGTTTTTTTTTTCCCTAATTAGTAGTCATGCTAGGAAACTAAACAGAAGCAGCTATATCCTAATTCTTTCTTGTACTGGCAGTCTTCATTATCAGCTGGCTTTGTGTCCTTGTTACCTGTTTATCAAACAGTTTTAACACAGTCGGGTTTTTCATAAGCCCTTGCTTATGAAAAAATACCTGGTGTATTGAAAAGACCTCTATCTTAGAACACACTCCCCTTCACAAAATTTGAGATATATGCAGCCAATGTGTTTAATTTTGTGTCCTTTTGAGAACTACGTTAAGATTTGCAGTGAAAGGCCTGATTTATGGACTTCCCGGTTTGGGATGGAGGGAGTAAACCTCTGTCTACCAGAAAGTAAGGATCTTTGCCACTGTGCTTACCCTGTCTTGTGAACAATTCCTCCTCTCAAAACCAATGGCTGCTTCTTCATTCCTAAAAAGATGATTATTTGGCACAGTGGGTATCTCCACACTCCCACTTACTTCACATCCAGAAATCTTAAGTGACATTTAATGAGCCCTTCAAAGTATTGACCCCTGCATTCTTAAAAGACTATAAACAGTCTCTTTTTGGGATTATTTTCCTCTTCAACGATGTTGCTTAAAACATTGTCCTAAGTATTCCCACAGATACCCCTGGTTATGTGTTGAATTTTCTCCTTGGAATTTAAACCGTTAGACAGCAGTCTAACCCCGCTGTTTTCCAACTTTCTTCTTACTGTGAAAAGTAACTCTTCCAGTGTGCAGCATTGACTTAGTTTGTCAGGGAACTTATGTCTTTGACATATAAATTTATCTGTTCTAATTTTCTACAGAGAGAGAAGTATTTTCAAAGTATTCCCAGGTCAGATTTCCATGGCGGTCTCTGTTTTCATCAGTAAAAAGGAAATTTTGTGTTTGCATGTATTAACTCCTACACCAGTCTCAGGATTTGAAATGAATGACACGACATGGATCCATTGAAATGGACGAAATGAAGAGCCTATGTGTCTTCCCGCACTGCTCGTGGTAAATCTGAATCTCTTCATCCTGTACGAAGAAATGTTTCAATGAGAAGAGCTGCCAATAGCTGTTCTCCGTCAGATCAGAGATATGGCTGTTGTTAGTGCGATCAATTGGTATACCTGTACTGGCAGCTGTAATGTCGTGGAAAGGTCAGCTCATACCGTACTTCAATTAATTGTTTTGTCGTGGTGTGGCATCCTATGTTCTCACCCAGAATGGAGCAGTAAGTATTCAGATTCAAGCAAAGTGACCGTGCGTTATACCTAGCCGCTGCTGATCGCTGAATTAAGATTGCCTGTATCCTGAGGGAAGAATCCGATTAGAACAATCTATGTCCCCAGTGACTACAGTCTGAGGCACTGGGAGCAGTACACTTTCTGTTAGTGTCATATGGTTATAACACTATGGTTATAGCACATACCACATCACAAAAGCAGTTCTGAAAAAAAACCCAACTTCTACTTTTTTATGTATAAATGCAGATTTTAATTTTGTGGCTGTCTGCAGAATATGAAACTATACCTCAGCCCGACTGGATATCCACCTGCACTTTAACACTTATCTTTGCAAAAAGCTTTTGAAATGGTATATAATGATAGCAGATACAAAATTAAAAATGCTATGGCCCTTTAGATATGTTCTCTTGAATATCCCTACATGGTTGTAATTACCTGCTTTAATGACCTTCTTTAGTTTTAGTCGATGCTTTTTTGGTGACACAACACATGATAATACACAAACGTTTAAATCTACTACAAGTTTTAAAACTTTTTCAGCATCTCTGCATTTGTATTACATGCCTTATCTCTTAGATGAAAGAAAAAAGGGGCAAAATGTCTTGCATTAAAATGCCTGTATATTAGGATGTCAATGGGAAAGGTGAACATGTACTGTATGTCTATACAGATATTAAGTATGGACATAGGGGAACATTCTTTTTGCCTATAAAAAGACACATCACATGACCATAGCTGACATTTAGATGGATAATTATTCAGTAATGTAGTACTAGCCATCTTTTTTTTTTTTTTTGTGGGTTCATATAGCTACCAGATGGTAGTATACAAGGCTTCCTTTTATATCACAGGTTTCAGGTTGTCCTTTTGAACCGACAATTGCTTTTCTCCTTCGGAAAAGACACTTTTATTTTAAGTGTTGTGGTGTTTTAATAGATTATGCATATCACCTGTAAGTAAGGTGTTAGAGTATAATCAATGTTCTATTTTTCTGTGACCAATATGTAAGAAAACAACAGAATAAAAATTATTACAAAATGAATGCCATTAGCTATGAAAACTTATTTTGCCTTATGTGAAATACACAAAGTAACATACATCTATCTCACTGAGGAGACAGATTGAAATTACTTGTCTTATGAACATGACTTTCTTTTGAATAACAGTGTGGAGGAGTGCCTCAAAAAAGACTAAATATTTACGGAATGCTAAGATTGTTTCAAAAGTAACATTTATTTTAGGAGAAGACATGAACCAACCCAGTTATAACATAGTGTGTCTTTATGATGTTGTCCTACATATGTCCTATTGGTCTGCCTGATAATTCATATATTGCCTAACTACCTCACAACCCAGATAGTGTGTCTTTATGACGTTGTCCTACATATGTATATATTGCCTAACTACCTCACAACCCATTTGTGACATAAATTTCCAAAATAACAGAACACTGAATCTTCTCTAGTTTCTCATCTAACTAACATATTGTTTGCCTAACATATTTTTAAGATTTATTTTAAATTGTTTTATTTTTATTCAAATCAATCCAGGGTTTTGCCATTCCATAGTACTGGTCTAAAAGTAGTATCTGTTTGATAATTGATGACTGATTAAGTGCAAGTTCTATGAGTACTTAGATTTAAAATGAAATCTTTTGGGATCTTAACCTTTAGCTACTGTAGTGGAACAGCTTAAACTTTTATAGCATCTTATCACTCTGAGGTATTTCTAAATGTTTTACAAAATATTAAAATTAAAAATTTATCCTTGAGTGCTGATACTTGTATGTCATAATTTGGATCTAGCAAGAAGAAATCAAAGTGGTTAATGCTTAGTGTGGCTTCTCTTTTTTAATCTGAGACGTATTACAGTGAAACGTGAAAAGCACCTCTTTCCGGAGGGTCTGTTCTAGCATCGATGCATTTGTTAGGGCCACGGTAAAGAGCTGTTATGGTTTCCTCCAAATCTTTCACTGAGAGGTGAATTTTACCTTACAGCAAGAGCTGCTGAATAGGAAGCATTCATAAGAACGTGTATGTGTCTGTTGGAGGGACAGTGGATAAGAACTAATTGAAAACACGTTGTGAATTTCTTTGGCACCAGAAAAAAAAAAAAAAAGTCTTTCTTGGGTTTTGGCTAGATGAGTGTAGTCTGATTGGCTACAAGTGCAGTGAAGTCTAAAGCTTAATTACTAGTATGCAATTCTGAATCACTAATTGTCAAAAGCACTAATGATCTCGTTTAAGTGGAAAACTTATCAGAAAAAAAGAATGAACACATGAATTATTCCTCTCCTCCTTTGTGTGTATGCATACACCTCCACCATTTTGTCTTTAATAAAAATCAGAGCCAAAAGAAATCCACTGCACGTTGTCCAAAAAAGGGACCTTTACACTGCAGTAAAAAATGAGAGACTGAGTGTGTGACTGATACTGTAGAGGCGGGAAATTCTTAAGGTGGAAGTTACAAAAACTCCACACTATATGATGTCTTCAACTTCAGCCACAACTAAAGAGAAATTGTTTCTGCTATTTGGATGTGACCTCTTTATTGCTGAAACCTAGACAGATATAACACTTATAGCGTTGAAAGGTGACCGTATAGACTGTGTGGAGCACAATATCATGACTAGTTATGGTCTCCATAGTTTCAGTAGATTCACCAAAGACTATTGTACTGTGGGATCCTATCAAATGTGACAGTATATCCTGTTTTTTAAGGATTAGTTAGGAGGAATGAAGTACTTTTTTCTGCTAGTCCATCACGGTCCTGATGTGCTAATTGGAGGGCAAGCAGAATTGACAAGCTTTAAAAACAATAGTAATTGATAGACAAGATAAAATTTTAATCTCTTTTTGTTCTAATGCGATTTCTGTCTGAATTGTATAGGTTGTGATAAGTTGTGTAAATAGATGTAAATTCAGAAAATCTTTTCTGATCAGAGGCGTATTGTTATACATAACAATGTACATAATGAGGCCTTTGTAAATGCTGTTGAACATTGTCAAGTAGATAGCAGCCAGTGAGCCAAAGATGTTATTTTAGTGCAGCACTAACTTTCTTAATCTGATCAGCATCACTGAAAACATCGCCCTGTCCACCTGCTTTGGGAAAGCAGTCTGTGTTATATGCTTGTCTTGGAATCATTTAAGAATCATTATCATTTAAGAATTCCCAACCTACAGTGACAGAAAGGATGTCCGCCAACAACACCACAGGTTTTATTAACAAATCCATGGGAATGGACTTTTGTGGTAATACTCTGTTCCTGTTTCCTGATGTAAACATGCAACTGCTCAAAATATCAGTGCACTGAAATGTAGAAATATGACTCGCCATGCAGAATAATGGCAACTGGCATGTGATTTATCATGCCCCATCATATGACAAGCTAGAATATTATATTGTCGTTATAGCATGCCAGAGCCTTTGGACGTAATTTGCAGTATCTCTTTGTAGTTGTTTACAAGATGGAATTGGGGACCAGGCACTTTTTATTAAAGGAAAATGGAGGTTTCATTGCTCAGTCATTATAGTATTTTCATGATAATGCTCTGTGCTAATATGCTGTATTTAGGCAGTTAATAGGATGAAAAGCTTATGAGTAGAACACAGTAACTATGTGTCAGAATTATACTAACTTCCAGTTATTAATACTATAATCCTAAGGTTTCCACAAACATAAATGTAATGTGAATTGATGAGAGGTCAAATTACACAAGAGCAAATTACAGTGAAATTAAGAGTGTTTCATTACAAGGGAATCTGTCCCGCTTCATGAGTGAGTTTTGGTTTTTTCTCTTCCTAAAAGGTCATTGAACAGTCAAGGTTCATACTAATGCCTCTGTCATGTGCTTCAAATGCTCAGTATCTTATTTTTGTCTTTATTGTTTCTTTTCTTTCTTGTGAACCTCCTAGGAGATGGAGCTGAGCAGAATCATTCAGAAAGCGGATTATCCAGAAGAGGGCAGCCTCAAACAGAGGAGGATGCGTAAGTGTATTAAGTGCGTTGCGGGTGCAGTGCCGTGATTTTTACTTACGAAAGAGCAATATTTCATACAGAATTAAATTAATAGCAATTATTTTTTAATACTTCAAATTCCATGTGATTGGGTATTCAAAGGGACTGACTGGCAGTTGTAGGCACAGATTAATGCAGGGTTCGCAATACAACTGTCCAGCCAGTTCTGTCTTGCACTGGTAGTGTGGGGCAGATGACACTGCCAGTTACAGGAGTCACACTCATTACTACACAATGAAGTATCATAATTAAACTACTGAAAGAAAGGTATGCGTTGCCTTTCCAGACTGTTCTGAAAGCGTACATTCCTTTATCATATTTTTGGAGGCATTATGCAGGACCCTTTTTTATTAAAAACTAGGCACAGATGGTCATGGTGAAACTTCATGTTTGCTTTGCAAAATCTTGTAAAATTCTTGTCTTTTCTGACACAGTCTTGTTTCAAGCTATAAGCTTCCCGACATTAATGAGCAGTCCACAGTTAGTAAAGCACTTATTTAAGTGTTTCAGGTGAAGTCTCTGATAAACTACTTTCCTAAACTTGATAGATGTGAGGAAGGAGAAATGATAAAATGTGTTAAAAGTAAGGCTGCTAGCGTC
Source organism: Charadrius vociferus (assembly GCF_000708025.1). Lineage (NCBI taxonomy): Eukaryota > Metazoa > Chordata > Aves > Charadriiformes > Charadriidae > Charadrius > Charadrius vociferus. Next base: position 3,184,284 of record NW_009648149.1, read on the forward strand.
TCATTTTGTTAGTATTGCTTGATCTTTTCTGTTACAGAAAACATATTTAATTGCTTATAACATTGCCAAATCTCAGCTGAAAAGTGAACTGAAATTTTCTGTACCAACAGTGAGATGTCAGGCTTAAATGCATTATCTATTTCAGCCAAAACAAACACATCCATCCCTAAGAGTTAAACAAAGGAAATATTTGGTTTATCTATGATAGAACTTGGTGAAAAAGTGGAAAGCTGTGAATCTCTAAGTTAGATGGTGTCAGGATACTTTTCATCTTTATGGGAAGTTACCCAATTCGGAAATCCTGGAAGTTACGAGGTTTTTTTTAATATGGAAATTGTATATGCTCATTAAAACTACTTTGAGTTTAGGCTTTAGTCGAGCTAAAGATCTGAAAGTTTCCTTCCTCAATGAGCATGTTTGTACTTCTTGCTCCTAATAAAATATTATCCTAGATAATCCCCTGTCCATTTCCAACCTTTTTACTCAACTGAAATTTCATTCACCAGACACTCTTGTGATCTCTTATTAGCAAATTTTTTGAAAAAAAAAATAATATTCCTTATTCTCATTCTTCTTCAATACTGTCTACATTTTTGTTTTTGAAATCTTATTATCCTGTTGTGTTGTCCTGCCTTTTTAGTTGATGCTTCAACTTGTCCGCTGGTGCAATCTTGACGTGTATCTTTGAGATCTTCACGAGAAAGTCTAATTCATGGCTCAGCATCAGCATGGCTATACCACATCTCTTCTTCTCTCCTCTACAACTTTTTTTTTTTTTTATCATTCTGTGTAATATGTCTGTCCTTTATTTCGCCGGTGCCTGTGTGTCCAATTCCAATTGGTATATAAATTCTCCTGTCTGTAGGTCGGGCACACTTTCTCTCCCAAAATCTGAGGTGCATTTCCTGTTACCCCAATTTGTCACTAAGAGCTCAGCTCTCAGTGTAATGCAAACCTCCATTGCCCACATACTCCTTTGTTGCGCAGCTTCTTTGTGCTTTCCTTGTGTTCCTGCTTCTGACAACAGGTCATACCGTAAGTCCTGTTGGTATTGAAGGCAGAGCGCAGCTGCTGTGCTGCAGCTTGTGTTACTGGAAGAAGTATCACCATGCTAGCACGGTATTCGTGCAGGCTGGTTAACCGACATTAAAGAGTTGGGGGTTTGTACTTGGGTGAGTTTCTTTCATCATATGCTTAAGTAGACATTGATTCTGTTGTTCTGCTTCTGTATTCTGTTGTATGTATTAAATACTTGTATCACAGTTGTACCTGGTGCCCCAGATGAAAATAAATACCCTTGGGGCTAGATATTTTACGCATGCGTTTCTTTTTTACTAACAAATAATATTTGTGACATTTATTCAACTAAATATTATGTTTCTTATGTTTGAAATTGTAGCTCTTCCTTTTGATTATTGCACTTGAACTCTCAATGTGTTTGTTGGTTTTTTTTTCTTGTAATGGATGCTTTCCCTCACCATTAGCTTGACATTTCTTCGGCGTAGGATAGTAAGTATCTTCTGACTGGTGGAGCTTGACAGGTAGTAGAATTGTTGGGATGGCATGTTAGATAGTAAAGAATAAAATCTTACAGCTATACCAGTGGAAAGCTGTAAATGGATTAATTGGGGGGGGTTGTGGTTCAGTAAGTCCCTTGGTCAAGACATTGAACTCAGTTCTTAGTGACAGTAACCTCGAATTGCGGAACAATTTGAGTAATCATAGTCTTCATTGACACGTAAATGTTTCCATTCAATAATTCAGTATGTTTTTTAAAAATTGCAAGATTTGCAGAAGACTAGCAGCTAGTGACATGCCAGTAAAACACATTTATAAACTAACATCTACACAGTAATATTTATGTGAACTTCCATACACTTTATTTTTACAGGTGGAAAATATGTTGTACACTACACTGATATTAGCATTTTCTTTTCTGCATAGTCTTTTCTTTCCACTTTGAAATACAACAGTGATAAGTTTTTCTGCTACTGGAGTTCTGGTTTTAAATTTGGGGTTTCTTATAAGGGTGATTCTCTTCTCCCTTCTGTGGGAGGAAGCAGTAAATAGATTATTTCTGTTGTCTCCATTTGATTTGCATGTTTAACTGGTTCAAAGAGAAAATATCCTAAACATGCATTGCAGGATTTTTTTGCATACATATTCAGTGCAAATCTTTAATCATGCATTAAAGTCTGCCATTTAGATCTAATCTGATTGTAGATTATTTTAATTTTTATTGCAAAATCCATTAAACTTTGAAAGCTGCACATCTTTACACTGGTAGTAAAATATATTTGTGGCTTAAAAGTGGGGATAGTGCAACAAAGCCGAACAAATAACATTATGCGATGTCGTTCCTGTTGGGCTCAATTTTAACTTCTCATGTTTCCTATGGCTGTAAGCAGTGTGGTACAGTCTTACAGTCTGTGGGTTTGGGGAGCTCATCCTCGTGATTAAATTCCTGTTCCTAGGAACAAATGAGTTGAATTCCTGTTTTTACCATTGTTTTCTTGCACAATCCTCTAATATTTCTGAACCTGACTTCCTATCCTTAAAATTAGGATATATGTATTTTTGGCAGTTTGCATATGAATCCTAACCAAAGGCAGGTTATATTTGGTGTTATGTGACACAATCAGGTTGCACAGCCCATCTGTTCACAGCTTATCTAGATCCATGCTGATTACAAAGGGAAGAAACTCTGGGAAACATTGTAAACACTGATTTTCAGCAAGTGATGTGGCTAATTGAAATGGTTTTATTTTAACTTTTTATGCAGGTTCATGGAATTGCAGTCCAAAGTGGAAAACTCATTGGTTAGAATTCTGAAAATAAGAGCAAATCTGACAAGCCTACAGGTCTGGTTTACACTGATTTGGGGTTTTTTTTGGTCTGCTTTACACTGATTTGGGTTTTTTTTTAATCTGCTTTTAATATAGGTTTTGAAATAAAAATGAAAATCTTATATGTAGCATTTGAGTTTTAAGAAATAGAGAAGTAAATAAAATTCTTGAAACTGGGCAGGTTTGACTTGGAAACCCAGAAAATGAAAAAAAAAACAGATTATTTTTTTAAAAAAACTAGAGGAATTGCTTTTCCAAGTACACCATTTTTAATTTGTATCACTCCTCATTTTGTACATGAATAAAAGCATATGAAGTAGTTATCAACTATTATTTATAACTTGAAATATGAATTATTACTGCATAGATTTTTATGTCCTTGAAGATTAAATATCTCTTTGTGTTGAAGTGATAGTACTATTTAATTTACCACTAATGTATCATCATTTAATAGTCTGTTTAATACATGCTAAAATGCAAATCACTTGCTGTTTTATTCACATTTAGTTTCCTGAATAAATTTAGCACAAGGTTGGCTGCTGTATATCAATATCTGAGAAATAATTCAGTGTACCAAAGTATTGCATTGATTTTTTTTTACTTGCATATGGGGTCTGAGAATGTTTTATTTGTGAAAAAGACTGATACTAATTTCAAATATTTTAATTGAAATGATTATTTTGAAAACTCTATTGGAAAATCCTTTATATTTCTCATGAGATTGATAGTGTATGTTTTTAGATCCACCATGAAATGCTGAGGAGTGTGTTCAATAGAATCTTAAATGCTTGTAGATTTCCATTTTACTAACATATTATAGCAAGCTTGTACATGTGCCAAGATTGCTTTTCTGCGGATCAAGTGTTAATCTGTTTAAACAGCTGAAGACTTACGAATGAAGCGTAAATAACGAGATTTTTAAGTAACACTTTCAAAGGCACCTGAATGCCATTTTCAAAAGTAGCGTATGTTCTTACACCCTTAAACTTCTTAGTCCCGCTGACTTTCTGTGAGCTGGAGTTTCACGCATCATTTACGGCCTATGAAAAATTTCCAAAAGCCCTTTCTTTCGGATGTTTTTAATAAGTTGTAGATGTCGAAGTAGGTAGTTTGGGAATGAGATTTAACAATGCCTTTAATTATGGTTTTTTTTCCAGGCTTTAGAGGGCAGTAGAGAGCTTGAAAATATTATTGGTGTCTCTGACTTGTCTTGCGTCTTGAGTGCTGAAGTGCTGAAAACCCAAGTGCTAAGTAAGGAGGATTTTCAATAATATGTATCCCCTTTATAACAATTTAACAATGATCACTCCAAACGTTTCCTTGAGTCATACTCTGCTCTGTGGTACCATGGAGCGTTATACCCCAGGACTCTGATGTGAGTTCTTTTGGTCAGGACAAATACACCTTAAAAGTCCTTTGGCTTCGACCCGGGGGCATAAAAGAAAGGCACCCCCATCGGCCCACTCTTCTAACTCACAGGCACAGATGGGGAGGAAAAACCTGCAAGAGCAACACCTTTTCTTATGTAAATAGTTAGATACTTAGTGGGTAGTTAGCTAGTGATTAGGCTAAACGTTTGCACTTTGATTGCATTGCCTTTCTTCTCTTTTTGCGAGGAAGTTGTTTTGTTTGTTTGCCTGTTAGGAGGATTAGACCAAACATAGGTTTCCAGGCTTTAAAAATTGCTATTCATGTGTCTTTAAATGATGGACATACCAGATGCTTATTGTGTTGGGATAAAGGCACTTTACAGATGGCACATCTGTAATACTTTTCCAAAGGAACCCAGAAAGCCAAAGATTCTCATTTATACCTGCCCATTTTAGGAGACTTTTTAGCCTTCCTCCAAATCGGAGGTTCCTGGGACATGTGAATCCGCAGTAGTGAAAAGTGCATTCATACTTCTCTTCCCAACTGCCTCTGCAACTAGAAGGGTAGTCCGTGATGGGGTAATATTCTAATGCAAAAAAACTTATGTTATGGATAATTGCAGGGGAAAAAAAAAAAAAAAAAAGGCTGTTTGCCTTCAGGGAGAAGAAATAAAGATTTCCCTTACCAGGTCATTCCTTTGAGAGTTAAAAGGAGCGAAAGGTAACTGTAGGCACCAAAGGGGCCCCAGTCTTTCTGCTTCAGAACAGTCTGTTCATTTGTTTTCACAATAGCAACACCTTTTACCTGTACCCACATGACATGTTTATGGTACAGGTATGTGTCTGAGACTGCGTTTGCCTACCACTACTTCTCCTCAAAGTTTTGCATCTTTGTTCCTGTAGGCTTTTTGTACCAACCTCTGACAATCTAGTTTCCAGCTGACCAGGGAATATGAAAAATATATGCATATAGATAGTCGCTGTATCCAGTCTCTGGACAAGCATACAAAGATGATAAAACAGTTTCTTAACCTGCAGCAAATGTGATGTTGTGCCGCTACACGTTATTCTACAACCTGTCTGGTTGCTTTGTTTTCTTCAGAGTGTAAAAACACTGCTGTAGGAAAGCAAAACCTAAGGAGACTGTGACTGCTGCTTTGTTTGCAGTTGGAAACGGGTGGACAGTAATGCCACAGGTGCTAAAGAATTTTTGGTACCAAAGAGCACTGAAACTCTTCTAAGGCATTAGGTGCATGCACCCCAGCAGTGGAATTTATGCACCATGCAATTCCAGCAGCTACTGTTGTCTAAATTACCATTTCTTTCCTGATTTGTATTCCAGTGCTCATTCAGTTTTCATTTTGCATGTGTATACACTGTACTAGTTCCCACTGTAATGCATATAACCAGATGCTTTCTTATACAAACCAAAGTTTTGTGAAAATAGTCTGTGTTTACGTTACTACCCTACACTGTGGATAGGGCAGTAAGACTGCGTATCCAGGAGAACGTTGTAAATGATATGTCGGACCTATTGTTGACACTTTCTTTTACGTCCACTTTTTCCTGTTTGCTTCTCATTGCCTTCAAAATGGGAATCATCTTTCCCCCCCTGTCTCTGAATTAGGAACAAAGCACCATGTCAGCACTAGATGACAAAAATGGGAACAAAACATGGTATGAAGCTTGTAAGCACAAGTTCTCAAAATTCTGATCATTTTGAAAATGTTTTGTTATTTTTTTTGACCACAATACATAGATAAGGGGGAGGGGGGTTGCCATCACTTGAAGAAAAATACAAATGCTTTGAAATTGAAAAAATGCAGCACAGCTATTATTTTCTTTGAAATCTCTGGGGCAACATTTATTGATTTCTGATTTATTTATTTATTTGACTAGTGAGTCAAGCCCAAGAACTGCAGCTCTTGAAAAGAAACAATGGAAAACTTCCTGCCCGAGGTAAGAAACTTTTTATAACTCCTGTGTGACAGATGTTTTGGCGATTCCTTTTAATTGATTCCTTCTTAGTTCTTTCCACTTGAAATAAGTTGGGTAACCTCTAGTATGTGAAAACGATGATAATCCGGTGTGTTTGTTGTAAGCATGCAGGCTAGCCTAAACTTTTGCACTACTCACATGTAAGTTTCATCTTTTCAGCTACTTTCATTGTATTGGGTATTTCTCCATCAAAGCGTGCAACGAGAAGTAGTCATTAATGGTCTTGCACTTGAGGCACGGTCTAGAAGTAAGCACAGTCAGGTCCCAGAGAGTTTACATACCTTCTGTGTACGCCGGTTACCCTCATCCTACCTCACTCTCCTCCCTCCCCCTGCGTTTTCAGTGTATAAACCAAGTAGCATAGTCTTTGCAGCAACCCCTTTTTCACCTTATATGTATTGTGAGGTATTTAGCACACTCCAGGGGACTGTGAAATCCTAACTCTTAGGTTTCTTCATAACTGGTGCTGTGAAAATATTTGAAGTTGGTGGCATTTAATATAGTGTGACCCACACAGCCACGTTAGTGCCCTGCCTAGCTGGGAAAGTGGCAGGGGGATACACACAAGACTTTTTTTTTCTCGCACCCAGTAAAATCAACAAACATCCACCACTGATATGCTGATATTTCTGTTATCTTTACGCATTCTATCTTCAAAAAGGGTAAAACCAGAATCAAAATGGGTGACAGCATCTCCACTGCTCTTTCTGCCAGCTTTCCCAACCAGCACGACTGCTTCACATCACTAGCAGCCCCTTTGGTTGTATCTGCTCTTCCACAGGCCTAAATTCTTTCTGCTGCGGAGAATTCTCTTAAAGGAAAGAAAATTGATCAAACTCAAGTTTCCTTGGCTCCAGCAGATTACCATAAAATGAAAAGGAGTGGCATCACTTTCTAAGGAATTTGGCTCATTTGTGCAATCTGCTATTTCTGATTTACAGCTCCCTGTGTCCTTCTGTTCAAATGATCACAGCCCTTCTCTGGCACCGAGAATGGGGAGTGCCATGGGGCATTGCACATTTAAATAGTCATGGCTTCCTTTGTGCACTGCTTTTTGGTGGTCACCAGTATATACATTTAGAGTTCCATCTTTGCTCTAGAAACTAGCTCCTAATGCTAAACATATAGCCAGACTTGTTCGATGAGAAATATTTTGTGAAAGTAGGATGGAAAATAGAATTATAAGTTTAAGTTGACCAATGCCGATTTTGCTTTAATAAAGAATAAATTCAATTTTGGAGTCTTGAAAATACAGTAGTAGGAGAAGCGAAGAAGTATGTGATAAAAGGAAAGCACTCGGAGATGTTTTACTTTGCCTTTTAGTTTTGAATGTGGTTTTTCATAATTATTTTTAATTAGTTATGCTTATGACTGTTCTGTGGCTTGATACAGACGGAATGTCACATTATCATCACATGGTGAGGCATGAAATTTATTTACTTTACATAAACAACCTCAACTTAAAACAACTTAATACAAAACATTCCTTGCTCAATGGGCAGCATTATATAGGACTCAGTATATCATTTTGTGTGACCAACATAAAAAATGGCATCATTGTTTGTCCATGACTAGCATTTACAGTAAACAAAATGTTTTTGAATAGAATGTAAGCAAACTGTAAAGCAACTGCCAAGAGATGAAATCTAGTCAGTATGTTGCAGTCCAAAACATGCTTCATGTGTGTTGAGAACAAATATGTAGGTTGCGATATGCATATTTTAAAGGAAAATTTAAGAGGTTCAGAGTTTCAAGGAGTGAAGATAACGTTCTAAACGGGAAAGTTACTTAAGCTGATTATTACAAATGACACTATTACTTTGCTTCCCAAAAAGAAAAACACGGACACAAACCACGTCCGTGACTCTGTAAGTAAGAAACAACGACAGAGTGTTATAGAAGATCAAATACTTGCAGTGTTAAGGAAGACTGTTTTCAGACTGTATCTTGTAATAAAATGAAAAATACTGTTCTGCGTTGTTGTGCATCCTGCCAAGCCCCTGGGCAAATATCATCACCCCTATTAAGTTTAGTTCTAAACATTCCTAACTTTCATATTGTCTTTAACACAAGTGACTGAAGTTTGTACTCTTTGCAACAGTAGTGGTAGCTTTCCAAAAGACTAGACTAGGGTTAACGAGATAGATTTTTTTCATTTAACACCATTTGAAATGACTAATGAAAGCAAAGCTGGAGAGATGAGGGACCAAGTAATACTGAGTTTCGATTATTTGAAAACTGCGTGTATGTGGTGAAACATAAAACCCTGTTTCAGAAACATGGCAAAATATAGATGCCTCCTTAATAAGCAGAGTTCCTTCTCAAAACAGATAAAATGGTAAGAATACAATATTCCACTGTTTATCCATATTCATGTCAGTTTGAGTTTGGACTTTGTACTGGGTCGTTGCGTACAAGCAACTAAATAGCTTGGCTCTGGACTGCTGGTGGGCTGCTGTGAGTGAGGGTATATCAAGTTTACAATATATTTTGACCTCATTCTCAAATAAAGTAGAATACATTTGTTGACATTTAGACATACTTGGGCGTCTGTCTCCGACCTATCTTTCCTCCTCCTCCTCTTTTGGGATCTTCTGGAGGAGGGGGAAGGGGAATACGTCAGACTTCAGATGTGTGTTTTCAGGAAAGTATCTGTGGATTTTTCTGACTGTAAAAACCCTAACCTAAAAAACACGGGGTCTCAGCTTTGTATCGACTTGCAGGGAAAAAATGTCATTATAGCTTTTGTAGGAAAAGTAAGTCTTGTGAACTGGCTGAGCAGAAATTTATTAAGTGAACTGAATGAGTTCACAAGTAAATTTTTTCAGAAACTGAGTTTCTTTCCAGTTTCCATTCCTTGAGAGCAAATGGAACAAATACCATGATTGCCTTTGCTTACAGCAAACACTCACTTTTCAGGGAAGTGATGAGATGGATGCAGGGATTGCACCTAAGTATGGGACCTTTTTATCCAACAAATCTGTAGACCTCTTTCGTAAGAACCGATACATGAGCTGACTGTAAGGATGAACAATGTGCTCTTGTTTGTGCAAGCCCTCCTTCTAGGCATTTGTGATAGAGGCTTTTCTGAGGTTCAGTTCTTCCATGGTTTTAATCGGTTTGGGAAGAGCTGCTAATGCTGACACAAACAGCAGTTCCTTAGTTTTACCAAAGTCCTTTCGGTTAAACCTTAAACTTTCCAGCAAAAGTTCAACCAGAGCTCTCCAGCAGCCTTTTTGTGGTGTGCATCATCTCTAGAAGCAACAAAGATGACGCTGGACTTTTTTTTTTCAAATAGATTATTATTAGATGGAGACTTAGAGCTTGTGTTTGTGAACGATATGCTTGCTTTGGTTCTTCACACCAAAGGTCTGGTTTGGTGTTCTGCCACGCATCAGAATGTCTGCTCAGAGTTAATGTCCCTGCACGGTGTTTAGAAGAGAGATGATGGACATCGCTGCTCTTTCACTTCAGTCCTGCAGCCAACCAAGATAGGAGTTGCCCTCTTGGCCTACTCGGAAAGGCTGAGAAACTAAGACAGAAATTGAATTAAGCATTAATATTTTCTGAAAATACACTCTTAAAGGCTGCTATCCAAGTTCAGTCAGCCCAGAACCAGAAAGCCTGGATGCCCAAGACTGCGTAGGCCAGAACTGACGCTTACGCAGACTAGATCTGGAGTGCATACCCGCCTTTACCATGGGGCAGAGAACCCTTAGGCCAAGAGTCCTCTCGTGGCCAGAGGTGGCACGAAGGGGCTGCTGTTGGGCAGTCCGTTGCAGGATTTCCTCTAGCAGAGCGGTCACCGTGACTGGCACGGCTTATGTCCTTAAGGTGCGGGTGAATGGCAGAGAGTAAAGAGAGAGGTTGTGCGGAGGCACTGCGCACGTTCCCAGCTGGTAGGTGATTCCTTGGAGCTGAAACCAGCCGATGGAAATGAGCGTACCCTTTCAGCAGTGTGTTCTATGTCATCGGTGAGACAGCCTCAAGGAATCCTGACCGTGTTTATGTGGTGCGGGAGGGAGCCTGGCCTTGTTCATCTGCTCCTCCGTGTGGAAGACCTATCTGTATTTCTGCTCATGAGGACTTTTCTACAAGTAGACATGGGGAAAAGTTAATCTCGGTTATGTTTTCAAGTTATACCTCAGTGTGAACCCTTGTAAATGGGACTGCATTAGGCAAAACCGAATTAAAACTGCTTTGGTGCTGAACGTGTGAGTGTGCGTGTGCACACAAGGACTTGGTGCAACTCATCTGTTTTGCTTACTCAAAAGTTATCTTGAATGTTCCCAAGCAGGGAAATCGTTCTGCCCTCCTGCACTGACAATCAGAACTATTTGTGAGATTGCCCCGGAGGGCACCTGGAGGAGGAGTGTGTTGTATTCTAATCGGTACGGTGTGGGTTGTTGCTCAGGCTAAATTTGACCATACGTCGTCTTTTAGTTTGTAACCATGCAAAGCCCTTTACAGTCTAGTTGAGGTAACAAAGCCCCCTTAGCCTGGTACCCAAAATCTGCAATGCGAGTGATTTTCCTGGGACTTTCCAGAGTGCTACTGAAAGGTAAAGGAGCTGGCGGACAGGTCTCTGTGTGCCCCCCAAACGCCGCGCTCTTTCCCAGCAGGTGATGGGTCTGTTGGATTGTACCTGCACCTTTGGAGTGCGTATTTCAAGATAAAGCGTGAGAGTTGAGAATTGTCTGGGTCTGAGGTCCCTGAGATGATAAGCTTTTTGGATAGAAGGAAGGGGGCAAATTACAAACCTCTCCGATGATTTAACATCCTCTGCTATGTAGATGAAATATTAAGCTATTAACTTTTGTGGCAGATACAGAAATGCACATGAGACATATGACTATAGGCCTCAGACGTATATACATATAGAACTGTCAACCTGCATTTTATATTTAGGTGTCAGCCATATTTATTCATGAATTTCACACTTGTGTTTATACTCTATTTTCCTGTGTACCTTTTTACAGATGCAATAGCTATTAATTTTTAATTCTAGCGGATCTAGACTTTCGAGTATTAAGCTTAATGAAAAATTAAAAAGAATTGTAGTTCTTTCAACAGCTACATGTAGCAGCTCCTACATGAGAATAAATACTTCTTTCTCCCATGAATATAATTATTTTAAATAAAAAAGAAAAGAAACATTAGTTTGGACTCACTTAGTAGCAATTATATGTTTAAGAGGTGTAAATAACTTGCTACCCAGACATTACAAATATCCAGGTGCTCTGTATGTGCTGATGACAACAAAATTGAAAAGAAAGACTGTAATAATTCTGACTGGTTTTCTCTGCAGAAGATATTGATTATTTGTGTGTGGTGAGAGATTTGGAAAATTCAATTAAAGGAGTTGTGCAAAGGTTTCATAAATTTTCCTTGTACAGCGTGTACACAGACATTGTTGCGTATTAAATCAATGCAGCACTTCACAATATATTTTCTTTGAAACATAAAAATAAATAACATTTAAACAGTTCTGCTTACTACAGAAACAAATTTTATTTTCTGTGAAGCATTTAGTCATGTGCTATCACTGACTCATACACATTTGCCAGCTGTAACAAATTTTATAGACGTTTTCTCCAGAGACATAGCTCATATACTATGAATTTTTAAATGAGCAAATGGTGAAGAAGGGATGTCAGCAATATAAAAATTGATCAGTTAAAAGATAAAAGCATAAGTAAAGAGATTTGTATGGTAGTCTTAATAGGTTTTATTAAATAAAAATACTATAAAAAGACAGTAATGAATAGACTGAAGGTTTTAACTGTGGTTGAGGTGGAGAAAAATTATTCTGGCACATTTAGTAGAAGATTGGTTTTATATCACCTGACAGGTGAACATTTTTTTTCTCTCTGCTTTTTAGATCTGTAATTGTTTTAGAGCAGTCAAACTTGCGAAAGAATGGCAGTGGAAGTAGGAGAGGAAAAGAAACTTGGGAAGATTCTGCCCTTTTAATGCTTTTGCGGGCCGGGGACAGGAGACGCCACGGCAAAGGGCAGAAAGGCTTCTACCGACCCGTCTGCACCTGGGTGAGGTTTCTGGTGCCTCTCCAGCTGCTGCCTTACCCTGTGCACCCCTAAAACACTGAGCTGGTGGGAGGAGAGCAAGGGCAGGCTGGTCCTGAGCCCAGGCAGCGCTTGTGCCGCAGTCAGCTACAGCCCAGACGCCTTTCTGGTCGCCTCCACAGACCCCTTCCTTTCCTAGCTGCTCTGGCCACAACAGATTTTCACACAGAAGTTTGGCTACTGTCCGCCTTGGTTTTATGTAGTTTAACTTACTTAGGATTTCCGCATATAAAAATATCAAGAGGGAAAAGGGTTGTTAAAGGGGTTTTTGTCTGTTTTGTTGGGTTTTTTTAAAAGCAACTCATTATCTTCATTCGCTCTTATGTAAAACCTAACCAAAACAAAAACCAAAAAAGCTTAAACTGCTACAAGCAGCGTTGGATATTTTTTGAGCATGAGTAGTAAATCGCATTATTTGATTATTTTAATATCTAAATCTTAATGCCATCTGTATAAATATCACTATAAATAGGACTGTTTTGTCAAAATGTGCTGTCACGGTATATGTTTGGAAAGGAAGTTCAATTAATGATGTTTTATATGAATCTGGGCAGTTTACCTTTGTTTAAGACAGCTTCTCGGAGTGAAGTGCAGATCGTGGCATGGTCGCTTTGGTGTGGGGGGGTTCTTTAAGGACTGCATAGTCAGAATGCTGCAATCGGCGATTAAAAGGTTTATAAAGACTGAATTGGGAAATTGCACTTAGCACAAAGAAACTGAAGAATAGCGACGTGCCATTAAATGTCACTCTTTTTCTCTTACGTGTCATACAAGGCTGGGCAGTTTCCCATTTTAAGCAATAGTGGTAGGTTTTTGATGGTAATCTGTGTAAACAAATAGTGTTTATTAGGTATAATGCTGAAAAGTTGTACCTGAGGCAAAGTTGAATTGGATGCTTCTTTTATGGAGTGACCCTATTAAGACCTAGCTTAGGACAGAATTTCGGGCTTGGTCTAGGTCAGCTCCAGGTAACATCACTGGCACCTCCTGTCAGCTCCACGGGCAGGAATTCTGCGTCACATCACGTACAGGGAGCGTGTGACACCTAAGGAATCACAGCGTGCCACATAAGGAGAACGGAGGAACTGAGGAGAATCTTCCCCACCACCACCCAGGTCTTCGGTGGCTTTGATGCCGCTCTCCATGTAGGTTTATCTGCAGCCCCTTTCCTCATAGTAGGAGTCTTTAGCTATAAACCGCTGTAAATATCTGTTTGTTTTTCTCAGTATGTTTAATATAAAGCGAAGAATTCTGAATTCTCTCTTCACCCTTTTGTGGTGGTGGGATCAAAATGCAGTACGAACCATCAGCAGACACTAAAGGCTACTGAGCCCGGAGCTGATCATCTGCTGCAGAAAGCCATTTGGAAATCTTGGCACTCGGATGCACCTGCTTCCAGACCCTTTCCCTGTATGTTCTCATTCCCGGAGTTCCTTTCTACCCTTGCACACTTTTCCCCTACTTCTTCCAGCCATCTGCTCAGCCCTTCGCCCTGGCCCTGCCCTCCGTGAGGAGGGGGCTCAGGTGTGGTAGCCTCTCTTTTTGCCATCCCCTCGGAGGACTCCGGGGGTGGCTGTTCCTCTCATGCAGTCCTTGACTGGATTCTGCTGAATCTGCTGATATGGTCTTTTATTCTTTTATTATTAACAGCAAAAAAGAAGGACCACCTTCTAATATTCGTAACGCATTCTGTCATTGTTGGTAATGATGTAGCACGTGTGCATACACTCATTAGTAATTAGGACAGTCTCCTAAATTACTGTTGAGACACAGTAGCTGTACGAAGTGAAAGGGGTTCTGTTAACCACTGCAGTAACTTATTTAACTCATATTTGTGTGGGATTTTCACAAATTCTGTAAAAAACATTGTTGTGTTTATCAAAATTGTGTTTCCTCCTCCCCAGCGTACGTTCAGACCGGCAGTAGCTCTGCGTTCCTGAAGTCGCTCCTTGACTGAGGTAAGCTGCCCCTCGCTGCTGCGTGCCTTCCCCAGCCGCCACGCACGGGCAGTATAATTTTAAGGACTGAGGTACTTAATTTTCAAATGTTTGCAGAGTGATGGAGTATGTAGGCCTGCAGTAAAGACTCTTAACAGCTTGATGGGAAAACGGTTGCTACTCTGCATGTGGTATTTCCCGTTACTGGTTTGTTAAGCAAAATGACGGACTGAATCTGTAGAAACATCTGACAGCATTTCTCCTCATCAGCGCTGTCAGTTTCTAACCGGATGTTTTTTCAAGAACGGCAATTCAGCTGTAATACATGGAACGAAAGCAAGAAATTTTGGGTACTTCGGATTATACCTTCTTAAATGCCAGGAGCGATGCCCCAGAATTCACCGAGGAGGTTGCCTGCTGCAGCCCCGTGGTGCTGTTGATGACAGGGGTGCATGACAAAACCGGTTGCTTGTATCTTTCATAAAGTCTGGTGAGACAAAGCACTCTCTAAAAATGAGAATGTCTGCAGATTATATCAATTCCCTGTGTAGTGTGAGAACATCTCTCCTTTGGCAAGTTAAAGTAGTCTGTCCTGTAATCCAGGAATGTGAGAAAGTAGATGTAGAGGTTTTACGTGCCATATAACGGAGTTAGTGCAGGGCTGAGCTCAGGCACAGGCATTTTGCTTCTCCATGAAGGTTAAATTTTATTTCGTAATCACAAGTAACCTAGTAGCAAAAAAAAGCTTTCAAACCCTGCTTGTCCACAAGCTAACGTTACCCCTGTATTTATTAGCTGCTTCTGCCAGAGATACTTTCTAGTCCTTACTCCTTCCAAACCAGCTACCGCTCCAAAGGCTGGGAACAGAGTAATGGAGGGACGGAAACCAGTGCAGGAGAGCCCAGCATCCTGCTTAGCAGCTCATTTTCACCATTCAGCATAATTTCGGAGTCCTACAGAATGCAGACAGCAACTGTTCTATGGTACAATAACCAGTTTAAGTCAAGTCTTACACTGGCTCATTTGCTTCAGCTAAACTCATCCTGACCACAACTACAGGGCTTCAATTTGACATTAGCTCAGAGGGCGCTCATGTCTCTACTATTCCATGGTATCGTCAGTGAATATTGTGTTTGCACTTTATGTCCAAAAAAAGACACATTTACTTTTCCTGGTTCTCTCTATCCCTTCCCAAGTGTGACCAACACTGTAAAGCCCTTTGCTTTTTTATTGTTTAAAAAAACATCTAGTTGTGATAGCCAAATGATCTTTTAGCAATTATTTCTCAACTTTTTTCTACAGATAAAAACTACAGCATTTCCTCTTAGAGTGTTACTGCAGTTCAAGGGAGACCCCCTGTTGCTCTGCATTGCCTTAGGTTGTGTCTGTGTCTGTATTTTTTAATTCAGTGAGACGAGTACTGGACATAGGACAGACATACAACTCTGACCAGATCACATGAACGATGATGCCGTTGTCTAATTGCTATTTATTTTAGTCATTCCTTATCTCCACACAGGCATTATGTGAAAAATGCATTCCGCATCAACCCAAAGTTCTACATCTGCTTGACTGTACTTAAAAGGCGAGAAGAAATGCCTGTAAACCTATCTCCCCAGCAAATACCAGTTCGGGATGGCTCGTTGCGCTAGGCAGGTGCACATCTAGATAAAATTTCTGGCATCTATTTAAACTTAACAATGTGCACAACCAGATAATCTCAATGCAAATAATACAGCGTGGGCGCTTTATGCAAGCGCGTGTGCAAAATGCTGATTTAGGTTTGCTGCTGCATGGCAAATGAACTGTATTTTCTGTATGTTCTTACTATAAATACATAATTATGCTGCCTTGTGTGTTGGTTTGTGTTTGTTTGTTTGTTTTTTAAAAAGGCGATATAACCCCTCTCCAAGAACTGGGTGAGAAGCAACTATGTTAAAAGCTGAGTTTTGGCTGCCAGGCCTCCCGTGGGAAACAGTCGCTTCCAGCCAGGGTGAGGTGAGGGGGGCACATGCTCATTGACTCGATTCATACTCCCCCAAAAGCCAGCAAAACGTGATTTAAATGACTGCATACAGTTTTGCGACAGCCTGCCTAAAAAATTATGACTTTTTCTAATGACGATTTGGCTCAAAAGATAGAGGATGCTCTATTGTGTAAGGAATTGTTCTTAGTGCTGAACATGCGTTAAGTTGTTTACAAACGACAGTGTCTGTGGCTGCCACTGTTGGGGACCTGTTTGTCACCTGTGAAGATGTCTCTTCTAAAGTCAACCCAAGCCCCACTCCATAACAGTATCGGCTTCAAGCCCACAGCGTTAAAACACACAGCTCTAATAACATTTGCTTCTGAGGTTAACATTCTAGTTTAGTTTTGGTATTTAATGGTACATGGGGCGAGCTGTTATAGAACGGTTTCTTCTCTTGTTCATTATCCTCACAACCACCTCAAATACCCTCGTCTCAACCCGGTGAGTAAACTGCAGCTTCTCTAATGTTGAAAGAGGGCAGGAGAATGATTTTTTTTTTTTTTTCTAGAGAGAGAAAGTTAAACATAAATGCGCACAATTGAATGGCCTTTCTACCACTGCGAAGTACCGCTACTGAAACAGATAAACAGGTTTTTACAACTAAAATTTTGAGAACCAAAATGATAAATGTGTTCCGTATACACTCAAACTTTAGGAGTTTTTAATTAATAAAAATGCTTTTCCACTTTAATACCTGTGCAGTCTGATTG
Source organism: Charadrius vociferus (assembly GCF_000708025.1). NCBI lineage: Eukaryota > Metazoa > Chordata > Aves > Charadriiformes > Charadriidae > Charadrius > Charadrius vociferus. The sequence continues at coordinate 3,201,257 of NW_009648149.1, forward strand.
GAAAAGATATTTGTAATTGAAGGGAACTGTATCAGTTACTCTCTTTAATTTCTGCACCCTTCTCATTTAAGCTTTCTCTGCAGTTGGTGGGTCGTTGTTTGTACAAGCCTCACCGGCTGATTGCTTTGTATGACAACAGAAGGTTTGCCTGAACCAGCAATAGTTTATATAACCTGATTGCAACCGCTGTAGCTGGAAATTAAATAATTATTGATCTGAAAAGAGTCTGTAGCTGAACTGTGTGCCAGTCTGAATCACGCTGCTCGGTGTAGTCTTAGAACAAAATAAAGCTTGTGATGAAAATAACAGTAAAGGTGATGATGGATGATTAGAAGATACAGCAGCAACTTACACCATGGCAATTATTAAATATCACGAAATTAGGTATTTCATCATTATTTAGGGAAACTACAAAGTTATATACTAAGGTTCTGCTGCAAATACTCCTCACACATGCCGTAGCTGTTTAGGCAGTTACCGATTTGTTGACCTCTTGCTGTACTGGGCTTTTGCCTTTCAGAAACAGCTGGGGCTGTTAAGAACCATTTCCAGTTCCCCACAAGGTGGATCATATGACTCTCACTTTATCACCCCTGGAGGCCATCTCAAGGACAAAGACAAGAGATACACTCAAAACTAATGTTTTTCTAGGGGGGGGAAGGATCGCACCATGATATGGTGATGAACACAACAGAACAGGTTTATTAGAACCTGAAGTTGTCCTGAGTCCTTCCACCTTAATTTGCTCTTTCAGACATTCGTTATTTCCTTGGAAGAAGACGTTCTTCAAGCTGCCTGAGCACTTGGCAGTCTCTCACCCAGCCGTGCCTGGAGGGAACGCTGTGGTTTTTAGCTTTTGCAGCCTCTGGAGACAAAGATTCCTATTTCTGGGTCCTGATACACATCAACGCCACTCGGCCTACGCTTCTAAAAGGAAAGGCCGTGCTGTGGGCAGAGCCCTTGCATGCCATGGTTAGTCACACCCTCAGAAAAATTCTAAATACTTGTGAATAATAGTAAAGTTTTGTTGCTTTATAGTGAAGTGTAACAGTGTAGGTAAACTGCCAAACTGTACTCACCCCAATAACCTTACAGTTGCTATTTGAACACACCTTTTTTATTTTGTCTCCGCTGCCAGGGGTATAATGTTGGCCGCGGTTACTTTTTCCACAACAAATAAAGCTGGAAAAACGGAATAAATGCACTCAGCCCGTAGCCACTTCATTTGCAGTATTCATAACTCACACAGTTGGAAGTTCCCAGAACAGCTGATTCACACACTCACAACCGACGCTGCAGTGACAGCCCCAGAACGTGCCAATGTCAGTGACAGGGCGGTATGTGACAGAGCCCACGGAGCTTTAAACAACGAGGGGTTTGGTCTGGTTTGGTTGGTTGGTTTTTTTTTTTTTAACATATATAGCATCAGAGGAGAATTAAGAAAAAGGATAGACTGATTCCCAATTAAACTATACTACCATGACTTGCTTTATGATTTATTTTCTTACTATATGCTTTGTTATGTATATAATTATTCTGTCAATTTGTATTCTCTGAACTATTGGCAATTTAATGCATGCAGAGGCAGAAACTGCAGAGTTTAGTTCAGTTTACATCTGCAAATTACTATGCAATAAGGGGTGGGTTTTCTTGGGGGTTGTGTTGTTTGCTTTTTGTTTCAAAGAGCCTAGTACCTGCACTGCAGTACCTCAGCTATTACTTCAGTAGAACCAAGGATTTTTTGGCTTTTCAGTCCTGTTAGAAGGAGTAGAGGGTTCTACGACCCCAAGTGTTAAAACCAAGTCACAGCTGCTGCCCTACAGCAAAGGAAGCAATGTACTCCAACCTGCCACAGACACAAGAACGTTCCCCTTTCCAAACGTCAGAGCCTCTACTTCTGTGCCCAGCACTAAATTTGGTGCACCTCTGTGGCTTATGCAGTTCTTCAACATCCTGAAAGCACTGGGAATGTGGAAAATAACACACACACACAAAAAAAAGCCTGTGGGTGAAGCTGCTACAGAATTGCTGGCTGTGCTACAGACCATGGGTCCAGCTGGTAGCTGAGGCTACAGATCTCCAGCCAGCGACACTGCTGGAAGGTGGAGTTTTGTTCCCTACAACATCAGCTGAAGAATCAAGTGCCTGCTGAGATGACAGCACCCGCAGAGTGCCACATGCTGACACAGTCTTGTGCAACATCCTGGCTGGATGGCGGCAGGCTATACGAAATGACGACTGACTACACAACAGTTTGTGTCATAGAACAGTTCAGCAAGACAATTTAAGAGCTACCAGTAAAGAGTTTCTACTTAAGGTGCGCTACTTTGCTTGCTCAAGCTTTTTTTGCTGGGAAACATATAAACTTAACACTAACAGCACAGTTTGCTGTTTTGCTAATACAACTAGGGTATTGTAGCATCAATTCAAAATTTGGTCCTTGCAAAACAGCAAACTGTGATGTTAGTGTTAATACAACTAGGGTACTGTAGCATCAATTCAAAATTTGGTCCTTTATTAGGTACATAGAAGTTTACAAATGGTAACAAAAAAGTATTACACCTCTGAAGAAAACACACCAAATGACATTTCCAAGGGCTCTTCAAAATTCTTCTCCTTTAAAACAGTCTGATTATTTTGTGTTTAAAATGCATAACGCGTTTCCTGATTTTCATTAGGTTACAGGAATTGTATTACATCACAAACACATTCACCCGCAATGCCAGACCGTTGGCTGAAAATACTCTGTCCTTTCACAGTTTAGTCCTTTATTAACTGATTTTCTTCTGACTTCTACTATTCTTTGAGTCCCAGAGTATAACAACATTAAAATACACCAAAAATAATAAAAAGTGTAAACAGGAAATAACGGACACGGATACAGGGAATAAGTCTGGTAACCTCTGTGGAGGAGGCACTGCAGCGCTCGCTAGAGACAGGACGCCCATCAGGGTTATGGAAAGAAGAAACTGTAAGATAAGGAATGATATATTAGCTAGCGGTGATTTAACACTTCAAACGAGTTAGCTGTTACTTTCATTACTGGGTGCTCTGTATTCTGCGATCTATACATAGATGACATTGCAGAAAAATTATAGCACATGTCTACACTGAGATAGCGGGGCTCTCCCTGTTTGGGGCTTTATATGCAGTTATGGACATAAAACTGGTTTATGCAAGTACTTCAGTACCACAAAGAGCTGTAACTAAGAATTATAGGAATTAAAATTGCTTACCAGACTCCTGACAATCTTGGGAAAAGACTTAAACCAAGAAACATATCCCTTCAGGGAAAGGGAGAAGGGTTTCAGCTGCAGGTCCTCTGCTGAAGTCTTCTCAAATATGGAGAAGGAAGCCACGCAGACGGAGAGGAATGCCAGCATCGTCACAGCGTAGGGCAGCAGCAGGCCGTCCTTCAGTAGAAGGGGCAACATACTGTTAAAACAGAATTACCCGCAAAAGTGAGCTCGCATTCTGAGTTATATTGCAAAGAATTTAAAAAGAAGAGGACAAAGAATACGTTTATACTTACTAGAATTGGGGGAAGAACACTGTTTTAAACAATGTTAGTGTCCCAACTCACCTGAAAGTTGATACCAGTAAAAACCACGTGGCCATAAAAGGGATTTCATTTAGGATTAAGCAAACTGGTCTAAAACGAAAAGAGGAAAAACAGATACGCGAACACTGAAGTGACAGCAATTCAACCTCTCAGCTTTTCACATAACTGCTGCACTCCCACTCCTCTGGGAGGCAGGGCAGAGCTCCGCCCACTCCCCACTGGTGCCCACGCAGAAAATCCAGGCACAGGCAGCTCCCCAAGCGCCGCATCCTCTGCCGGGGCACTCTGCTCCCCCCTACACCCCACTGAACCCAGCCTGCAAATACTCTGCCCTGTGCGGGGGCCTGCAGCGGGAAAGTCGCTCAGCAGAACTCTTACAGTGCGTACCACTGGCACGCAGGGACAGCCAGGTTAGCACCCGTCTGTGCAAGGCTTCACAGACTTCGAGGGGCACCTGTGCTGCAACATATAGACACCTGCCTATAGACATACCTGGAGTTCTCTAACCACCAGTTCCGCCTTCCTGTCAGGCATGAACGAGAAGCATTAAGAGGGCTGCTTCTCCAAATCTGCCTTTATCAAACACTTTAGGCACATGTAGGACATCCAGGCAGAAAAGCAGAGCTGCTGAGTGTCCCTGCTGCCCTCACCACCTTTGGGGCAGAGGATGGGTAAAATATACTTCAACGACAAAGGGAGAGGGGGTCCCTTTACCATCACTGTTAGCGAGGTATCAACTGCCCAGTTCAACTTGCCACTGTGCTCCAGCCCTGCTGGGCAGCTAAGTGCACATCTCTGCCATCTGCGGCAGCATCGCCCAAAACAGCCCCACAGGCAGCCTGTCCCTGGACAAACAGCTATGCTCTGTGCCACATCGTACTCCAGCAAATGCAGTCGGAACACTGGCCCGGAGAGACCAGCATGGCTGTGTTTGTATACTTTTTGTTTACAAGTTATGCAGAAAATCAAACATGTAGAGTTTTTAAAATCAGATATATTTGTAAATGAGAGAGCGGCATGCAATAACAAGCCGAGGAAAAGAAGATCAAAATATATCCACAGAAAAATAATTTACTTACACTGACACTAGAAGAATAGATTTTTCATGTACTTGGAAGGAGAACAGGAAAAATGACAATGCACAACTAACCTTAGAAAAGGAAATCAGAGGTATATTAGTATACGTGACTGCAATGCAAAGCACTGTTTTAGTTTCTCTGCTGGCATAGACTTTACATCAATGTATGAGCTAAATGATCTGATTTTTCTAATTAACTGCTACATTTACTCCAGTGCAATTTACAAATACACAGAGCCGCTTCTGTAACCACCTATACGTAGAGAAAACCCACATTGTTTGAAAGTTTACCCAGAATTACTCAGAAAACTCTTCCCGTAAAGAGCCCTCACTCTTGCTTAGCTTTACTGACAAGAACATCCCCAGCAGTAACCACGATATTCACAGACACAAGCACTGGCAAAGTTCAGTCCCGGTGAGAGCTACCCGCCTTTCGGGCATAGGATTTTGCTCATCATTATGAGCAGCCAGTACTCCAAAGAAAACAAACTGTCTTTTTTTCCCACCAAATAAAAACACACTGTAAAACATAAACCCATTCTGAGAAGGGATAAATGTTAGTTTTAGGCAACACTGCAATAAACTCTCAAACACTACTCACATAAAATTAAAAATATAAATTATCTTGTAACTCTTGAAACTTTAGAACCAACTCCAGATAATTTGGATTTCAAGGATAATTGATTTTTGCATGTAAGTCATGTTAATGTGCTTGAATTCAATGATGTAAGATGACTAAGAAAAGGCAAACATTTGGGAAAACAGTATCATTTTCTTTTCAAACCGCTAATGAGCTTACAATGTCCATCTTGGGACTTTTTTATTGAATTTTGCAGCCAACGCAGTAAGAAAAACAAGCACATTGGAAGCTAAACGAAAAGAGGAGAAATTCCAAGTCTATATGAGGCTTTAACGTGTATGGAATCTTCTAAAGATTCTTCAGAGGGAGATAATAAAAATACAGCATTAAATTAAGAAAACTGAGGCTAAGGAAAAAAGCCTGGATTTAAAGACAGGTCAGACCTCCTGGACACGTGACAGCAAAACACTTTAACCACTCTTCAGCAGAAACAGGACGCAGTTAGTGGTACGCAGTTAGTGGTACACACGCTTGTGCATGTTGCGGTGACTGTAAGTAGAACTGTTAGTCACACACCAGTGCTGGGTATAAAACAAGGAGCAATTAAAAACATACACTTACCAAAGCAAATTTAAATCCTCGGAGAGAAGGCTGGACGGTTAGTTTTATACAAGTAGGAAGCAGGCTCAGGAATGTTACAGCAAAACTAGAGAATTTTGTAAGAAAACCAGTTTTAATACATGAGTAACTACACCCATGATATCACATAATCACTTTTGAAAACCCTGGAAGTTAGGAATTCGACTAATTTTCAGAAGTACAAAATCCCTCAAGGAGACTCAATCACAAGAAAGGAGCACTGAGTAGTCTTCACTGACATAAGTGCTTTTAAAAAAGTAATAAAGCATTTCCATTAATATTTCAGACTCTGTAGATGTAGACTTGAATTCTTCACTTAGTCAAAAACCAGAACTGTGAACTCTGACTTCTAAGAGCACTGAAAGAGGTAATTCTTTGAAGGGGAAAGCATGCAAGTTTTAACTCAGTTTTAACCAACCAAGTAGCTTAAATCACTATATAAACAAGCAGGGAATTTTTCAGTCACGAATATTCCTAACAGGACTCGGGGAAGCCCTTATCACTTGGGAGAAAAGTACAGTATAGGAAAGAAAACATTTTTTTAAGATTTTAAACACCACTTCTCATAATTCTTTGACAAAAGTTAGTTGTTATGCAAAAAATAATACAAATAAACTACTTAAAGCACTTCAGTTGTGTCTTACCTGAGTTTTAGTTGAGTTTGAGGTGATACTATATTCTTTATCTTTATAAGGACACTTAGGCTGCACCAAATATTGGCTACTTTATCCTGGAAGGAAAAATAAATTAAAAAAAAAAGGTAATTAGTGATAATTACATTCATTTAAACTTACATTTGTGACAACAATGGGGCTTTGGAGGTGAGGGATTGTTGGGTTTTTACCATGATACTGCAAAAATACACTTCCAGATTGTACATTGTATTCTGTACTTTAAATTATTCTGAGCTTCAAAAATGGAAAGTTTCAAGAGACTCAATTAAAACATATTCTAAAATAACTGAGAAATAGTTTTTCAGCATAAGAGACTACTTAACTCATGAGATCACACATTGTGTGAAAATAAGGCTCTGAAATGATCTGTCCCCTGATTAAACAGTGGCATATATGAATCTTTGTTCAAATGTGAAGACATTCTGTATACTGTCACATTTCATTACATACCTGAACGTATTTAGCTGTGCTTACTGCTCGCTAGCAATGACAGAGTTAACCTCTAATAAATCAAGAAGTCTAAAGACATTAGCAGTTGTGCTAGGATCACTTTCAAAATTAAATTTGTAACTACGGCTATCATGCCCGTGAAACTCATCCCTAAACAGCTGCTTGAATCACAGCTGTGTAGACATAACAGCAAGAAAGCTACTCGCACCAACAACTGAGCCATCTTCCTCACGCACTCACTAGCAATACAGAATATGCACTTCAAATCTGCTGAGGATTACAAGGGAACAGAGGGTTTGGCAGCACCAGCAAACAAACAAGACGCCTCCTTAATAGCCAATACGATTTTACAACCATCAGCATTTGTTACCGCTTCTGTAAATGGGAACCAATTCAAAGAACCTGTTACACGCACCCCAGTATAAATTTACTGTGCATTGCTTACGTGGACAATTTCTCATTTTATCTATATTAGCATCCAGCAAGTCACTCCCCTGATCAACTCAGAAAATATTTGGGCTAATATTAGACTAAAATCCTTAAGCTCTTTCAGACTCATTGGTTATTGTCATTTACAGATTTTGGTTTTAAACTTTGCACTGGATAAAAAGTGTGGTGACCAAAACTTTATTTATAAATTCCAGATAGTTTCCAAGGAACAGGGTCATTGGGCTGGCTTAGGGTTGGATGTTGGGGGTTTTTCTGGGGGGTGGGGTGGGTGGGGGAGTGGGGTGTCTTTTGCAGGGGTTATGTTGGGGGGTGGGGCGCTGGTTTGTTTGTTTTTTAACAAACTAGTAGAGAATACACTGAGAAGACTTCTGTACAGCTGCCTAAATAAATTCTGCCTTTGGTACATCAGCATTAATTTTTGAAGAAAAAAGTGCCAGTTGTGATATTATCTTATATATAAGATGATTAAAAGAAAATGTAACAAGTCAAACTATGTAAGTGTTTGCTTAAATCCCTGTGACATCAAAACCTGAAAATGCAAAGCTTCTTTTCATTGGTTAAACTTGAAGTTGAGAATTTGCTTTTATAAGTGTAATATTAAGATTCAGGGCCTAATTAAGCAAAACAACTCACTGTTACTTGGGAAATGAGTACTCTTTCTTTTATCGGTGAGTTTCCTGTGCTGTTAGCATTGGCTAAACGAGTAATTTCTTTACTGGGTTAAGGCTGCAGCACCCAGCACCTTGCAGCACGCAAATGTCGACAGCCTGAAGAAAAGGAAAAGCAAGACTGGCCTAAAACTTTTGGAAAGTATTGTGGAAACTTGCATTGGAAGTACAAGGTGGGTCAAAAAGGAAGCGCTAGGCTACACCTAAACCACTGTTTCTTAATTTTTTATTTATTTTTTTTTTTAAATAATGAATCCTGTTGAAAAAAGCTGAGCAGAACCAAAGACAGAGACTGAAGCTGTTAACTTTTAAGGTTACATCTTCTGACACTGTCAATTACTATGGCATCTATTTCAATGGAAAAATGTATGGACTGAAGTATGGGTTTGATGATGGGATAAGTGTTGTCTACTCGTATAATATCCTGGAAGATGCCAGCTGAGCTGGGGTTAAATACTGGATTAAATAACTGGCAAGAAACGACTGCTGAAGAAGCCATCTCAAATTACTCGTTCTGTGGTGTGTCTCCCACATGAAATCCCTAAAGGTCACGATGAAGGTTTCTCAAGGGATCTAAGAATACAGAACATTTACAGCAGGGTGGGGGAGAAGAAAACATGCAAGCCT
>NW_009648149.1:3209999-3228060 GCF_000708025.1 Charadrius vociferus
GGAAAGAGTCTTCTGAGTACTTGCATGATTTGTGCCATGTCAGTACAGAACGGGAGCCAGCAGACAGCAAAGGAAACCACCACTGTCCCTGCTATTTTAGTTAACAGTATTAATCTGCAATCAAGAAAAAAGCTTACATCAGAAAAGATAAATCCTGGCACCAAGAGTCAGTTCTTAGTTTATAGCATAAACTTTTTTTTAAAAAAAAGATATACAGAATAGCAGGTAATAAATCTAAACAAGAAGAGCTACCACAGAAAAAGTTCATCATCCCCAGATTAGTGTGAACAACTCCATGAGAACCATAGAGCCACTGCTGCCAATCTAATCACGTTGCCCACTGCAGCTCACGTTTAATTTAGCTTACAGAATGAAGAGCACTAAGAAAGGACACCTTAACAGATTTTGCTATTTGTTGAGTGGAAATACTTAATGTAGATCTCAACAAGACATTTATTTTGCTGGAGAGAAATACATTTGTGCCATGTCAGTACAGAACGGGAGCCAGCAGACAGCAAAGGAAACCACCACTGTCCCTGCTATTTTAGTTAACAGTATTAATCTGCAATCAAGAAAAAAGCTTACATCAGAAAAGATAAATCCTGGCACCAAAAGTCAGTTCTTAGTTTATAGCATAAACTTTTTTTAAAAAAAAGATATACAGAATAGCAGGTAATAAATCTAAACAAGAAGAGCTACCACAGAAAAAGTTCATCATCCCCAGATTAGTGTGAACAACTCCATGAGAACCATAGAGCCACTGCTGCCAATCTAATCACGTTGCCCACTGCAGCTCACGTTTAATTTAGCTTACAGAATGAAGAGCACTAAGAAAGGACACCTTAACAGATTTTGCTATTTGTTGAGTGGAAATACTTAATGTAGATCTCAACAAGACATTTATTTTGCTGGAGAGAAATACATTACAACAAGTATCTTCCACTGGAAATTAATTCGGAAATGCCCCCATGCAAATAAGGAGAACAACATTCTCAGTGCCGGGCAGCCTGGGCGCATTCTTGAGAAAGATAAAATGGTTTAAAGTCACTTACCCCTTTCCTTTCAGTCCCTTCTTGAAGCACTTTCCAAGTAAATAGCAAAAAAAGGGCAGAGAATGGTAAAGTTCCATTTGCTTGTAATTTAAGGCCAAGCAAAATGCCACTGATCCCAGAAGGTCCCAGTCATAAGACAAACAAAGCACACCCCACAAGGCAAAGCCAAGGCTCACTGAGTTGTATATGGTTTTTTATGTCAAGGACAAGATACATGTCTCAGTACTGGAAGTCAGTAATGAATGCCCTGAGGGACAAGCATAAAATACCATGCAAAACAAGTTTTTCCAAGTTAGTTTTAAAAACACATCGCCAGTTGTGACTATGATGTTCACAGAGAGAAATCAGTTTACTTCTATTTGAAGTGTAATTTTTATATTTCCAAGGCTTGACTCAAAGCTTGCACAGGCAAAACTGAGGACAAATAATGTAATTAACACACACACGCATAATGTATACTCAGTCAACCAAGCTTCTGGTGACAGTACTCGGTAAGACACAGCAGGATAAGTATTTTTTTTTCCCTTGGTGTTTACGTGTTTAAGAATAAAGCCCTCAAGAGTCTCTCCTCCCAGCTCCCAAAAGATGTGTGCAGAATATCCAAATATAACAGTATTTAATTTATATATTATTTAGTTCAAGGGCTCCTGAGGTTTTTTTGATTAGACTATACTCACAATGCACCCTCATCCATGACCAGTTCCCTTAGCTGCTAATCCTGAGTGAGTAATAGTTACTAAAAGCAATGTTACTTCCTTATGACTTTGAGAACAGGTTCCCAAGCTCAGTAGAGTTTGAAGAGACTAAGCTGCACTTACTATTAAATTGCAACAGAAGATTAGCTTTGTCTTTTACTGTTATTTTTACACAATGAGAGAAACCAAATAAGAGCTACTTATATTGTCAGAAGTTTCACAATATTTTGTTTTCTCCTTGTCAATAGAAACAGCTGTGACAGCACATTCAGATTGCCTACGTTGTTTTCAGCCCACTCAAATTTCCCACTCAAAATCACCACGTAGATTTGAGATCACATCAGCAGACTGTTATACCAAAAGGCCATGATCTTGCCGAGACGGGCAGCAGTAATTAAGGTTAAGGAAATCTAACGACTTCTCAGGAGCTGGTCACAGATACTGAAGTTATTCACCTAAGAGTCACAGGGCTGGAAGAGACCACAGGACACTATGCAGAACATCGATTTGCTTCCACATACTGTCTGTTACACCTGTAGCAGTCCTGACATAATGTTTACTGGACCTTTTCTTAAAAGATCTTGATGCTGCAGATTCCACAACATCCACAGACAATCTATTCCAGCATTTCACTGTAATTAAGGTTCAAAAGATTTTTTTCCATGTATTTAAAAAAGAAAAAAAAAAAACACAAATATTCCCTATGGTAACCTCAGGCCATTTCTTCTTGCCCTGTCCAACATAAGAAACACACAACAGATTATTGCCTCCCTCTTTGTACATCTTCTGGATATGAGACAACTGTAACCTTGTGCCTTCTTCTGGCCACCAGCTCCTCTCACCTAAGATGAACTGCATTCCTTCCCATCCCCATTCTGTTAAGTGATGTCTCCAGTTGATCCACATCTTTAAAGAGTCAGGCCAAAAATAGAATTTCAGAATTCCTGAACTGTAACTCAACTATCCAATAGCATGGATTTTTTTTTCCTTCCAAATCTGCATTATAAAATGTATCATCTTTCAAATTCACCATCCTCTCTTGTAAGAAAACCACAAATTAGTAAACTTGATTTAGTAGAGATTCAATATCTCCTCGGGATATTTAAATATCCACCTTTATCACAACTCCAGGACTGTGTCCCTCTGGCTCAACTGCACTGAGCAGTAGACAACTGCCTGGAGTAGCCACCTAACAGCATTTGCTTGTTGATGTGCAAAACAAGCATAAAAACTGAAATCTTATTAAAAAAGACCCACCCATCAGGGTATCTGCCACCAATATTGACTAGCTAGCTCTGACAGCCTAACTCATATTAGACACCTAGCTTTTAAATGGTTAGGCATTAAGTCAAGTGAAGCCAGTCTTAAGTAACTGTAAAGGCCAGACAGAATGGCACACTTTGTCAAACCGAACATTTTACACAATTGCACTTGACACACTCCTCTGCCATCTCAAGAAGAACTAAGGTGATTCTCTCTCCATACGCAACTCACAGGAGCACAAACCATCATTCTTTTCACTGTCATAGTACCATTGACGTTTTCTGCAATAAAGTGACTGACAGAAAGTTGAGCTTGAGGCACGGAAAGCAAGCTATTCATGTTTGGATTATTTGTCCCAATACCAAGTATTTACCTCCAATATATTTCAGACTTACAGTTTTCTTCAGTATTCTCTGCTTTGGGGTAGGCAGAAGCCCCTCAGATGACTTTGTATACAAAAGTACCTTCTGCCCAGCTAAAAGACAAGTACTGAAGAACAGCGTTACTTCATAAATGGAAATCCATTTCACTGCAGAACAAGGATACTGGAAGTGTCCATGGTCTATAAGAATTAGGCCTGGATAAAGCAGGATGCAGAGAGCACTGGAAACCTGGAAAGAAGGATCAAAAAAAAGAGAGAGGAAAATAATTATTTCTAAGTTAGACATTAGACAGATGAACTTACACTACTCCAGTACATGTCCCTCCACGGTGCATCCTCTATGTAGGAATCTTCTTCTCTACAAGTAATCTTCTGTCAGTAATATTTTGAGGAATAAAAAAGGATAAAGATTTTCCATAAATGAGAAAATATTGACTGGAGACCAGCCTGCCCTTTGCCAATCAACTCAAAGATCACCTGCACCCATCTTTAACCTTGGAACCACTCCAAAAATCAGAAGACTTATTGATCCAAAATGCATTGGTTCTACTATAAGCAGCGTGCAAGACAAAGCAGTTCGTAGATGCCCCCATGTCACAGCAGAAATCTTGGGTTTGCTACTCAAGTAATAAATTCAGGAATAAATATAATTCAGGAGTTCATGGCTACTAAACTTCAGAACATCTTGGTACTGTTATTGAAAGCATTAAAATAATTGCTGTAAGATAATAGCTTTTTTTTAAAAAAAAACCTTTTTAACTGAAAAGGATTTAGTACAAGATATACTGATTGTCATCAGTTTTATGTCAGTTGAAGCCATCACTGTATTTATACATTAATTAACTCTGATACTGTTACATTTCTACCATGTTTTAACATTGTTTTCTTTGTTTTTTAATTTGCACACACACTAGATACTTGCCTTCTTTTTAGTAGATGTTTCTTTCAAGGAAAAACAATATAAAATAACTGCAGGAATATAAACCAGCAAATCAGCAACAAACACTGAAAAATAAAGATTAACTTTATGTTAGAATCCTCCAACGTACCTCATCTTAATGCTATTCAAGTTGTGTATTTTCATCTGGATTGTGAACCTTTAAGTCCGCTTAGCTTTAACTTCTTGATGCTCTGCATCTTGCTTGGATTTGGTGTAAAAATTATTATCAGATAATAACAACTACACAGTGCTGGAGTGAGACTAGTTGCCTACCTTTTGAATGTGGGGTTTGCATCTGTGTCCTCACTGAAAACTTCACTTTAGTCATTCAATTCAACTGAAGTTAAAAAGGCACATAACTATAGTTTCAGCTGAATACACTTTTCTATTCTCTTACATTGCATTGCAGTACATTTCACTATTTTAAAGACAGCTCAGGTTTGGCAGTTACACCAAAGCTGATTTTTTTTTTTTTTCAATTGTTTTCAGGAAGACAAGGAAAAAGTATAGGCAAATAAACTTTAAAAATATCAGAAAGTCTTTCATTAGAATAAACTGGGTAATTCCACTTCAAAGGACAAAAAGAAATAGGTCTACAGAATTTGATCTTGTTAATGTTTCTAACACTATCACTTCTGATGTCCAAAAGCTGCTGCTTCCATGTGTTCAGCTGTTTTGGCTTCTGGCACAGCCTCAGTCAATAAGGGAGCACACTCTAGTTCCTCACATGCCGAAACGAGAGAAGGCATTCTTAATTCTCAAAAGAAATCAACTACGACTACATCCAGTCAAGTTGTTTGATGGAACAGATAGTCTGAAGACCCAAATAATTAAGTAGTGCTAGATTGTAACAATCTCCATTGTATCTGTGTGAATTACTAGAGATGTGGATAAATAGACCAAAACTAGTTATTTGGCTTTGATCATCTCCCTACAGCAAATCATATGCAAGAGTGCCAACAAGAAAACAGAACCTGCAGGTTCAGGTGCCTAGAATTACGTCAACTCCTGCTTGTGCTTAGACCACCAGGTGAATTCTTGAGTGCTCTCTTAAGAGCCTGAGAAAAATCTCAGATGGTTTCTATAAATCAGTTTCAGAAAATGTGCAATTCTTCTAAGAGGGAAGTATACTTTCCCTCTTTTTAGTCATAGGCTTTGGAAGAAAATGTTAAAAGATATCAGTTATTCGGTGATGAATCATTGTGCAGGCTTAAGCCACAATTAAACAAATGCACGCAAAGCGTTAGCAAAACAAATACACTGACACATAAAATAAAGGTGTAATACCAACAGTTGACATTGACCACCCTGAATTATTTTAATGCATTCTTCTAATGGTGATTTTTAAAAAAGGGTTATCAGTTCTCCTAGATCTATCAGTGGTTTGTCAAGTGAGTTGATTTCAAAATTAATAAAAACCATTTCAAGGGTAATTAAGTTCTAGCGATTTTTTTTTTTTTTTTTCAATTCAATCAATTACTAGAGACCAGACTGAGAGGTTTGTGAAGTACAGGAAAGCTACTGATGAACAGAAAGCATTTTGTGGAACTCTACTGTTATGCAAAGCAAAAGACAAATAGTAACAGGATAATATGGCATCTGCCATTGCTTAGAGAACAAGAGCTCACTGGCCACATTGTTTGCTGTCCTACTGATACAGCTACTGAATTAAGTTATCTACATTTTTTTCTGCCCTTGTTTTATCCTATTCTTTGTAGAGGCAGTTCAAATAATCAAACGGTCAGAGGAGTGACTACAGGAAAAAGAAATTTAATGTAAAAGTGGTAAAATACATTTTTACTTTTTTGTTAACAGAAGTTTATCTCTAGAAAGCGGGGACCAATTGAAAGAAAAGTGACATCTGTAAAAATATCAAGTATCTCTCCCTTTCAGATAAAGTATACAGGTCAAAGATCTCTAGGACCTCAAGAGGCTGTAAAGTCAGTGAATGCCAGTCTACATGCAAAATAATTTTAGAATAAAAACCAAGGTAAGCTGAAAATGAAAAGCATATTTATTGGAATGGAAAACAACACTATTTTCAAAATTAAAAAACTGGTCTATACTACGAGAAAAAAGCAGCTTTGTTTTAGAGTTTTTACTGAACCAATTTAGTTGAAATCTTTTTTGTATATTTTATATTTATCAGCTTCACAAATGATGGCAGAAGAAAAAAAAGAACAGAGGAGTCTGGTTCATAAATGGACCTGCAAAGCCACCCAAGTCAAAGTACTGAGAATAAACAGGTGAAGACGGAGAAACCGCATGATACTAAATATGCTAAATTAGTAAGCGAGACAAATCTGTACAATCAGCCTAAGGAAATATAATTTTCCTACCTGTTGTACGCATAAATAACTTATGTGGCTGACTCTCATACCCCCGAGATGTGTGCAGAGCAATCCAATCAGGATTTATTAACTTTGCACTGTAAAACAAAGTACAGACACATCAAAATGTAGACAGTTCTCATTTCCCTTTACACTCCTTTCAGCAATAAAGATGACATGCACAGGAGCATATTCCAAGAATTAAGATGAATGAGAAGAAATATTTCAAAGAGCAATAGTGATCAATGAAAGATCTTCCTCACCACTAGATCAGTTTACACCATAGACTTTAGCTGCTATTTCACAATTTTAAAAAAAATATCTTAGAAAACAGGAAAAATGGAATACAATATTTATTAGGACAAGATAACCACCTTCAGTCTAGTTCCACTGACTTTAAAAAAAACAATTGTAAATACCTTTCATACTTAAGTATTAAATATAAACCATTTACAGTTCACATAGATGCCCCGCATAACTGTGCCTGTGCACTTTAACCTACATTCTTATTCCATAAGTCTCATTCCAACAGCAGTAAAGCCCTTGTGGAAAAAGTATTCCAATAACAGAATTCTATTTACATGATATCCAGTCATCAAATGTCACTTGGGCTCTCAATACAAGAGGTTTCCCATGCGATGCACCCAATTCCTACAGCACTTTTCTCTGTGCATCACTGATCCAACAGCAGGTTAAATGGAAAACAAAGTCTCTAAGTCATATTAAATCTGCTGAAATTTACAGACCTGGGAGAAAGAAGAATGTTACCATTCAGTCCCTCTTGCAATAATTACAAGACAAAAATTAGCAGTATTTGTTTTAAGCAACAGGGACACACGCAAAACCTATTACCCTAGCTTTAAAGTAGCAAACAATACTTTCCAGAGTGGTAGTTTTAGCTACTAGTTTCTCTCCTCGGGATACAGATTTAAAAAAAAAAAAAAAGTGAATCTGGTGTTTTGTATTCTCCACAGAAGTAGGCATTTAAAATGATGAACTTACATGTAAGCACACAGAAAACTGTGATAGGCAGTAAGAGGTGGATAATCAAGGCCCCAGTACAGTAGGTCGTTATCACTTGTATTGAAGTACCTAAAAAAAAAAAATTTAAAGAAGGATCTACATTTCCAGCTTTGTTTCAGCCCAAGGAAAGGGCAGAATATTAAAGCAAATATTTTTATCAACATATTCAAAATCCAAAAGGAAGTTAGTAACTTCTATATCTGCTTTATTTTACTTTACGCAAAAAAATCTCCAGCAACAAAACAAGAGCACAAGTGGTTCAGAGTACACTCACTTGTGAGCTTACTTATCTGGAGAGGGAAAAATCTTTAATGTGAACTGTTTGACAAAAATCCAGAGACTAAGACAAAGCCTGCACAAAACCAGTTGTACACATCTACTGTAGTTCTAGATTTGTTTACGTGGTAGGCTTTGCAGGTCCTCACCTCCATCTACAAACCAAACCTACATTTTTCATGCATGTCAATTACTCCAGAAGACAGCAGTCAGTTTGCCAAAAAGGAAATAAAACCAATGCAGTTAAAAGGAAATAAAACCAACACAGTTAAAAGGAAATTTCAGAAGAAATGGAATTCACTAGTGATTTTTTCTTATATTAATCCTAGATTCCTTTTTTTTTTTCTGGACTTGGACAGCACATTTAATATGTGACGACTTCTGAATAGTTAAACTTTACCTGCTACTCGTTTAGACTGTAACACAACAAGTTGTGAGCTGCTTCTGCTCAACAAACTTTAATATGAAAATTTTGAAAAACCATCAGTTGAAGTTATACTGCTGGAAGGCAACTGAATAGAAGCAGAAAAGGGCGGCATGAAGATATTACATAGGCAAACAAAAAGCAGCATATGTCTGGAAAAAAAAAAAAGCAGATGCACCTAGGCAATTCTGTCAGCACAGATGCAGGAGTCAGGGGGCTAAAAAGTTCCTTAGAAGGCAACACCAAGTTATCAGAGTAACACCTCCTGAATAACCAACACAAGTTCATGAACCTTAATCCGATATGTCAGCCACAACCACTTTCCCCAGTTCTACTGCAAAACTCAGGCGGACCACGTGAGACAACAGAAAAGGATTTTTCCCATTTGTAATTGCGTTGTGTCAGTATCTCTACGGAAGGCTGGCAGCAGTTAAAATTAAGCCACCTCTTCCACATGACAAACAGAAGGTTTTATCCAAGGAAAACAAGAGTCACAAAAATAAGGCATCAGACCCTTTTTATCTCACTGTGAGACACACTGACTAGTCTAACTGCCAAGGGGCAAGCTCTTGGCTTTTCCACTTTCTCTCTTCAAATGCAGCCAATTTTTGACATTTATTACAGTAAATGATATTTCTTGAATTCTTTATGAGCTGCCTGAAGTATCTTATGAACTGATGATAAATCATATTTCTTTGAGTTGCATCTCTGCTTCTCATCCTACAATTCAAGATTGCTCATGCCAAGTTCAGATTCTTCATGCAGGCTGTAATAGTCTGCAACTTAGTAGTTAACTTTCCAGTTTGGGGGGTCTGGGTTTTGGGTTTTTTGTTTGTTTGTTTTTATTCTACCTTCCATAAACTCATAGTTTCAACAGAAAAAAAAACAATCTCTATACCCAGTAATATTAAGCAAAAAAGTCTTCACAGTTTTAATTAGCAGTATAATAAGAAAGGATGTTCTTAAAGTAGCCTTTAATAAATAATGTCAGGACTCTAAATAATAATATAAAAAAAATATTTAAATTCTGGCCTCTGGCTCAGAGAAATCTCATACATAGAAACCAACTACAAACCACACTGTAGTTTACTGCAGCATTATTTTTTTTTAATAAACCTTTGTTTTGGATCGAAGAAAATGACCACGGAACATTCAGTTATATTACCTATATGTGCCTGTTTAACAGTAAACGTGACAATTTAAGTCTGCGAAGAGATCAAGAGATCTCATAGAACTACGTCCTCACGAGAGAGCTGGTCTCTATATTTACCTAGACAAATTTCAGCTTTTCTAAATACTAAACAAATAGCAGCACTAGAAGTGATTAGAATCTCAACTTCAAATTTGAACATAATTTTGACATCCCATAGTATAACGTCTTTTCACACTGTGTATTTCTATAACACAGGCAGTGAAAGACAGCTTAGTATTCTGGAATGTAATCCCTTCCGTGTCAGCCGAGATGTTATTTTCCAAACGCCCAAGACTGAATACGACTTTGCTGTATTAGAAATTCAATTCCCAAAGCAGACCCAATCCAAAAAACTTCTGTTATAAATAAAACGAAGAGCAAATACAACAAGACTGAGGTGCCCAACTGGCAGCCCATAGGCTAAACCCAGTCTGCAATATAGTTTCATCTGGCCCCTGGGAACGCCTAGAAATAATGACTGCTATAACTCTTAATTTTAACTACATATAGTTCCACGTAACAGAGTGGATCAAAGCTGCCAACTCTATTATTATTCAGTTCTCCATTATCCAAACTCTGGCACAATGAGGGGTTTGGATATACCAGAAAAATGTAAAAGAGATGATATAGACACAATAGGATGACCTGAAGCCACAATATAGAGTCATCTGCAGGGCTCCACAGAGTGCCACACTTTCAGAATTGGCCCCACATATTTACAGAAATACAGTTGAATTAACATTTTATTCTGTCATATCGGTCTGTTCCCCAACAGATAGCTGAGGAAGAAAGTATACCAGACAAACAGAATGTC
This sequence comes from Charadrius vociferus, assembly GCF_000708025.1. Classification (NCBI taxonomy): domain Eukaryota; kingdom Metazoa; phylum Chordata; class Aves; order Charadriiformes; family Charadriidae; genus Charadrius; species Charadrius vociferus. The sequence goes on from NW_009648149.1 coordinate 3,220,391, forward strand.
ACTACCCCTCCGGAAGATGATCCGGAGTTCCAATGCATTCCAATTTGTGTTGTAGCATACATATATGGACTAAATAATTTTTACCATTCCATACAAGCTCTAAGGAGCATTAGGAATAATGTAAAAATAAATAAAATATTTGGAATAATTTTCCTACTGTATTAAGTGATCTGTACAAATTAAGTTCACTATCACCTTGATTCCAGACACCCACATTTTAAAATCTATATTAAGAACACGAGTGTGAGCAGTGAACTCCCAGGTGTAAAAAGGAACCAGTGCCTCCAGCACAAGAACTCAAGTCTCCACATTTCCTGGCATGCCCCTGGCTCTTAGCTTAGCAGAGATGAGCAGAGTTCGTTTTGGTACCATTAATAATCATGAAAGCTTTTGTGCATTAGAGAACTGGAACTCAGGAACCTGAACTGGTATTTTTTTCTAAACCAGGAGACCAAGCTTCTCTATGATCTCTTGTAAGTCTGCTAAAAAATTGCTTCTTGATCTTTCCAGTCAATACAAAAGAAAGCTGGAGCTTCACAGAGAGACCTACCAGTTGGAATACTTTGTCATACAAGCTCATAACCAGCAAGTCAAAGCTCCAAATTTTTCTTTTTTGTGGAGAAAATGGTACCTCAGTCTAAGAACAGGGTGATATTATATTACTAAAAAAGGGTTTTCAGAGTAGTTCAGAGAACAGTAAAAGATGTTGCAGAGATCTTAAAGGTATATTAAAGTAAGACGTGAACCAAAGTTTCGTTATGTTTACCCCTTTGTAACCTGAACTACAATAGCACTACGTACCACTGCCTGATGGGTAAATTGTAAGTAACTTCTTGCCAGTGCCTCTGAGCTTCATAGTCTCCATACATAGGTGGTTTTCCTGCACCTAAAAAGAGATGACAGAGTATGTAGGAATTTATTCAGTTTATGCAGATTGCTTTTCCTCCAGACATGTATTTGCATATTAATATATTACTAATTTTATTCTCCATTCCTCTCTGATATTTGAGAACAAAATAGAGACCTCATCTGCTATGCAGTCTAATAGGGAGGAAAAAAAATAAAAGTTATGTGCTCTTTTGGCTTTCTGGATATTTCTGTGATAAGCATTTATCAAGATATTCCACTGTGAAGAATTGCTTCCTCATCTGACAAAAAAAAAATCATTTCCAAGTGTAGATGAAAAATGTGGCACTTTCTCTGAAATAAGAGAATGTACGTAATGGGCATCTTATACTGATTTTGTGTGAACTACTTTGCTTTCTTAGTATATAATAATTGACAATGTTCTCCCTTGTGTTTCAGCCATGTTGCGGTACCTCGCTATTAAAAGTAACAACCAGCCTTATTTTTTAATTTCTTAGAACTAGGACCTGCTGCAAGCCCCCCAGTTTCTCTCCCTTTCCTCTGTTGCCTGCTTTGCAACACTAGCAAGAACACTTCATCTGACCCTATCCCCATGATTCTTAAGAAAGAGTTAATAAAGATGAGCCATTTACTAAATCAGGACATTCAGTTCTTACTTATAATCTACAAAGTCTTCTAAATAATAACTGCTCCATTTTGGTTTACAGGAATTCTCTCACACACATTTTTCAGCTGAGTGATTCTTACATAGCCGTTCTGCAAAGTGGATTATATTAAAGGACACTTCACACATGCATACATAAGTCTCTCAGGAAACGAAGATTTTTTTTCCATGGAAAAAAAGCTTTATCAATGCAAATACTTCAGATGTCTATTCACAAACAATTCCCTCAACATAAGCCTAACTCTGATAACAGCAGCATCTTTATCACAGAGTTTATTTACTGCTATTAGCCTGTACTTATTGAGAACAGAAACTGGACTGATAGTACTTCCAGCAAAATATTGACACCAGCCAGACAGAGATTTAAGAGTTTCTTTAAAATATAGGAAAGCCATCTATTTTATTTTTTTTTCACATGATCTATGTCGGTGGGAGTCACACAAGCTCAGATACGTACTATGTATTCCTGTGTAGTGGAGAGAACAGGTTATCTCCACTAATTTATTCTTGGGTAGTAGAGAGAGTAATTACCTCCACTATATGACATATTCAACTAGAAGTTTCCCAAATAAGTGAGGTGACTGGAGAATAGAAGTCTTATCAGTGTCCATTCTATAGCTATAAATCTAGTGGAACCAAGAATCTGTCATAGTATTACTGAAATACAAAAATATGCATTATCCAAATTTTAGAGTGTATGTATACAAGTGTGTGACACAAACATATATACATGAACACACACATATTTTATTTCAGCTTCTCCCCCCTCAAAAAAAAAAAAAACAAAAGAGGAAAAAAAATTACTTGGCTTCAGAATAATCAAAAGAGATCTTAATTCAAAGGTTCGATTACTAAAAGCCAAATACAGAAACTGATCACACATCAGTTAGAGAATGCATATTTAGCTTCCACCTACAGCAAGCATGATGTATACAGCCAAACAGAATTAGAATTAACAAAAACCGAGTATTTTATCTTTAAAGGGTCTTATTCACTTTTATTGTTACCTGGAAAGAAACATCTCTAAGGATCTGAAGCTGTCTTTCAACACAGGTATTTAGCTTCCACTCATTTAGCAGGAGTTTGGCAATACATTAAAAAAATTATGCATTAATCTATGAAGCCAAGTTTTTCCTCAATAGTTCTCTAATCTAAGAGCATCGTAAATGGTAACCTTTCAAAGCTAGGCATTAGTTATTTGCTTTCTCACCATCAAGACCCTAATTCCAGAGGCAGATCCAAAAGCGTGCTAGATGACAAGCAACAACAGAATGGAAATGATACAGCAATTTAAGACTATACAGTAAATGAGGACAGAATTAACCTCTTTGCTTCTGGCCATCCATGCCACGCGTGGTTTCAGACTATGCTGAATCAGCATTTCTACCAGAGTCTGCTTCAGAGAACAATAACTACTTCTAATCCTTTGCTCAACTTTATTGCATTGAGCAGCAGCAAAAGCAAAACAACAGGACCACATCAGTTTAAACATTGAGCCCGATTTTTTTTTTTCCTTGCTCCTGTCATTAAAGGTTTATTACATCTGAAGGAAGTCAAAGAGAAAAAAAAATCCACTGTACTTATGCATATGACAGCTCATTCTAACATTCAGGTTTCACTACTTTTTTTTTTTCAGCCAGCCAATGCTCCAAGTTAAGCATACGCTTTAATAACTCACTGGACCAGATCAGGTTCAGCTTTTGCTACTCCAACAATTTATACAATCATAGGGTAGGAAACAAGATTTTTAAATTGTTATTTCAGTTCAGGCATTATTTTGAGACTCTCAGAATCTTGATTTCAAACCAAGTTTAAATAAAAATCTAGTTAGCAATGTAAATACTTGCAGTACAACAGAAATGTAGTCTTGTATGGCAAAAGACAGGGTGTTTGCTTTTCTGCCAATAGATGGGTAAAAGAGAGCCTCAGTTACCTACAGAACAGATCTCTCATAATGGCATTTTCAGAAAGTAAACTCAAAATAAAACAACTGTGCAAGAAGGTATGCATGCAACTTATCTTCAAGCAAATTCCTTCAAGTAAATGGAACCCAGGAGTTACCAGTTTATAATCAGTAGAATACTACTGAACAGCTTCAGCTACTCAGGGGATGAGGCTTCCAATTGCCTTAACAGAAAACTAGAATTGAATTTGACTGAGCTTGTGATTCTTTCAGCTGATGGGAACTGAAAGCAATGGTTCATTCTAAAAAAAAAAAAAAAAAAAGAGTAAAAAATTGCAGAAAGCAAGCTTATTCTAAGTGTAGGAATGGCATTGAGATGTTTGGAAAAAAACTGGCTAGTTCTTTGCAAGCATTATGAGACAGGGAGGAGAAAAAAATCATCTATTAAAAGAATATAGCTCTAGTTCACACTGTAAACAATCTTAAGGAAGTATAACTACAAGGCAGAGTGTAATCGCTCACTCCACATTACCTTTACACTGTCTTCATTATCACCAGTACAGTTTTATCTAAATATAAATTACAGCGGTATCTGTTCTAGAACTTAAAGGACAAGATTAAACAAACGTAGAATTAGACTGCAATAATATTCTGCGGCTACTGAAACAACAAAGACACAGGGGTGAACCGCCAGCTGTTCTTTGGCTCCTCCTAAAACATTACTGACCATTCGGGTCATGTCGTCGTGTGTGTGTGTGTGTGTCCCCAAAAAAAAGAGTTGTGGGGCTGGTTTTTTCCTGAGCATTTTGTTCCAAGCTGCTGTAATGTTAATCACTGCACACTTCAGAAAAATAAGAGTAAGGTGTTATATGAACCTTAGGGAAACAGAGAGGCACTAAAATACGACAGTACTTGAAATAACACATTGCTTCCTATTTATGATTTTACATGCAAGTTTATTTTAATTTATCACAAGCTCCATAATTCACCTTCATGTGGCTATTTTACAGACCGTGAACATGTATTACCTGAATAAGAACCAAGCGATACAGTCCAGCGTACAGTAAGTGCTAGTAAAACAGTAATTGTCATTAAGCTCCACTTTTCCATAGCTGGTCTTTGTAACAAGCCAAAAGGTACCTGAAAGAACACCATAAACATTGCTACAGTATCATCCAAGTTTTTGTTCCTTAGGCATTTAATGGCACTACTGACAGTCCCAGTTTTCCCCTCACCCAGAAACATTCTGTTACTATCTTGCGTCTGGAAGCACACTGCAATCAGGAGGGTTTTTTAGTCCTGGAAAATTTCTGTGAAACCAAATGCTGCCCAAAAGTAATTTCTCCCATTTCTAAGCTAGAAGCTGAAAAGGCATCTGACAAAAATGCATAAAAACAACAAAAAGAAGAGGGTTAAAAGATTTCAAACCACTTAAGAGAAATCAAATACCAGATCAACACTATGCTGTACAGCTGTACACGCATGTACATACTTAAGCATCATCTTAATAAGCTCCACACAATTCGTTATGCAAACATGTAGCATGTTTTACCTGCAAGTGACAAGAGAAGATTCTACAACAGACCAGTAGAAAAGATTGTAGTGGTAGTCAAAATACTCATGCCAATCATGTATGTTAAGTAGCTCACAAACTAGTATTTGCCACTGAACAAGGAAAAACCTCTTCAAAGACGTCTATAAAAATTCCCAGATTAATAACTCACTAGAAAAAAAAAAAAAACATTACTGTTAATAAGCACACAGTTTTAAAAAGTGAGTTAATGTCCCAGTACTAAGGTAATGCCACTTATTTTCTCGATTAAGGACACCATAGCCAAATTATGCAAAACGTAGATCTGGTATAGGCTTCTCTGCTGGTTTAAACCTATTCAAAAATTATTTAAAAGTTAACAATGTACTGGCAGGTCTTATGCTGGACCAGGTATTGCCAGTTCTCCTGTAGCCATTATAAAAGCAGAGCCGATCATAAACTCTGTATGTGTTCTAAGTAATTCCACAGGAACACAGTCATGAGCCATTACATAATAAAAAAATTAAACGTGTGCTACTGACCTAGGAATGCAAACATCCGTCATTAATGATCACAAATCCCGGACTGGAGTCTTACTTCAATCTCCCTGATATTCAAAAAGGGGCTTGAAATTCTACCTCTCCCTTCTCAAGCATAAGCACACTATCCATCAGCAACTTCTCCCTAGAGGATACACCAGATGAAACCTACCAGGCTCAAGAGATCTTCTCCATCCTTCTACCCAAAAAGGCAGGAGGACTGATCTCCCACTGAGCTTACGTGACCATATTAAAGATCCAGTAACACTAAGAAATGTTGCTAGATCTGTCAATTGAAAGGCTACGTGCATCAAACTCAGAAATCAAGAAAACAGGAAAGTAATGATGTTGCCCTATGCAAAACACACTAACTATAGAGTACGCAAACCTCGACCCAGAGAATCAAAAATATTTTAGTCTGAGTTAGAAAAAAATTGAAGAAGCAGCTGCTCCAGTCTTGACAGTGAGAGACAGCAGTAAATCCAAAGGCTGTACTTCTGCCAAAATCAGCAAAATCAGCAGTGGTAGCACCATTCCCTCCACAGTCAGCAACAGATAGATTACAGAAGAGTGAACTAGCCTGGGTACAATTGCCAAAGACTTTCCTTGCAGAAGAGGCATCATCCCATTTAAGTGAGTTTAATACACTTGCCACTGCCAAAAAACCACACAAAAAATCCCATGCAGCAGCAGTGCTAAACTGCTGTCCTAGTAAGAGACAAGCAACATCTAAGACAGGTTTAGGTTATTCTGCTCAAACTAAATCTGCATTCAATTACTATTCACAGAAAGGTATGACCCAACACCACCACCAAGGGGGGGGAAAAAAAGTTACTTTAACAATATAAATCTATGACAGCAGTGGATCACCATCTATAGGTGAACACTGATATTTGCATGCTGTCAATCCTACACCTGTGCCTAAGCCACAGGACAGGCACATTTATCTAAATAAAAGATACTGAGGTATATATATGATCTGTAGATCATTTTACTTTCTCAAGTGAACTCTCAGGCTTCCTAAACTTGGGCCCAATAAGACCAGAGTCCTACATGACTTCCAAGAATCAAGTGTCACAAGCCTGGCCTTTCCCTTCTATAAAATACTCACATCTTGCCTTCCTTTCTATCTCCAGTTAGAACAAGTATTAATTCATTATATCTTAATTCCTGTGCAATGCCAGTCTCACTTGCAGACAGACTCTCCCATCTCTGTTCCTCTTATTTCCTCCTGCCATTCCCTACATTTGGGGTAACTGTCATTTTCTGTGGTACTGAATTTCTCCTCTCACAAGGGGTTCTTAAAATATTCTTTCCTACTTTTTTCATCTTTAGTAATTATTCCATGCCTCCTGAAACAACAGCCATGCTTTTATTAGATTCTAAAGCACAGTTTTCTAATTTTTGCTACTCCTTAGATAGCAATGTTAAACAAATAAGACTTTTCCACTCTGAGGGTGGTGAGCCCCTGGTGCAGGTCGCCCCGAGAAGCTGTGGCTGCCCCATCCCTGGAGGTGTTCAAGGCCAGGTTGGACGGGGCTTGGAGCAACCTGGGCTGGGGGGAGGTGTCCCTGCCCGGGGCAGGGGGGTGGAACTGGATGAGCTTTAAGGTCCCTTCCAACTTAAACCATTCTACGATTCTATAATAAAGCTGGTTTGGTCAGTCTCAACTTAATGTTTTCAGCTTCTGCCTCTGGATAGGCAAAACTAAAGGGTCTCTAAAGTGAGATGCCATCTACAAGCATAGGGTGAAAATCACAGCTCCAAAAAGCCACTATCCTTCCACGCTGCCTACTACAAAGATTCAGATAAATAGCACCAATACAAACCACCCACTCCTTGCCAAAGGGAAACCCACAGAACTCAGTCACAGATGCACCACCCTTAACATAACTCATTGTTTTTAAAAGAGATGTCAGCACGCAGCTCAGCAGCATCCTTTCCCCCCCTCAAAAAAATGCAAACGCTAAATTAAGAGTGTAATTTGTGGAAGAAATACCCACTCTGTAAGCCTACTGCTCCCCTTCTGCCGGTCAGAAAACGCGTTTATTTCTCACGTTTCCTCATTTACTCCCCCTCTATCCTCAGCCGCCTCAGAGAAAGGCGCGAGCTGTACCAGCGGGACTCACCCCCGGGCCTCCCCGCCGAGCCGCCCTCCCCTCAGCC
>NW_009648149.1:3228730-3230768 GCF_000708025.1 Charadrius vociferus
GCGAGGAATCTTAACTGTTTGTTTGTATGTTTTTGCAGAAGGAAGGGAGCAGCTGGAAGACTTGTTCTTCAACCGCAGCAGAGAGCTCGGAAGCAGCTCCTCAGCCTGTGTGTCTGGGATTCGATATCTCGGAACCAGCCTGGAGCCGGAAGATCTGGGGCACCGTGGGCCTCCCTTTTACAACCTTTCAGTTTTACCTTGTGTGGTTCTCTTTAAGGTCTTGACAAAGTACATAGCGTAACATAAATTATCTTAGACCGTCTTCATACAACCCTTACCGATATTTAAAAGTACAGTCTCTGTTTTTTTCTTTAGATTGATGTGTTTTTCTTCTGGTTGTGTGTCTAACTGAGGTTGGGATATGAAGTTTAGTAGGAAACTGATGATTTTTGAGACTAACACCACACACTGAGGTTTTCATGGCCAGACCTTTCATATCAGCTGCCAACATTGCTCGCCTTGGACTGGAATCCCAGGACTGAAAGTTGTAAAGGGCTTAAACCCAACTGCTACAAAATGGAAGTACGGTCAAGAATTATCTGATTACTTATAATAGAAACGTTAAAGTAACCAGAGATGATAGCAGAGCAAAATTCTTCATTGATTTTTTTTTTTTTTAGATATACAGGGTTTTTTTCAATATATAACCATTAGGCAACATACAGTATTGTGTGCCACCAGCGACAGCTTTACTTCCTTGAAGTTCTTCCATTGCAATGACATACAGAATGTTAATTTCCACTATCCCAACCTTTTTCAGTTGAGTGCCAATTAATGGATGTCCTGGTCCTTCTCATGCCTGCCATAATTTCAGCATTCTCTGCAACTGTCACTTGTGAGTGTTATCTCAGGCGGGATGGTGTGAAGACACTGGAAGTTTGTGGTCTTACACGGGTAAATGTAAAAATCACAGTAGTCTGCTGGTCTGTGGAGGTGTTTAGAGCCATGATCGTATTGAAAATGGAGGATTATGATTGTCAATTTTTACACATTTTACCTAAATCTGTTATACTAAATCAGTCATATTGCTGCTAAAGAAAATGCTTCCATTTTAGGATATTAGTAAGAGCATAAGGGGTATGTGGAGGTGACAAATCTGTAAAATAAGCATAGTCCTAAAAAACAGCCAGCTACAAAGTAGATTAGAAGATGAGAAGTGACACCTCCTGAACCCCAGCGCCACTTTTGTGTGGTATACGTCACTGAAAACGCGCTGTACAAAGTGAATTCCCAGCCTAAGCCTGGGGCAGAATCCCCGCAGCAGGTCCCTATTTCAGTTTCTTCTCTCCCGACCCCTCTCTCCTTTCCTCCTATTCTTCCCTCCAGGATTTTCCACGCCCGGAATTCCCTGAAGCCCGCTCCCCCATGAACTGGCAAATGCAGCACAGCAGTACTGAGCCACCCCCAAGGCCATGAGCGTTGCTTGTGGGCTCCTACCGCAAAAAAAAAAAACAACGAGTTTTTAGGTTTTTACCTTGCGGGTTATTGATAATTTGGTCCTGGCGCCGGTATGGGCGAGCAGGAGCGCACGGCTGCACATTCAAGTGCATTATTTCAATTAGCTGAGCGCTCTTTGTTGCAAGGTGAAATCATTCACTCCTCGGGAAAAGCTTTTTTATTGAATGCTTTCTAAATACTTGCATTGGTCACGTCGCCTGGAATTGAGTCTCTGTCACTAGTATTTCTGCGGTGACTTTGACCAGATCAATGACTGGAAAAGGCATTAAGGACACATTGATACCGCGGGGTAGCAGACGAGCGGGGCTCGGTTTTGGCGCTCAGTAGTAAAGAGAAACCGATAATGAGCAGATAAACGGCTTTTCTTAACCCTTGGCGTTCTTGGGAGGCTTCGGCCAGTCTGCTGGCTCTTCTCCTCCACCCCGGCTCTCAGGGTTGATGGAGAGCCGAGCGGTAGAAAGGCAAATATCTCCCGGGTATTCCATAAATCTGGAGCGAAAGGCGGTCGGGATAAGGAGAAAGCCTTTCCCGGGGCGGGCGGGGGGAGGCAGCCCCGGGAGAGGCTGCGGCTGTAAAAAAA
>NW_009648149.1:3231004-3231937 GCF_000708025.1 Charadrius vociferus
ACCCACCCCTTTTTTTTTTTTTTTTGTTCCCCTGAAATAGTAGCGCTTAGTAAAGTAATTAGAAAGGCTTAAGGGTTTGGGTTGTTTTCTTAAATTTCTGCCATTCTCGGAGGGTTTGGGCGCTGGGGGACAGCGGAGCTTCCCCCGCCCGCGCCTGGAGGATGCTCCGAACCCTCCGTGAAAATCCCTTCGTGGAAAGGGGAGGATGAGTGGTTTTCGCATGTCCCGGGTGTTTCCATTTTGCTGAAGCTCAAGGAAACGGGGATTTTATTGAACCTGGAGTTCAAGGACGCTCCCTCTCACATTTGGCCGTCTTAATAAAGTTGCGAAGTGTCTACTTTCTCAGCTTGCTTACCAAATCCTGAATTAATAAAGTTTACTTAGTTATTTAAATAGATTAAATGTCACATTTTAAATGGAAGGGGAAGGTTCTACCTTACTGACCTATTTTTCATTTCTGATTTAGAAAAAGGCAAGATTAGCATGGATATTGCATTTTCAAGGACCTCGCCACTATTAAATAGACTGTTAAGTGCATTTTATGGCTGAAGAGTCTGTTCCCAGTTCAGTCTGGAAGACGTGCTAAGTTCATCTCTACTTGCTACATTGAACATTCACTGACTAAAATACTTTCTGTGGATGTAATACCTATGCTCTGTATCTTTTAAGTACATAACGCTTAATGTTTTAGGACTAGTAAACCGTAATTCAGTAAATGTCCCCGGAATAGAAGTGTTGGCTCTCAAGAAAACTGGATGGCGAAGTGTTTGGCTAATTGCAGGAATTCCCGGAGAAGAGGTGAGATCGAGGGAAGGCGGTCTGCAGGGATGGCGGACGCGGATGCTCACGGCTCCGGACGGAGCCTCCCGCGGAGACTCCGCGGAGGTTTAAGCGGGCATCTCCCCCCCTCGACCGCCTCCCGGGACGCTCCCG
>NW_009648149.1:3241345-3241744 GCF_000708025.1 Charadrius vociferus
ATAGCGGGTGGGTCCGCGGGGAGGGGGTGGGGGTGTTGGGGTGGCTCTGAGTAAACTCTCCGGGCGGCGAGGATGGACGTTTCCCCGGTGGTCAGGATCTGGTTACTTTCAATATACCCCAGGGACCGACATGACACGTCTTACACTAATAGGCGTCTGTCACCGGCCGTGTCATGTTTTGCCACATGCGTTGGACAAGTTAGTGGAAGGAAAAAGGAAAGAAAGAACAAGAAAAAAAAAACCCGAAACAAACAAACAAGAAAAAAAAACAACAAAACTTTATGTTGTCTGGGTGAAGCGAGTGGCCGCGGAAACTTCGCCGGGAGATGCTGTCCCCGGTTGTCCCCGCCGCTCCGTCGCTGCCGGGCCCGGCTCGCCGCTGGGCCGCTCCCCAACCTT
>NW_009648149.1:3242238-3243884 GCF_000708025.1 Charadrius vociferus
CAGATGCCGAGCCCGAGGTATTGCTGCTATGTGGGGAAATATGAGCGAGTAATTTTATAAGTAACAAAGGCTGCGGAATGGAATGAGCCCCTGTTATCCGGTGTCCTCTGGAAGCCCGGGATCAGCAGCTTCTTGAGCCTAAAAGTGAATCCCAGAAGAGGCTCCTTTCCCTTTTCCCAGGGGTATCCGCTAAATATAGAAATAACCTCCGCGCGCGTTGCACAAATCACCTACCATTTGCTGTTTGTGTAAAACCGATTAGCCAGACACAACTGTGAAACAACTTGTTACTTTTATAGCCGCCACGCACACCCATATTTAGCTCCGTTTCGGCGGGGAGCGGTGCCCGTGGCGGGCCGTGCTGACACCGAACCCCCGCTCGCTTCAGGTGCCTCCGCTCCCTCCTCCCGGAGGATGATTAGCGAGTCCTTATTTATAAAGTTCAAACTATCTCATCACCGAGCTGCTTGTTTTATTTTAGTCTACGTATGCTGAGGTATAAATATTTACTTTGGAAGAAATAATATTTACTGCTTACCAGGAAAGCAAGGACACTTTTTTTTTTTTAATTTCTTCTTCTTTTTTTTTTTTTTTTTCCAAATCCGCCGTTCACAGCGGGTGTTAGAGGTGAAACAAACCCCTCGTCCAGCTCCTCCCGCAGCGAAACGCGGCTCCCACTGCATCCCTCCCGCATCTTACGCCGCCGGTTTTCCTAACAAAAGGCAGAGCATGATTTGGGCGGAAAAGCAAAATCCACGAAGGTTTCCAAAACCGACTAAAATTCAACATTTTTGCGACAATCAAGTCCCGAACACCGCCAGCGCACAGGCGAGACCAGTGCCCGAGATCTCGCCTAAAACACCCCCAAAGCGGTTTTTAGATATTGTAATGCACTACAGATGCACTACAGATTTATTTTATTTTATTTATTTATTCCCTCTTGGCGATCTCTTTCTTTTAGCGCCGAAAATGCACCGCAAATGTACATTTATTTTTTTTTCTCAGCTGCCCTTAAAAGTTATTAGGAATTAGCTGGAAAGGCCGTTCCTATTCCGTGGGAACGCGGAGCCGCTTAACACCCATTATTTTTCCGATCTAAACGAAAGATCCGCGCTCTCACACCTCACGGGCACGGCTTTAATATTTTTTTTCCCCCACAAAATAAACAGTAAACGTCGCTTAGATCGCCCCAGCTTGTTTTATTTAAAACCATTTCCCTTATAATTAGCCGGGAAAGCCAACCCGAAGCGTACCTAGTCCGGCCGGGCAGGGGCGGGATCCCTCAGTGCCGGGCTGCAGAGCCGAAATCAGGCTGGGAAAAATTAATATATTTAGGGAAAAATTAAGGCACGGTTGAGGGAGTCTCGGATCTGCCGGGGAAGGTTTAATTTCGGAGGAATTGGTGCGATGCTCGCCCCGCCGCGCCGGCCGCGCCGGCAAACCAGCGGGGCCGGTCGCGGTCGTTGCGCGGCCGCGGAAGACGCAGCGCGAAGCGGGGGGAAGGCACGCGGGGAGCCGAGAGAAAGCCGCCCGCACCCCACCGAGACCGGCGAAACCCCAACCTCCGTGGGAAGGAGCCGGCCGGCCCTCCGCGGCCGCGGGCGCTCCGCGCGGTTCTCCAGCCTCCGCGGGTCGTCCCTCCGGGG
>NW_009648149.1:3247189-3247526 GCF_000708025.1 Charadrius vociferus
GCGGTGGGGGGGGGCTCGTCCCCCCCCCCCTGCCCCGTTGCTCCCAGGAGAACCCCCCCCACCCCTACTCGGGACCTCGGCCGCGGGTGGCTCACGGGGCTTTGCTTTTTAATTCTGCTGTTGTAGCGCTCGCACGTGTTGTGGGATTGCGGTAAATACAATTAAATTAGGAAAATGCCTCAGGAGCGGATCATCTCCCACGAGTGATTCTGCTCCCCTCGCCCCGGGGTTCCCTCCTCTCCCCGCTCCATTTTTACGCGTTTCTCGGCGGATCTTCGCGGACCGTGACCCCTGCCCTCCGCGCACCGCCCGCTCACACATATACTCACACTCACAT
>NW_009648149.1:3247702-3266745 GCF_000708025.1 Charadrius vociferus
CCACCCCCGGCATCGCGAAGGCTCTCCCGGGGAAAAGGGAAGAAAAAAGACCAACTCCGCAGCCCCCTGTTTCATTTGTTGCGCTTTTCTTCAACACAATAAAAGTCAAATTAATTGATTCATACCATTAATTACGGTGCTTAGCGTGAAAAGAAACGTTTCCCCTCGATTAGGGCTCTATTGTGCTAATCCCGTGTTCAATCACGGCTGCCGGCGGGGCGGCCCCGCTCCGCGCCTCTCCGCGCCCCTCCGCGGGTCGGGGATGCTGCTGCGACTCCCAGGGCTTCAGGTGGCGAAGTTGAGGCAAGTATTTAGGGAGCCCACCCCGCTGGAAAGTATTTAGGAGCCCACTCGTGGGGGGAGAGTGGGGAGGGAGATGGGCTTTTCTAAAAATCGGGAAACTTTCGCCGAAATATCCCGGGAGCCCCCGAACCCGGTGAAGTTCAAGGGCTGAACGTGAGTGGCAACAGGGGCTGCGCCCCGCAAAGCGATAAAATAATTAAAAGAGCCTACGCGGAGGTGGAAACCCCCAATAATGACACCGCCAGAAATAGAAAGTGGGCGCCCATATAGACAGATAGATTTAGCAACAGGAGAAAAACAAACTGTATCGTCCGGATCGATACGGAGTCAAATAGAGACACGGCAAGCACCGGGGAAAGGGAGGATGGACTAAGTTATGATAGAGAGGGAGAAATTAATTACAACTCAATTTGATTCTAATATGGCAAAGCGAGATCCCGGCTGCGAAGCGAGTTAAAAATAAATCCGGAGGCTGAGCCCCGGGGGTGGGAAGGGGGGGGGGATTTGAGGAGGAAAGGCAGGGCTGGGGCAATTTCTGCTTCTGTAATCGTTTTAAAGGAAGGAGAAACCAAAGGTGTCCCCTTTCATCTCCTTAAGCCTATTACTTTCACTAATGAGTTATATAAATCGTTGACCTGACCTGGATTAAACCAGCAATTGTGGTTGGTTATAGACGTGCGGGGGTAAAGGGGGCTCGCAGGAGAGGGGCTGCGGGTGAGAAATCCCGGCAAAATAAACACATCCAAGGGGACACACACACCCCCCGGCCGGGGCCGGAGCGGGGCGAGCTGCGGGGCCACCGCCAGCCCCGGGGCCCGGACTGCCCCCCCCCAGGCCGGGCTTTTCTCTAAAGATGCAGATTTTAAAATATATCGCCTTTTTTTTTTTTTTAAGGCCTCTATTTGCACGTGTTTGATTTCTTTTCTTTTATTTTCTTTCTTTTTTTTTTTTTTTTTTTAAATTGTAATAAATCGCCTGCAAAACCGGCAGACCTCAGTGTAAAACGAAATTGGTCATGTTTCCAAAACGGTTTCGGATTTATTTGTATTGGAAATGTATAAACATCCATTCTGTAAAAGGCAACACGTTTAATTAACGATGAGAGAGCAGTTAGGGGCAGAAAGCTAGTAAAATTGTGTGATAAATTTATGGCATTGTTAGCGTGCTTTTAATTATGGCTATTATGTTAATTATTTCACATTAGCATGGAGTTATCAGCAGCATGTCAGATTTAATCAAAACGAGCCTTTCTCTCGAAAATTGTGCTTTTCATTCGCCGCGAGGAGGACGGGGGGTCCCAAACCGAAGCCGCTCCCCCCCCTCCTTCTTTATTTATTTAAAAATAAATAAATGAAGGCTTTTAAAAAGAGGACTTCCCATTGAAAAAGAGTGGCTGGACGTGATCCGGGCTGGTGCAGGCGGCAGATCCCTTTAGGCTACTGCGAGCAGCGCAGGGAGGCAGAGGAGAGAAGCGACGCCTCTTGTTTTTTAGGAATTCACCATTTTCACCCCCCTCCGGAGAAGGCACTTTATCATTTTGGATCATTCTGTCAAACAATATGATGTTGCTCATTTTTATCTGTCCCGTTTTACAAAGCCCCCGTTCACACTGCCGGCCAGGACAACACGCCTGAGTACAAAAGAATAAAAGAGACGAGCCGGGAGAATATAGGATCGCTGCGTGGATCAAAAAGGAGGAAAGAGGAGGAGGTGTGTGTGAGTGTGCAAAAATAAATAAATAAATTTAAAAAAATAATAACAAAAAATGAATTGCGGGTTGGGGAACAGCCGGCAGCGGGGCAGGCGGTGAAGTTTTGGGGGGCTCCGTCAGCACCGAGGTGCTGAGTGGCCGCAGAGCCTCTCCGCGCCCGCGGAGAGCCGCGGTGAACGCCTCGTAAATCCCGGCTGCCCTGCCGGCGTTGTAACCCCGGGCTCGGCCGCTCCGCGCAGCCCCGCGCAGCCCCGCGGAACCCCCGCAGGAGCCCCCTCCTCCGCCCGGCCCCGCTCCCCCTTCCCCACGGGAGCGGGGGGCTGCGACCACGGCAGCTGCTGGCTTATTTTTAGAGCATTTCCATTCCTCCGGTTAATTTTAGATCGATTCATTATTTAGCCCCAGTTCGCCTTTAGGGAAACCCAAGCTGGGGGCGGTCGGCGCTCCGCGGTCGCGGGACTTTCCCCGTTGCGGATTGCGCGGCAGCGCAGGGGAGGGTAACTTCGGGGACACCCCCCCCCTCCCCTCCGCCTCGGGGCTGCTGTAGGGGCGAGGGACCGGCGTATTTGCGCTGGCCACTTGCCTCCCTCTCTGCCTCGCCCTCCCCTGGGAGTTGAGCTGCGCGGTGGGCCGATGCTGGCGGAGGGGGACCTGGCGGTACTGGCCCTGCTGGGATGCAGGGGGGGGACAGCCCTGGGTAGGACACAGGCAGGAACATCCCGGGGACCGGGCAAAACCAGGCAGCAGTGCTCAGGTGTCCCCCATCATGCAGCCTCTTGGGACTCATAAAATAACCCCCAAATCGTCAGAAGATGGCCCGGTACAGCATGGAGATTCAGGTGCTTTACAAAGCAGGGGGAGAGCAAAATTAATCAAGTAAGTTGAAATACAGAATTATTATCAAGCAAACTGGGCAGTGTGAGCAGAGCAACTCTGCTGCCTTTTGTGCAAGAAGGCTGCAAAGTTAGCTGAGATCTGATTTGAAAAAAAAACCACCCAAAACACTAAAACCAAACCCCAAACCTGTTGGCAGTTGTTCAATCGAAATTTGTTTACTCTTTGGATTGTCATTTTGGAAATGCCCACTTGAAACAAATGGATAGGTGTCCCCAGTTTGTGCCTGCAAGCACCCTGTGCCCGCTCTGCAGCCCCGCACAGCCCCGGGCATCCGGCTGTGTCCGTTCCTGGAAGGGCCCTGTTCACGTCCCCGTCCATCTCCAGCAACGTGGCTAAAACACATCCTCTGAACACCGCGCCAAATCCCTGTCCCTGGAGGAGGCTCCTGTACTGCGAGACATAATAAATACACTGGAACAAGCAGAGGCAAGTGTCCAAAAAATCCTTTAAATTTGCTTTATTTGACTTTTTTGAGGGAAGGGATGGGTGGGAAGGGCAGCCCCTGGCACGGCTCCGCATGCAGCAGCTTTCCAGGCTGCGACGTCCTCACCCTCTGGCTCATTCTCCAGGGAATAGCTGGTCTGGAAAGGGATGTGCTCAGGCCATCGCTGCTCCTTCAAAATCCAGGGATGTCTCCATGCATGGCGGGAGAGGGAAGGCTTGGGCTCAGGAGAGAAGATATCGGTTTTATATGAAGATGCCTTTATTTGTCTGAGGAGGAGGAGTAAATCAACATGACAGAATATTTTTCCCTTCATCTGTGCATGGCCCAAAGGGATGGTGCAAACGGTGCTGCCGATTTGGTAGCAAACACGGGGATGTGCCTCAAAAAGAGGGGACACAACCCAAAAAGAAGAGAAAAACTCAAAACGAGGGTCCGCAGAGAGGCGGCGGTGTAAGCTCATTTCAAACCGCTGCCCGTGTGTGTTTTTATACTGACTTTGCAGTAGGCAGAAGGTGCGAGGAAGGCACTTCATCTTTTTTCTCAGTTGTTCCCCTTGCCTGTGAGATGCAAATGGCTGAGAAGAAGCTAAGGGGAATTGCAGGGATGTGAGGAAATCCCTTTGCCTAAAGCCGCATTGCTGGGAGCCCTCCATGGGCTGGCCCAGACCTCTGTCCCAGCCTGAAGCTAATGCGTATTTAACCCAGAGACACTCCCATGAGATTTTGCACATCGTGAGAGCGCCCAAGGAACACCCTGAGCTGATTCAGGATTTATTTTTATTAATCAGGGCAGCCAGGACATCGGCGGGAGCCAGCTTCCCCTCCACGTGCTCTCATGCTTCCCAGGGCTTCGTTTGTTTGTGTTTTTTTTTCAGGATAGTTTTGTAAGCCATTCCTCTGGCTCGTGTATAACACCCTTGATTCCCTTTATTGAGCACGGAAAGACAAGCGGTGAATTATCGCTGCTGTTAATAAAATTACTCCACTAATATTTTTCCCCAACACGTTGAATATTATTGATACGTACCGGATGAAACCCCTCCTGACGCCGGCGGCCGGCACAGGGCCTATGCATCACCGCAGCTCCACGTACACCAGCCAAATGGTGCCTTGGTGGGGCGTAAGTGGTGCACAGGCCTTTTATGGGCCTTCTGCAGAACGGTGAATTTTACCCAAAATGCAGGTTAAAACCCATGCTAGGTATTAATGTAATCAGGTCCGTAATCTCTCTATCAAAAACTCCCCAAGCACCTCTTCACCTGCTAAACCAGGTAGCTCCTTTTCTGGAGAGTGCTGTAACACATTTTAGGGGACTCTCTGCTTTTTTTCTTTTCTGTAAAGAAAATATGCATCGCCAAATGCCTCCAAGTCCTGGCTTAGCGGCAGAGCTAGGGAAGTCACCGAAGCGCCATCCTGACTTGCCACATGTCTGCGCCGGTCCAACATTTTCCTCCTAAATACAGAATTGAGTTATCACAATTTTTCTATGAAAAGTGGGTGCCCTCCACAAACTTATTTGAAACAGAACCAGCGACTTCAGAAAGAAAAGAGTCGGTTGTGTTTTTTTTTTTCCAAATCTCCTTTTTTGGCCAAAATAATTTTTTTTTTTCTTATTTTTTGGGGCAACACGCACCATTTCCAGCAGAGATGCTTCCTGCCATTCCCCGCAAAGCTTCTTTGTCAGTTTGACCACTAAGGTACTTCTGTGAATTCAATTTAGATCTTTCACCTTATTAGAGGAATCTTTATTAAACGTTTTATTAAAGTATTTTAATGCCTTTCCAAGACATGTTGTAAAATCCTGCTGATTTCAGAAGCTTCTTTGAGGGCTCAGAGGCAGCGCAAAGGATGAACATTTCCAGCACTTGTGTGATGACAGAACACGTTGGCAACTAAGCTCATGCCTAGGACAGGATGGATAAAACCAGGGAGGGTTTCAATTTTGGCAAAAAATGTTAAAGTGTGGTATTTCCAATTGAAAGGGGAGGATGGGAAGAATCAGTGTTTACTCCTTAAACCACAATGATATTCTGTTTTTGTTGGATTTCCTGCTTTTGCCCAAGTAAGAAAGGTTTCCAAGAGGAATTCCATTTGAGAAGGTGATGAAACAGCGTATTGAGCTTGTCAGGCAGTATTTACAGTCTGTAAATAAAGCTTATTTAGGGGCTCTTGTTAAAATATTACATGATGGAGGAGTTCGACAGGCATGTTTAAATGGATTCTAAGCAACTGGGCAGAGAGAAAATATGTCTGTGGGACCATGAAACATTTATCTGTCCAGAAGGAGAGTGAAAAAAAAAGCCAGGAATGATCTATCATAAGGGAGGAAATCTGCACCTCGGCATTTGCCAAAATGTCTTAATTGCTTTGTAAACTCATCTAAATAAATAAAACGTGGAGGGCTGTCGCAGCTCTCTGCTACGAAGGAGCGCGGTCTATGCAGAAGGGGATAAAAGACCTAATCCTGCCCAGGGCTGGGCTCGCTCCTGTCCCGGGGCTCCTGCGGGGTTTATCGCTGCCGGGGCAGGAGGGTGGGAAGGCTTCACAGCTCTGGGCTTGGAAGGGGTCATGGGGGTGTGCAGGGGCTGCCGTCCCACCGGCAGTGCGGCTGATGTGGGGAGAGACCTCCTGCATCAGCCCTTGGCCGTGGACAGGAGCCACGCCGGCAGTTTTCGGCTCTGCTGGAAACTCACAGCCGTCGTGGCTCCTCTTTACTCAGATTTTTTTACTGCTGCTTATAAGTTTTATGGATGAAAATGGCTCTGCGATACTTGTAGATCATTTACTTTCAGGATTCACGCAGCACAGGTGTAAGAGGGCTCTTTCTGTTTTCTTGGGTTTATTTAAAACTTTCAAATTTGTGGGGTTTTTCCCTACTTCCTTTGGGAAAATATTCCACTGCCTACAATACACTTCTTGTAGTTGGTCTACATAGACCATTTATTAATTTTACCTCATTACTGCTTGCTACACCTCTTAGCACCAATGCAGAGTTAACGTTCATTCATAATAAGAAGACATTTGTGCTGACATAAAGCTTTCAAGCCAGTGATCTCAAAACACTGAACGGAAATGAATGAATTTAACTTGTGCAACTCATTTAACTACCGAAAAGCGTTATTGTTCCCCAGTGCGGCAAGGGGAGATACTGGGGTCCACAGGGAGCAACCCCAGTTAGTGCCCAGCACTCAGGTCTGTCCTCATGGAATCGCACCCTCACCGTTCTGCAGGTTCTGCCAAGTCCTCCTCATCCCTGGCTTTTATTCTCTGTCCTGCTCCAAATGTGTGGGGCGTTGGGTTTCCTCCTCAAAATCCAAAAGAGATCGTTTCTCAAGGCATGAGAACAGGCTGCATTTCACCCTAAAAGCGTTGGGTCCCCAGAGTGCAGCAATGAAAAAGGACTTTTTGGATTCACTTCCAATATCCTCTTATTTGGTCCTTCGTGGCTCTGGGGTCAGAGGTTACCAACTGATGCCCAAGAGCGGGCTCTGCACTCTCCAGCCTTTCCCTGACTGCCCAGAAATAGGAAACGGCCGCAGTTTTTCAAAGGTGAATATAGTCATCGAGTCCCTATGCCCGTTGGGACCTGCCTCTGTGTACGTGTATCTGTAGGCTGGGAATGCAGGTTTAAACTAATTGCGCTTTTCTTGGGATGGGGTGAGGACTCACAAGACGTCAGGTCAGATCCTGGTGCTGTTTCAGGACAGGGTAAAGCTTGCATGGGGTTGGCAGGTGAGGAGGTGGCTCCTGTCTTACGTGTTTGGTTTGTTTCTGGATTATAAGTGACTTCCATCTATCCCTACAGACCACAGTTGCAGGTCCGGCTTTGTTAGATCTGTCAGGGTCTTCCTCCAAGCACAGGGATAAACTTCCTGAATGTTCTTCCAGCCCTATAGCCCATGTTTCCAGAATTACTTGGCATAACATTTAAACCATGTAAATTAATGGGACTTAAATATGCGCTTCAAGCTACTTGTATCCTGAAGCTGAACGCGACTTTAATTTTCCAGATAAGTCTTGTTAAAATTTGTAAGGTAAATTTTCATCTTCATATATATGAAATACTTCCTTCCTTGCTTTCTCCTGATAGATTTTTACCATTTTATATTCATTTCTTAGTGAACCTCGACCTGGAGCAATGGTCATTCCTGGATTGAAGCCGCAGCCAACGCAGCTCCTGAGTAACTTCAGCGGCGCTGGAAAGGTCCCGCAGGGCTGGTTTGTGTTCAGGTGCACCGCTCACGGGGAGATGATGACCAGTGGAGGCACATGGCTGAGACTTTGTCACAGTATCCTGCCCGTTTGGCTTCTGTTAACCACTAACTAATGGCTCAGTCCTGCATCCCTCACATGGACAAAAAAGGACATTTTCTCAGAAAGATGGGCCAGATCCTTAACAACTTTACTCATGTTGTTGCGTCCATTACAGTAATTATCTGCATGAATAAGAGGGTAAGGATTTTTCGGGCTGTCGTTCTGGGAAGGACATATGTCTAGCATAGCTTTAGCTAACATGTCCTGCATGTTTTACGTGTTTCTTATGTGTGTGAAATGTAATATACTTATATGTTTTGGAGTCATGTATTTAGATATGATCTCATATAAGTTTGGCAGATAAATATGTTCATATCATATAGCACTGACATACTTATTTTCACTTAGGACTGTGTGTATTCAAGGACTTCTTTCTGTGCTTAGTAGAGTCAGTAAAAGCCTTCTTGTTGGTTTAGCTGGAACATAATTAGGTCCAAATTTTCCCTTCAAATTATGGCCATCTGTTTGAAAGAAAACCACGCTATGCAATGTAACCGTTATGTTTAAGTCCAACGTTAATGTTAGATACGGATCCATCCTGTCAGTGGCAAAAAGATTTATGCCTGTCTGCATGAGACTAGATAATCCCTTGAAACAGGAACGAAGTTTTAGTTTCTGTCTGCCCATGACACTTCAGTGACCGGTCTCTGGGGTCTTATTCCTTCAAAGGACGACGTGAAGCGGGCTGAGCTGCAGCTCTTGCTCAGGTGAATGGCACTTCCCTTTGCACACAACTTTGTGCAACTTGCTGGCAGAACCACCTCGACAGAAATCTCTCCTTAAATTTACCTTTCTCCCACATTGTCTGAATTCAGGAAGGTAAGGAGGAGGAAGAGGCAGGACGAGGAAGGTCCTGATTCTGAAGAGGCTACGACTCTGAAAATGGAAAGATTGAAAAAAATTCCAGAGGAGAAATTAAATAAATAAATGCTAGGTATAGAAGTCAAACACACAGAGCCCGACGGGAGAGCAGCGCTTTAATGGCATAATTAGTGAACAATCTTGCTGAAAGGTCTCCGTGCTCGCTGCCCCTTGGTACCTTACTGTGCTTCTATGGGACGAGATTTGTTCCTGGGTTCTTCTGGTAAAGTTCATAGATGCAACTTTAAAAAAAGGGGGGAGTTTTTTCTGTAATTATTCGTTAACCAATCTACTGCAGTAAATTATGCCCTAGCCCCGTGCCTTTTTGTTTAACACGAATCAGACGAGAGCTTCATATTTAGTTTAATAAACCGTAATTTCTGACAAAGGTAACTGTCACCTTTTGTTTCATTCTGCGCGTTTATTTTTCAAGCACCAGAGCTGACCTCCGAACTCAATCTGCACTTGCCTATTGATGCATAAATATCTGTAATATCACAGTAAATTAAATTCAGTTTTAAAGGGTTTCTATTTAACAATCTGTCAGAACTTTCACAGCATTTGATTTCTAGTTTCCTCTGTCCACTGACAGGTTTATCTCAATATGGCTTGATTAATGAAACCTTTTATTTGGAGTAAGCATACCTATTATTACCATAATCTCTTAATGCTTGCTTAGGCAACATTGTACTCTGACAGCAGGGCTCCAAAAACTTCCAGCCCCTTCACTCCTTGGCGGAGCGAGCAGTTAGATTCGGGGGCTGGGGAAGGGACAGCGTTGTCCTGCCCTGCACTCTCGGGGGCATTTGCAAAATCCAGCAGTTTCCCGGTTTAGCGGGTCTGGAAATGTTATTTTCGTGGAAACTGGTGTTAATAACAACATGCCTAATTACAAAGGATTTTGCCTTAAGATTAGCAAATGTACATTTAATTTGTGACGAGTCTTATCCTAGGGATGCAATGGATGTTCTAAAGACAAGTTCTTAACGAGAATTGAATTGAGGGAAAAAGTACTATAGCATAGCCTAGAGAAGTTTGTATAGATTTGGATATCAGACTCCTTGACTTCTAATCCTTGGTTTTCCTGTCATATGGCCCCAGGTAAATCTCTTCAACTGTCTGTGCTGTAGTCCCATCTCACTGACAGTCATGCGTAACAGAGTAAATGGCGGAAGCCAGAGCAAAACTGCACAAGCTGAGAGAAGAGTCGAGGTAAAACATTCCTATTTTTCTTTGTTGAGTGGGCATAGTAACACTTACTTACTGCACAGGAGGGTTTGGAAGTGGAATTACCGACTCCACCGTGCTTTCAGCACGCAGCGTTGCTGTTGTCACCACCGACCGCTCTGCGGCAGTGACTTGGATGAAAGATGAGGTGCTTTGATACCCTTAACGAGACAGAAGCAAGGAAGTAACCATCAAGTTGCTGCCCTGGAGTAGGAAAAGATAAGGGCTGTGCTTTTCATCCCTGCGAGATCTTTAGCTTTAGATATGTTAAGGAGAACTGTGCCTTTCCCTGGGCTCCCCAAGGATTATGCTGCTTCCCAGCTCGTACAGGCAGTGGGTGAACTTGCAGCCCCACAGAGAGCAATGGGAGCTCTGACACTGACTTCAGCAGGGCCGGGGTTCACTGGGAGTTTGATCACATTCTTGTTCTTGTTTACAGCTGGGGTTTGGGCTTTTTTTCCAAACTGCTCCTCCCCGGGACTTCTGGATTTCAGACCTGATTGTTCAGACTCTGTCAGGTTCTGCCAAGTCCAGCGCTTCTGAAAATGAAGACTCCACCTCCCAGCCTGACCACCTAAAAAGATATTGAATAACCTCGGTGGTCTCTGACAGCTGGGTTACCTCTGGCTTTCCAGGGACACCCTTTGCTTTTAGCTCTCCAGCATCTCCAAGAGACTCTACTTGAAGTTCACATCCCGACGGAGTCAAGAACAAAGTTCCCACCAGCATCGGTAAAGATTTGATTGCTGTGTGTGCCAACGTAAGGATCACATGTGTGAAATGTCACACATGATATGTCACTCCAATTAGTCACAAATCCCTTTTGCGTAGAAATATAAAGAGCTTCCATGTCAGCATCATGTAACTATTAAAAACGGGAATAATTTTTAAGGTGATTTGTGCCCTTGTCTCTAAGGAATGAAAATATTTCAAGAGGTTTATTCCATTAAGACAATAATTAGCATCAGGAAATACATTCTCAGTTCTGCATTAAGACCCAGAGAGTCACTGTCATTCCTATACAAATAACTCACATATGAGGATCATATTCATCTATCAGCAGACACATACAACGAGCACACACAAAAGCATATACAGTGCTTTACACACATATACCTGATCACAGAATATTTTCACAGTGTAAAAAGTTGGAGAAACACATTAGAAGCAAATTGTATATTTTCAAGCAATAAATGCAACATGGCTCAATGGCACCACACACATCGCGTGCTTCTGCAGTACCAGGAGCGGTACTTTCAATAGACGAATGCTTTTGATTGTCATAAAAATGTTTATTTGCTAGAAAGCGCAGACTTCTGCTCATGCAATCCTCCTTGTAGAATTATTGTAATTCTCCAACACGTTTCAGACTTTTTGGGTTGTTTCGCACTCTGCTTTTTAACCTTCAACAACAAATATTGTTGTATCATGAAGACAGCAAATCCAAACAATTACATATGTAGTCCAAAGGCATACACAAGAAAATCAATATTTGACATCTTTGCAACTCCCTCTTTGGAGCAGCGCTCAATAGCTCTTATTCATTATACACTTATATCTCTTTCAGATTCGCCTTTGTCACCAGAAACCCATTTTTTTTTCTCCTTTGACTTCCACATAACTTCTTTGCCCTGTACTTTTACAGATGCCTTCTGGCTATAAATACTAATGAAATCTCTTTGCTTAATTCAATTTTGCTGGTACACTTACAGTTATGACCTAACTTTCCCACGAGAGAGACTGATTGAACATTCCAATACCTTATGGATGGGAGCAAACACTCCACAGAACTGGACTGACAATTTCCATAATTATAGAATTCACAGCCTAATGACCTTAAAAAACAATAAAAAGATCTCTTGTTAATTCCATTTCTGTTACTGACATTCAAGATATTTCATTTTTCACAGGACAACAAATTTACTTTTTATTTTCAAAAGAGCAGTCTATCCTTTTACCCTAGATTAAATTTTCTGAATATTGAAGGATTTCATTGAATATTTAGCATTTCTTTGTCTTTTAAAAGTTAGAATATTTATGATCCTTAGAATGCTTCTGACTGATTTATAGCAATCAATTATAAGAGTGCGTTTTCAAATAGCCCTTTTAAAAATGAAGAATAGAATAATTAAAAAGATCAGAAGTCCTCCCTTGCATATAATTATTTCATTATTTCATTACAGTGCAGAAATTGTTTTTGCTGACTGTGAACAATTTTAATTGAGCAAAATCTGTATTAATATACGATAGCAAGCAGTTCTTCCTAAGAAATAAGATCACTAATTGCCTAAATTTTTATTCAGCACAGTGAGCCTTAAAAGCCACATTGTAATATAAACCTAATCACGAGGTACAGCGGATACCTTTGCCATAGTGGAGACGTTCCCAAAGCATAACCTTGCTGTACAGCTAATTTATTCCTTCAACAGGTTTATTGCTGCATGAAACATTTGTTTGGGTGCTGGTTTGTGGCAGGCTGAGAGCAGAGAGCTTTGCTGCCAGCCTGCCCGTCCTTGCTCAAGCGAGGCTGCCTGTGCCACATGGCCCGAAAAGTGTCTCATGCCACGTATGGCCACCTTGTCCCCATGTTTTGGTGGGGACACTGCCAGGGGTGGCCGTGTGCCTTGTCTACATTGTTCTTGTTCCTCGCTTTCCATTGCTTGGCTCCTCTCTCCAACTGCTCTGGGGTTTCTATCTGCTCAATGGAGAGAAAGAGAAACACCACCAGAGAGAAATTAAAAGTGGGAGCCTGACTTTGGTGTCTTGAATCACCACGTGGACGAGGTCTCCTCTCACTGTAAGGATCTGGGGAGCTTCTGCTGTTGCAGAAAGGTCTAAACTGTACATACCCCACCCTGCCCCACCTTCTGGGAAGGCAGAGATGCTTGCTGCAGGCTGGGTTTTGTGTGGGCTTACTTTGACCAGAAGATCATTGAAGCAGGGACCAGCCTTCAATCTGCTCATGCTGTTGTTGATCTCTGCATTGGGTGCTGCGGTTCGGTAGACACCCCAGCACTGGTGTCTACCTCACGAACCCCAATCAACTCCAGGCACTGGGAGGAAGCTCCAGAGAAACAGAACGGAGTGCTGTGCACTTCAACTGGGACGCTAATATGTGTTTCACTGTCACTGATGCCTCCTCTCCGCATGGAGAGATTTGGCTTGTCCCACGGACTCTCTCTGCCACCTGTTGAAAATTGCCCTTGTGCTGGTTGCACTGAAGCTCCTTTGGCCCCATGTGACGTACCAAATTGTCCTCCGCTTTGCAAACACACACTTGGCCACAATGGTCCTTCCTGGCGCTTGGCACAAGGGAAGATGGGACTTGCAGGAAGGGTGAGCCTGGGCTGCCCCCGATAGTGTGGGCACTGATGGGGCTGTACAGGAGGCTGTAGGGGCAAGACTACAGGGGCAAGGCTATAGGGCAAGGGCACTCACCAGCTGTTGCTTGCTCCCAAGTCCTCCCCAGCTGCTACGGTGTAATATTCCTGCGCCCCAGGCACAGGCAATCCATTCCTGTGGTCATCTCCCAAGTTGAGCTCAACATCTCAGTTGGGTTAATGATACAGACCAAGAAGTACCAGTGAGGTTGGCTCAGAGTTCTTTAACTTAAGCGTGGCCAGCAGATTGAGGGAGGTGATTCTGCCCCTCTACTCCACTCCATGAGACCGCACCTGGAGTACCGCATCCAGCTCTGGGGCTCCCAATGTAAGAAGGACATGGACCTGTTGGAGTGAGTCCAGAGGCCATGAAGATGACCAGAGGGCTGGAGCCCCTCCGCTGTGAGGACAGGCTGAGAGAGTTGGGGCTGCTCAGCCTGGAGAAAAGAAGGCTCTGAGGAGACCTTAGAGCCCCTTCCAGTACTTAAAGGGGCTACAGGAGAGTTGGGGAGGGGCTTTTTACAAGGGTATGTAGTGATAGGACGAGGGAGAATGGTTTTAAACTGGAAGAGGGGGGATTTAGATTAGATATTAGGAAGAAATTCTTGACTGTGAGAGTGGTGAGACACTGTCCCAGGTTGCCCAGAGAAGCTGTGGATGCCTCATCTCTCAAAGTGGTCAAGGCCAAGTTGGACGGGGTTTTGAGCAACCTGGTCTAGTGGGAGGTGTTCCTGCCCATGGCAGGAGGTTGGAACTGGATGATCTTCAAGGTCCCTTCCAACTCTAACCATTCTATGATTCTATGAACTTAATCAGAGACATTTTTTTAGAATGAAGCAGTCTTTTTAATAAATGATAACACCTTAGCTGGCACAGAGCTGGGCA
Source organism: Charadrius vociferus (assembly GCF_000708025.1). Taxonomy (NCBI): domain Eukaryota; kingdom Metazoa; phylum Chordata; class Aves; order Charadriiformes; family Charadriidae; genus Charadrius; species Charadrius vociferus. The sequence continues at coordinate 3,261,725 of NW_009648149.1, forward strand.
GACAGCTTGCAAGAGCTTCTGCCTAAGGTCTCCAAGCTTGACAAGAGGAGCGTGCGAGTCCGTGTTGGAGGCAGCATGGTGCCTGGAAGTGCAGATGTGGCGTTATCAGGAAATGGTCGCTGCAGGGGGAATCTGGAGTTTGTCTGATGTGCAAGTTTTTCCTGTCACGGCATAGTTGCTTCCGGGGTGCTGGGGGAAGACACAAATGGGGCTGCTGCTGGTTTGTGAATAAGACCCTTTGTCAGTGCTCAGCTATGGCTCCCCCCCTCCCTCCCCCCACAGCCTGGCTGAAGCCCATCCAAAGAATGCAAGTTTTTCCTGTCACGGCATAGTTGCTTCCGGGGTGCTGGGGGAAGACACAAATGGGGCTGCTGCTGGTTTGTGAATAAGACCCTTTGTCAGTGCTCAGCTATGGCTCCCCCCCTCCCTCCCCCCAAAGACTGGCTGAAGCCCATCCAAAGAAGAAAAGTGGAAATAAAAGAAAAAATTCAGGGCCGATGCAGCAGCCTTAATATAGTGTCTGAATGAGAGAGGAAAAGATTTATAATTACCTCAAAGTGAGGCTGGAATTTTCCTCCTGTGCTCATTGCTTTCCAGTCCCACTGTGAAGTCTTAAATGCAGTTTTGGTGCCAAATTAACAGTGTAGCGTTAAAGTAAGAACAGTAGAAGTACTAGTACCAGTAACACCCGGCAGCAATCAAACACAGCCACATTAAGGATTGCCTGGCAGCAGATGTGATGTATCCCTCTGCTATCTTGTAGTGGCAGCCCTCAGGTACATAGTTATAATTCCTGAGAGAGGCAGGCTCTGGAGATGACACACTGAATAGTTACAATCTATCATGAAAAATTTTCAAGGATGAGTTAATGATTTTGTGCAATTTCCAGACCAGTTAGCAGAAGACTGGGAGCCTGGAAGCCGGAGTTTTCCCGGGCTGCAGCTCTCCAGGAACAAGTAACTGTTTTTTCCTTGTGCCTCAGTTTCCACATCTATAAAACAAGTAAAGATCCTGCCTTTTCTGTGAAATGATTTAAATATATTTCAGAAAAACGCTGTATAGGAAAAATTCTAGAGCAGGAAATGGGGGTTATAATCAACTCAACTCTTCTTGAAGCAAAATCAGTGCTAAAACTCGTGCTAGGCAAATGCATTTGTTATTGCTGAACAGCTATATCCCATGCTTGCCTGAAGAAATTAGCCAGTGTAAGACAGCGAACGTGTCTTTCTTTCTTAGTGACTTTGATGTCTGATATCTGTGCCCAAGTGGATACAAGGGCGTTTACATTCCAAGCATCCCGATCCTCGTAACTCAGCCCCACTGCCTGCCCTGCAGGCTGCAGCTAAAATTCATTTTTGGCATCCAAATGAGATATGCACAGTAATCCAAGCTATTGATGCTGTAAAACAGGCCACTTTGTGTCCACTGGCCCAGTTTGTGCACAGAACGTGGTCACACACACTGTCCCAATGGGGAAACGACTAATGTAGAATTGAACTGGGGCAAATTTACTATCCTCTTCTGCAGGTGGAGGTGGGAAGTACTGGATAGTCCTTTTGTATATGCTTATTCCTAGCTGAGGTCTGCTGCTGCATGCGTGGTTTTCATGGATATGAGCAAGTCTCACACCTTCCCAGGTGAGCTCTTCTCTGCTGTGGGCTTCCCTGGTGATGGACATCACAAACAACAACAACTGTACAAACCCTGCATCAGTGCAATTTCTTTCCCAGTCACAGAATCACAGAATGGTCAGGGTTGGAAGGAACCTCTGGAGATCATCTAGTCCAACCCCCTGCCAAAGCAGGTTCACCTACAGCAGGTTGGACAGGAATGCATCCAGGCGGGCTTTTAATACCTCCAGAGAAGGAGAGTCCACAGCCTCTCTGGGCAGCCTGTTCCAGTGCTCGGCCACCCTCAAAGTAAAGAAGTTTTCCTTTATGTTGAGTTGGAATTTCCTGTGTTCCAGCTTGTGCCTGTTGCCCCTTGTCCTGTTGCTGGGCACCACTGGAAAGAGTCTGGCCCCAAAAGTTGGTTTGCAAAGGTCTGAAGCTTAGTTTCCCAACCTGTGACAAACTGCTAACAGTCTTCTCTTCCAGACATTGGCTGAAAAATTAAAAAGTTGGGAAAGAGCCTTGGTGACTCCACTGTCCATCCATGCCGGGTATTCTCCGGAGCTGCTGGCACCCGGTACCCTGCTTCCTGGGTACCAGCCCAGCAAGGCTGGTCCTCACAGCGCTGCGGGACTCTGGCAAGGAGAGGAGGCTCCAGCTGCACCCAGACACATTTCTGCAGCACTCACCCTCAGCTCACAGCTCAGTCCTTTGAAAACTTTGGCAGTTTTACTCTGGTGAGCCCTCTTGGAGCTTCCTCAGTGCCCAGGGTAATCTGTAACAGGTCAGTTCCCTCGCAGTCCCAGGACAGCTGTGATGGCAGTGTGTGTTACAAAGGATTTGAACTGCCATCTGTGTCCTTTGTGCCTGCTCATGGCTTCTTCCCCTGTGCCCGGGAAGATGAAGAAGGTTATTTGTCTTAAGAACATTTTCTCCTTCTCCCTCTTTGTTGTGCAGCAGTGTCAACAAGCAATTTGCTGTCTCTAGCATAATTCATTCTGTTTGGGCCCTAATTGTCCCTCCCTGTACGTGGCTGGCTGCTTGCCTAGCTATTCCCAGGCTCTCCCTGGGGTGTTTCACAGAACTCCGTCAAAGCAGGGTCAGCCCTTGGCTGCCAAGCGATGGTTACTGTGCTGCTCGTGTCCCCCACACAGAACAGGGACTGCTCCGAGGGGCTCCCATGGTGCCTGATGTGAGTGGGGATGGAGGAAGCTCCAGGCAAGCACTTTGGAGCAGTTTACAATGTTACTGCCTCCAAGATAACTGTTGTGGTGGGAGGCTGCTACTGCCCGATTCCCAGCCCTCCTGTGGAGCTCTGTTCAGAAGAGGGCAGCTCTGACAAGACGTGGGACTGGTGCTATCTGCTCATTTGGACAAGAAACCAAAGGCTTTCTCAGCTTCCTGTTGTAAATGTCTCATTTGGCTCCTTGCAAAGAGTCTATTTCACGTTTGTGTACCCTTGAGAAGAGGACACGTGTCAGGACTGAATTATGGGCACATGTAACCTGGATCTGGTTTGCGTAGCCCATGTGGTGGTGGCAGGTAGGGCAGTGTGTGCTCCTTGGGACTCCAAAATGAACCTGCCTGTAGCTGATTGCTCCTTTCTCCCAGTTCACCCCATTCCCAGACGTGCCTGTGCATGGTGGCCGGTGCACATCTGCTGGGGCAGAGGAGAAGAGGGGGAGCAGGGATGTGGGCGTTTGCTCTTCCTGCACCACCGGCGCACAGCACTCATCCGGGGTCTGGAAGGAGCCTGGTTGTGGCAGAGGGACCTCAGTGTGTGCTGAGCTAAGATGCAGATGTTATGGTTTGAGAAATACACGACAATTTATCGTCATTTAGACAATTATTCTCTCACTCGATGACCCCTCCCCACCTGGGAAGGGGAATCAGGGAAAACCAAGGAAACCTGATGGTTGAAATACAAACAGACTTAATAGAATAAGACTAGATAATTAACATTAATAACACTAAAGAACCAATATTGATCCCAATCCCAATATAAAATATACAAGGCTTATGCTCAGCCAATTCTATCCGTAGGAAGCTGTGCACTCCCAGCAGGGGACAGCAAATGTTGGACACTGCGAGCGCTCCAGCTTGGGAGGAAGGGAAGGGATCAGTGGTCTGGCACCAGGGCAAGAAGTTCTCAGGATGGCAGCCATCAAGGAAGAAAGAACTTTACAGCAAACTTTCTAATTTATATTAAATGTGATGTTCATGGTATGAAATAATCCTGTTGGCCAGAGTGGGTCAAGTGCCCAGGACTTGCTCCTCCTCATCCCTGCACCTGGCGAGCTCAAAAACACTGAGACCTTGAAACTTGCACACCATAGCTGGCTATAAAGTAAGTATTTTCACAAATTTGGACACTAGAGCCTTCTAAAAGTGCAGTTTTCCCAGGCATTAGAATAGAAATTAGTCCTGTGTCACTCAAACCGGGACAGCAGAGAAAGGGGAAAGGTGCCCGTCCTCTATGCTGCTGCAGCTGGGCTGACATCAGTACCCAAATAATCTTATTTAAAGCTAAACTCATATAGGCATACATTGCACTGCACTGTGCAATCATTAACAAAAAAAAACCCCAGACCGTTCCCTTTTTCACCAGGATGATATTAGGCTTAATTAATTAGCACTTTAAGGTGCCTAGATAGTCTGTTGATGGAAAATCATAGCTTATTCATCCATTTTCACCCCTAGGTGATCAGAAAAGAGTTGGCATTTCACTTATGGATGCAATGGAGGCATCTCCATTGCAGTCAAAATTCTTCAAGATGAAGAAGACCTTGCAGAGGGCTCTTGCTTCCTCTAGGTGATTCTGATGGCAGGAATGGTTTAAAGGGACAGAAAGCCATGCCCTAGGGCAAAGGATTCCATTGCACTCAACCCAGAGCAGGTTAAGGAAGACTTGATGATAACCCAGAAATTTCTACAAGGACAAGAAAAAATTCATCAAGGTCTTTTCAATCTATATCAATAACGTTAGACAACAGTGAGGTGCAAGAAGGTGCAAGGTGCAAATTCAGGCTAAAAATCAGTGTTTTTAAGTGTGGGGAACAATTTGACAAGAGGCCTTTTGCTGGCGATTTCAAAATCAGGATTGTTCATTTCTTTGAAAATGATGCTGGAGTTTAAACAAGAATGAAGGCAGGATTATCTGTGCCTGTGATGTGAGAAAAAACTGAGGGATCCTCAATGTTCTTCCTAGCTTTATAGTCTCTCTATATATTGTCCAAAGCCCTGGTCCTGCCCTCACCGCCATCCCTGCAGTAGAGCTATTAGGAAGGGGCTATATCCCTCATCACTGCTAAATAAGCAGAGTTGCCTGACTTGGGTCCCCTGGGAGGATTTTGGACCTCTGGGTGGTGCAGAGGGCAGCAGGGCTGGTCTCCCCTCATACGGGCAGGAATG
>NW_009648149.1:3266759-3268934 GCF_000708025.1 Charadrius vociferus
CTGTCATCTTCCTCCCTTTGATGCCAGAGAAATCACGGGAAGGTTTAAACCTCAGGAGTTCCCCAGAGGGATTTGGTGATTCATCCTGAGCTCCCTGTGCAGCCAGTTTATGCTGCAAAGCCATTTCTGCACCGTCGTCCTCCCCAACACCACACACACACAGACACACACTGTACCTTCAATGGCAAAAACCAGAATGTATCTCTTAGAAAGCCCCCAAAAAATCCACTTTTCTTTTATAATAATATTTCCACAGGCCAAGCAATTGATGGCTGGACTAGAGGAAAACATACATCTTTGCTTCCAAGTAATAGGCTGCAGATTTGCAAGACTAAATCCTTTTAAAAACCCAGAATCACATCCATTCAGTCCGTAAAAGAGAAAGAAGTCTAATTTGATAACATTATACGTAAAGCGTTTTCTAGACTGAGATATATTCTAGGCGTGCCGGTTATATAATACGGAACAAGCTGGGGGAAAGGACTTGATCACATTCAGATGATACTAAATTATCTTATGACACAGGCTGTATCTTTTTTACAACAGAAAATGGAAACAACTGTGTCCTTGACCTTCAAAAAGGAATTGACTTCCCTAGCTTAACTATTCAAACAAACAACTGTGTACTCTCTTCAATTCCTGTGATAATTTTGATTTACTGTAAATGACTGAATTTAATGAACTAAATTATGCTATTTAAATGCATTTTGTGAATGGTATTGTAGTTTGTTACTAAGCATTATGTCTATGCTAAAGTGTGCTGTAAATGATATGATATGGAACATATGTGCTGTATTCATAATTTAACTGTTGCTATGGAGTGCCTTCTTCAATAGGCTTCTTTGAAAAACGAGTTCTTTATTTACCTGGTGAAATGAAGGTGATTTCTCAGCAAATCTCTAGGTCTCACTGACCTTGACAGAATTACAGTGCTAATATTTTCACATGGATGAACTGTTCTTCAATAATTTTTCCAAAATAGATGGCACAAATAGGTTTTCCATTAATGCTGGAACATATTGCATGTTTTCTAATCTCACTTTTCTTTTTGTTTGAACAAACGTTTATTACAGCTATTGCAAAATGACTCCCATCCTCATTAGCGATAACAGATTTTTGAGTTCAGAGCTGGATCTCAGGGTTTGGACATGATTTCCACAAATGCCTTGAGCCTGATGCTGCAGAGACAGCCAGTGCCCAGCTCCTGTGTCCGGTCGTGCGATGCAACGTGCCTTATGCTCCTCGTTGGAGCTGTTGCCGAAGCACTTTGCACATTCAAATTTCTGTGTTTATGCTGATTTTTTGTATTGAACTGAAGCACTAAAACCAATTTATTTTTTTTTTAAATGCCACTGTTGGCAGTTTTTGTTTGTCATTGCAGTGGTTGTGCTGTGGGGAACAGGGCTGTGAGACTACCTGTTTTCCATCTTCTGCGATCTGCCTCTCAGTGTCCTCAGGACCAATAACCGTTCAGCCTCACAGAAGCTTGAAGATCATACTCAGGTCTGCATAGGGACATCTGTGGCTTTTCTGGAGATCCAACGTGATCTTCTGCAGAAGCTCTGAAATGTGTGCTCCTGGACAGACGCTTCTTGCTAGTGAGTGCTCCTTATTCTACTGCCCTTTTTGCAGCTTGGTTACGAGATGGCAAAACCACCCCTGTATTTTGGTAAAGCACACTGTCAACTATGAATCAGACGCAAAAGCCCAAGTGGTTGCTCTTGATAGCTTTTTACAACCCTAACCCTGTATTTGAGCCTTACTTTCAGATGCATCAGCGATCAGTGTCTGGACCATGGTTTAATACACGGTATTAATTAGACAGGATACCACTAATAAAAGACCAAATCCTGATTCCAGCAATATCATGCAAATTAAATCGTAATTGGAAGTGGCAGGAACACATGTCTTTAGCTAACTAGATCACTTACGGGACAATGGGAAGTTTGGTTAAACATTTAAACAAACTGTACAACCATCCAAATGTAGCAGTACACTGGCAGGGTGCATTTTCTTCTACACGAGATGAATGTGATGCCTTTAAGTCCAGAAATCCAACAAGTACTTTGACAAGTTGGTGCTATTTACACTAGAAACCTTACATATGATAATGTAGCACGTTTGAAGGGAAAAGGCTACCTAAATACATTTTTTTTGATACTGAAGGCCACAAAC
>NW_009648149.1:3268997-3293590 GCF_000708025.1 Charadrius vociferus
TTTTCCTTTAATGTCTCTGTACTAGTCAGGGCCACGTAGCTACTGGTCACAAATTAAGGATGTTATATGTAAAATGATATTTAAAAGTAACTCTAATGTTTTCACAAAACGATGGGGAGCTGAGTAAAGCCTCTAGAATTTCAATGGCTACTTTTAAATTTGAAGCCTCATTTCAGATTTTTCATATTCTTCTTTCCAAAGGGAAAATGGTAATACTTTCTGAGAGCAAATAACAATGCAAGAAAATTCTGGCAACAACAGGGAAGGATTTTTACAATATCTTGAAACTTATCAGTCTTCATACAATGTGCGTTTAATGGGTCAAATAAGGACACTCTTTAAAGTACTGATGAAACATTGAGCCATATATAATACCACCTTTTAATTAATTTGAACATTCACAATAAATTGTGGCTGGATTTCATAACTGTCGTCAACCATCAGGTTTCAAGGAGAACAGCTGAATTTTCTGAATATTGATTCCTTTGGAAAACCTCGCTTGTTTTAACTAGATTTTGTGTGCTACCATTGCAAACAAATGTAGCAAATATTGTAAGGGGTTTTTTAATAGCCATATTTCCAAAGACATCTATCACTGTTGGCATTTTTATATGTACAAAGGCTCCTCCTGGAGGTCAGTTGTGTTGTTAGATGCCCCGCTCCACAGATTAGCATACACAGGTGAAGTTTTGCAGACCGGTCTGGGTTCCTGTGTATGTCAGAAAATGTACTTGAAAACCAAACTGTCAAAAATATAAAATGAAACACATATGGTGTGCTTAAGAAACTCTTGCTGAAAAGCCTGTTCCTAAATGTGTACTAACCAAGGGGGAGCGGGCCTGTCAGTTTGGATGTGTCTACAGAGGAAGAAAAACCTGAAGGCAATGTCATGTTTTCATTTTCTCTTGAAAAAATAAAGATCTACTGAAGGAACCGTGCTCACCCCTGCATGGTGCACAAACAGCAAGGCCTCCTCCAAAAAGGGATAATGCTTCCCAAGACCTGTCTAAAATGGGTACCACCGAGCACCTCCTGCTGTGGGGACCTTGAGCACACAGCCAGCGTGTCCAGGAGCATGAACAAAGTTTGGGCCCGAGTTGAAGCTCAGGTTGTCACCTTCCTGAAAGGCTGCGGGGCCAAGGCTGAGGCTGCTGCTTCAGCGAGGTCGGTGCTGGGAGCAGGTGGGAACCCCTGCCCACTGCCCCTGCCGGCACAGCTCCGCTGGTGGGGTTCGTCCTCTAGCACTTTGTCAGCTCTGTTTTTATTTTGGGTTAATCAACTGCAAACCAAAATGATGTGCAGAAAGTGGATAAGGCCTCTTGAGCCAGGAATTACCATGGCATGAGCAGTCTCCCCTGGGTACCTGCTCTGCATCGTGTACTGTAATTGTGCGAGAGAGAAGGAGCTATTTTTCAGCAAGTGGCTATTGGATACTTCCTGTGCTGCATATCAACAACCAGATCTTGACCCAGAAATGTCAGTCCCCGCTCAGAGCAGACAAGGAAGCATAATTAGAGATGCTCTGGCAACGTATTTTAGCACTGACGGTGACAATGTTTAAATTTTTAATCAGGCATGTAACATAAAAAGCACATAACATGAAATGTGAAAAGAAAATTGGCAAATACCGACGTGCTGTTTGACACTTTATTTCACTGAAGGAAGTGAACATCAATAAACATTATTTATCATAAATGACAGAGAGGAAGGCGTGTTTCTAATAAAAACCTTCACATTGCAAGGGGTGAATCTCATAAAAGCACTCTTATAGTACTGTAAAAGACATGCTGGTTCAGATCACAAAAGGAAACACAGAGACCTTTCTTGTGAAGCTATAATGTGCACCCAGATGTCTTGCCTCATGACAGCTGGCTTTGGGGGGCAAAGAGGTCCCCCCAGGGTGCAAGGACCCTCCTCCTTTACCTGCCATGTCCAGGTGTGGCACAGCTCTGAGCCCTGTGGTGGATGACACACAGATACCTGCGCGTGTGATACAGCAAATGTCCTCCCAGGTCTGAGGCTCAGCCCTTCAAGAACCAAACATCCTGTGGCAAGTTTTGCTCAGTGCCGGCAAACATTGAGCTCACTAGTCAGATATTTCTAGCTGGAATATCAGAGACAAATCTAAGAGATGGGGTGGGATGCAGCTGTACTGATTTGAGGTGCAAATGGGGAGCTGTTGTGTGACCCTCTCACAACAAAACTTTTACAGTCTCTTCTTGTTTTTGCAAAGCCTTTCAACAACAATGTCTCTCCAAACTGTTTGGCACTTTCTCCTGCCTAAACTCTGTCCTGCTCACCATGCTTATTTGATTGGGGCTCCGCTGAGTGAGGCCCTGTGGTGTTCTGAGCCTGGAGAAGCACTGAGCTCTCTTTACAGGGCTAGATGAATGCACCCAAAAATGACTTGAAGGAAGTGCTAAGGTGCCAATCCAAGTATGCCAAAGTTAGAAAAGGCCTGATTTAGGGCTATTCTTGTAACTTTAATTTGTCTCTGTCGTATGCCCGAATAGAGAGAGAGACTCCAACTGACTGATTCCAGCTTCTGCAACAAAAGAAGTACAAACTTAGAGACAACAACCCATTTGTGCAGTGCACCCTGTGGCAAACAGTGTGCGATTGCTTCTGAAGCCCACGTGAACATGTATGGATGCTCTGCTCACTTCCCAGTCTCTGGACCTCCTCTCGGCCTTCTCTAGCTTTAGCTCTCCCTTTCCTCCCACTTGAAAATCCCCTTCTCTTCCAGTCCTAGTCCCTGACATCTGCCTCCCTGTTCCAGGTGCCTGCGTTTTGCCTCCTTACTGCCAGGTCTGACTCTTGTCTCCTCTGCACCAGGGTTATGTTTTCCTGGTCTGTGCTGTTGGGATGTTGTGGGGGAAGAGCTGAGAGCACAGCAGGGAGAGTGGTCTGAAGCAGGAGGGAGCCTAGGAAGTCCTGCCAAAGTGCCAAAGCTGTGGGCTGCTCTTCTTTGCTTGCTCTGATGGGATCATAGTTGCCTGGCTGATGGGAGCTGTGGGAAGAAGCAATGTGCTATGTGCAGAGGCTTTGGAGAATGTAGTTGACAAACCCCCAAACCTCTAGTGAGTTTTTTAAATTTTTTTTTTTTTTAACTTGACCAAATCCAGACAGTTTTTGTGGGAAGAGTCAAGAGTTCATTCCCAAAAGCAACGGAAGCCTTGCAGCCAAATTTTAAGTACAAACCCTACTGAAGTGAGATCTCCTCTGTGAGATGGTCATGAAATTCCTTTTAATGTGGGCAAAATAAAATCTTTTGCCTTGTCCTTGTTCTAAGGAAGATGTGAATCCGGTCTTTTTTTTTTTTTTTTTTTTTCTTCTGAAATACAGCAAGATAATCCAGTTTGAGGCAGACAGTCATCATGGGACATTTAATCTCAAATGGGTAAAGGCTGCTAAAGATATGGGCAACTGAAAGCAGATTTGTACAATGGGAAGTGTCAGACAAGCTTAACTGTAGGCACCGATCTGCCCCGCTCTTCATGGTACTCACAATAACCCTTCATGGGAGCCTGCCTGGGTTAACTCCTGGACGATCACAAGCCTGCATGTTGCTAATAATAGCATCACTGGCTGAAATATCTCCACGTTTATTGAGTTTCATATTCCAATTTTGTGTCTCTGTTTTGTTCTGCTTTTTCTCTTTTGTTTTCCATTCCCGTCATGCTGTTACACTAATATTTTCCATCTTGGTTCCAAGGGCTGCCATCATTAGCTCCTGCACCACGTGAACATTTGTGTCTCTCCATCAGATTTGTGAGGAGGCTGCTATGGCATGGCCTGCCTTCATGGCACTGTTTCCAGATAGCAGATGGTGACAGCTCAGCGCTGTCACCCGAGGCAGCCGGGGTGAGTTCCCTCTCTTGGAAGCATGCACCGTGGCAGGGGCATGTGTTCAGACCAGGGCATGGCTAGAACTGGTCGGAAAGTCTGGGGAATGTGGGCAAAGAAAGAAGACAGAAATGCTTTTTTTTTTTTTTCTGAAGAGAAGTAGTTTTGCATTTATTTCAAATCAAGGCAACTGATAAAATGCTCTGTTGTCAGCCCTCACAACCCAGCAGGAGTAGCTGTTTCTATTACCTAGAGTCATTACTGCACAGTACCCCAAATTAAGTTCCATCACACAGTGCTTGGTAGATAACGAAGGGTAAATTTGCGTCATGGAAGGAAATCAGAGAGTTTGTGACTGGACTGTTAGTCCTCCTTTAAACTATATGGACTTGGTCAAGCACAAGACAGTTTATGATGGACTAAAATTCCAGCTAAAAGTCAGGAATTAATGTTCATCCCAGCTCCCTACCCACATTTGGAGCACCGGACAAACATTTTCAGATGAGATCCTTACATTTGGTTTCACTGGGATTTAGATACTGAAGGATTTGGGTCTTAACCTCTGCTCTAGTTTCCCAGCTGAAAGACAGTAGTAATATTTCTCTGCCACACAGCAGACTTGCAGTGAGTAATTATTTCATATTTGTAGACTACTTTGGAAAGAATGTGCTCCATATTGCTGACATTATTAACTTTTGGAGTCTAAGATGGAGCTGTAGAAGTGCCTCAGTGCTGTGCAGTCCTTGCTGCTCTTGAAATCCAATGAATATTTAGAGGGTTTGACAGGAAAAACTCTGAAAAACAAAAAGAAATCCTTCCACACAGCAAGAATTCAGGGAAATAATGGGGAACTATCAGCACACAGCCTGTCTCCTTGTTGCAAAGTGAGTGTATTTCCAGCCCAGATAAAAGCCCTATTTACTTATCTTGTCAGCTGATTTTGAGAGCGTGTTGCAGAGGGTTGGAGCATGCCAGGGTAACTGAGTCGACTTGCAGAGAGGACTTACTCAGGCAGCAGACGCGTAAGTAGAGGTCAGGGTTAGCATGGACAGGGCACAGGGTCTGGTGAGTGGATGAGATATACAGAACAACAAATAAATGTAATGTGGGACAAAACTTAGTCATATGGTCATAGAGCTCACACCTCCCTCTGCCCCGGTCATGCATGTCAATGCAAGTTAAGTTAGTACTTACATATTTTCCTCAACAGGAATGAACTTTTGAATACACTCCGTCAAGTCCCTGTTTACTATTTTAGAAATGAGAGGTATGTCCTGGCCTGATCACTCAATCCTCTGAACGTATGGTGACAAAATTTCTTACTAAATAAAACATCCCTCTCTCTGTACATATGTCTGTACGTATATGTGTGTGTGCATGCACACGTGTGTATGTGTGGGCATTCAAAATTCTATTAATTTGATGTACACTGTGCAGGAATGTGAAGAAACAAACCCATAACTTTTCATATAATACAAAGAAGCCTTAGGCAACCCATACAGAACTGTCTTTTAAAAACATTATCCACTTCAGCATGCATTCACTCTCCCCATGCCATTTAACGTTTCAGCTGGTTGCTGTTCTTTTTCCTGTTCCTGTTGGGAAACCGTTAGGTATGGAGGCATTGAATTTAAAATTTTGATTTCTGCTGTTTGCAATGGAAATCTTGACCTGGCTCACTTTGAGCTATGCAAAATGAAGGTTGTGGGTTTTTTTTTCTTTTTGTGTTTTTATATAATTTTCGATAATTTCCTCTAGCCTTGTGCTATTTTAAGATGTTTAACTAAGTAGCTCCAGAAGAACCATTCGCAAATAGTGTTGATCTGTGTTTTGAAAGTTTAACATACACTATCCAATGCACATTTACATACACCACCGAAATCCGGCATTTGGGAAATTAAAACAACAAAACTTGATTGCATATCATGATTTCATATTTTGCAGATGTTAATATTTAATCATATGCAGAGCCATTTAGCTTAAGTGCATTAATGTAACTCATTTAAAAGAGGCCAGTAATTGTCCTATTAACTCCCAGCCTGGATGTTATCCATGCTGCCCTGCTGGTAAGGCCAGAGGGAGAGTCTCCTATTGGCACCCACAGAGATTGCTCTGATCTGTTGAAAATCCTGTTAAAATCTAATTACTTAGGAGAATAGGCCAGGGAATATCTAATGAGCTTCAGGAAACCCACTGAAAGAAATTCTCTTTTAATACACACTGAAACATCTTCTGTGTTTCAATTACAGTGATACCACATGAACATAATTACACTTGTATAGAATGGGACTCTTCTTTGTTATTTTAATTATACATCACTAGATTTTTCTTAGTCATGGAAAAAAATAATTTGATTCCCCATAAAGGTTAAATGTTGGTGAAAAGCTTAGTGTTAAAATAAATGTAATCTTTGTTTATGATAATTTCTTCTTTGTTTTGTGAGAAAATGTTAGTAAAACCAGGTCACCAAGGGAAGCTGACCAACAAAACACATGCTGGGGAAGCCCAGGGAAGGCGGAAACATTGTTGTACTGATGTGAAAGATTTCAGAGAAGGTCACCCAATTCTTTGCCTGCATGAAATTTGGCCTTACTTTTGTTATGGTAATTTAAGCTGTTGACAATAAGCTAACAATAAAATCTCATAGCAGCAGCAGCAAAACAGACTCCTCCTTCCAACAGGGGGGACTATTTGCAATTTCTTCCGCTTGCAGTCTCTTAATGTTGTTCATTTGAAAATTTCCCTGCTAACGTGACCAAAGTGATCAGCGACAGCTCTCTGTGGTCACACAAATGGCGCTGCTTCTTCCCAAGCCAGTGGACCTGTGCTGCTTCACCGCGGCAGGAAAAGCAGAGCATGGGACTGTGCCGCTGGTGGGTTTGGCCCATTTGTTGTGGCTGGGGAAAACCCAGCCACAGTAACTGGGCTCTCTGTGAGGGAGTAGCGCAGCCCCACTGTGTTTAATGGGATAAAGCCTTGAGGAGAATGTTGGCCCAGATGAGGTGGGGCGCCATGTTTGCCTGCCTGAAGGAACAAGCTGGGCAGCAGAGGTCCCAGTCCAAGGAATGATACCCCAGATTACTTCTGCCTCAGAACATGGTCAGACTGGTCCCAGGACAGGGATGGCAAAGAAGGCAGTGGCAGAGGAGGTGCTGGATGACCCTGTCCCTGTTCCCCATCCCTGAGCCTCAGCCCCCTCAGCCCCAAGTCCCTCATACTGCTGTGAGCGACAGCAGGGCGGCGGGATCACACTTCCTTTACAGCCAATCCCAGGCTGCTATCTGTCTGCTCCTGACCAATCCTATGTGAGGATCTGTGTTCCTGACCAATTGGGTGCTTCCAGGCAGCCTGGCTGGCCCTGAGGGGAGGTGGCGGGCTGAGGGGCGCTGAGGTGGGGCTGGCGCCATGTTGGGTGCTAGAGAGCCTGTGTGAGGAGAGCCTGCAGTGGCCTGCTATTTCCAGGTTGGTTTGCCCACCCTGTTTCAGCCAATGCTGAAGGAGTTATAAATAGAGCCTGGCTGTACAGATAGGTTCATAGGGTGCCTGGCAGAGGTGTTCCTCAGGTATCCGACTGCCCTGTGCTGGAGTAGGCTGTGAGCTGCACTGAGATTTAAGTCAGAGGGTGGCTGACTGTGTGGTGGCTATGTGGAGTGAGGCCCAAGGGAGTGAGGGGAGAGTCCCCCTCAGAAGTGATACAAACTTGTTACAGGCTAAGGTCTGCTGTCCACCACTTCAGACTCCTGCCCAGAGTGTTATCTTGTGACAAAGCTATGAAAGGCAGTCTGGTGGAGAGTCAGGACTGTAGAATAGCTTGAGGAAAGTTTAGAAGAAGCTGTTATTAGCAGGAGTAGTCTTTGGGGTTACTCTGACTTCACAGGAACTTGGTCTAATGTTTGCACAACCAGGGACCCAGGTAATAAGGTCTTAACTCTGTTTTCCTTGTTTTAGGTAGTGCACAACCTTGAATCTGTGACAATGTTTTTGCTTTGGCATGGACCCTAATGTTTTCATTTTGAGGCGTTTTGATATCAGAAGTCTTTGAATAGCAGACCAAGGAAAGCTGACTGTACAGGTAGCGTACACAATACATTTCTATCTGATATTTAGCTCTGTGTTTTAATTTCCTTAGTTTTCTCTTTTTTCATCACTGAATGCATTTTACAAGCATGACTGTCTTGCTCTGAAAATAAGCCAATACTGCAACAGAACTACAGAAGTATGGACCAATGGAAAACATTAGCAAACTCCATCCTGGATTAATCCAGTAGAACTCCTAATGAAGACAATGTAGCAGTATTTTCTTAAGATGTTGGGGGCTGGATATAAAGGGTCAGAGAATAAGTTGTAGAGCTACAGGTTTGTAAAAGTTGACCTCTTTAAAAGGATTTTCTTGGAAGTTTAAGTGATAAATCTTTGTCCAACACTTTGTAAACATATTTACTGTGTTCATTACAGCTATCAAATTCAGTTGAGTGGGATCGCATCCATTATATTTGGTATTACTGGAAGTGAGGAAAAAAACGTGCTCCCTCAAGCTGAACTCCCACTCATCTGCCTAGAATCTGAAGGCCAAGTGCCTTAGAAGTCCCATATAGAATCTATCTGTAATATTCCTCAGCGCATCGTTCAAGTTCTTTTTGTACTATTAAGATGCACATTTGGGAGGGCGAAGGAAACAAACTCGGGGAAAATACTAAGATTTGGCTGAACTCTAAACTGTATATCAGGAATTGATCCAAACTTTGATTTTGCCCTTTATAAACCGCAAAACTGGATCTAGGTTCAGAACGAATCGTTCTCAAATTCTGAGGCTCAGTTTGGTGTGGAATTACTGAGTTCTCAAAAATCTAACCCAGGCCCTTGCGTAGGGAAGCCCTTGGGGGCGATAACTGGCACAGCTTGAGCTAGCATGAGAGCTAAAGAACCATAGGGAGCTGCTGGGCACTGCAGTCTCATTCACTGAGTGATTATTGTTAAAACTTCTGCAGTCTCTTTCCTGAATCTCATCCTTAAAAGATGCCACATAAAACCGGGGTATTCTGCCTACAGAATGAGCGAAGGAGTTTGGGGACTACAGAGACTTATGGGAAGATGAAACTCAGTGACAGGAAAAAAAAGAAGGGTCAAAAGTGGAAAGGAGGGAGGAAAATGGCTACCATGAAAGACAGTTAAAACCACTTGAAATGTTTCCACCCCCACCCAGCATCCTGGCTTCAGCTCTGTGTTAAATTGTTTCTTTGGAAAAAGAGCCAGTCAGAGTACATTCCGGCTCAAGCCTGAGCGGGTGCATTATAAAAATGGAGAGTAGCATGTAAATCATTCATGGAGACAGGGAAATAAATAACCCTTTATGCCATATAAATACTTATCAGATGTTCATAAGGGGAATTTACATGGAGTTTTATTCAGTACTGTCAGCCATTCCTCTGTCTTCCATCATTCCTGCCGTGAAGACAATTCAAAATATGGCGGTGGAGAGAGCAGCCTCTCCACCAATTGATCCACAGCACATCATGTAGAAAGCTCTGAACTTGCCCTCAGTACTGCTGTTATTTTTATTATGGCTCTTAGCCGAGTGAGATCATTCCTCCTGGTTTGCCTCCCAAGAAATAATGGGAAGCAGTATGTTTAGTCAGTGGATTGATTCAATGATCTATTAGTCTAATCCTGACTCTGCCAATCATCTACTAGGTGACTGCAGGCAAATCACGTCACTTCTTTGTGCCTCTGTTTCCTCTCTGACCTTCTGTCTGTCTTGTTTATTTGGACTGTAAGTTATTGAGGGCAAGGGCTACCTCTTGCTGTTTGTATGTATGTACCATGTCTAGCGCAGTGGGACCTCTGTGGCGGCTTAATCTCCAAGTGGTGCTGCATGTAAATAATAACATTCAGCTCCTCCTCTAGGAAGTCACAGAAAGAGAATGAGTTGGCAGGCGGTTGTATAAACTGGTGGCAAGCTAAAAAGAAATGAGGAAGAGCCTCTAATGAGCTATTTTGCTAGGTGCTAAACAAGCACAGAGCAGAAAGATATTCTCTGCCCCACAGATCACGATGTAAGGCCAATTCGGCCATCACGAACTGCCCGGAGCTCTCAGTGCCTGGATTCCCAACTTACAGACACTTACTGAGCATCAGGGACAGAGCCATATGCAATCATGAGCCAGGTCTATGCCATGTGGCAAATGGAGACTGAGGTGACTTAGCCCAAATTAGGCTAAATTATGGAATGTTACATTGCATCTACTGTGAACAATAAATACAGCTGAGGAGCTCCTGCAGGCCAGGTGGAAAGCTATGGTAACCCAGCCTTGAGTTGTTCAGATGAGCCCTCATATTATGGCTATTCTTTCTAGAAGAATTAGGTTGAAATTTCTGTTGTTTTTGGGGAACTCCATGTAATGGCAAGATTCATACCCATCAGCAGGGCTATACCAGAGATGTTTTTCATCAGTGGCAATACTGTCTCTTCCCAAGGATCCTTTTAGCCATCATTTTGGTTTTGAAGTCCCTCTTCTAAGTGCAGGGGAGATACCAGCTTTAGGTAAGTTTTGGTTGTACTTAGCATTCCCTCAGTACATTATTCCTTATGGATACTGTTGAAAACTTGTTCATTTTTTTACGTATGGCTTTTTTGATAGGCCTGTTGCTTTTTCAGAGACATTTCAGATATCAGATTCTGGAACTCTCTTAAAGTGTCTCTGTTCTGTTTTGATGGAAATCAGGTATGGAGGTTGGGCTGTGCATTCCGCAGTGGAGCCTAGGATTTTGTTTGCTACTCTGCTTGTGTCTGGCTGATCTCTCTTTAGTCCCTGGAAAAGGCAGTCTAAAATATGAAAAGAAAGAGGATGATCCTGCTTTGTGCTCCATAGCTTTTAATATGAAATTGAGCGTGTTGCTTTGTTTATGTACTCAGCATTATCTTTCAGAGACTCCTTTTAATTCTAAGTATAACCTAATCATCAATTTTATTTTTTGAATCATCCAATTCAATTACCAGTTACTGGTGATTCTGAAAACAAAATTTTACCCATCAGATGCAAACAAAGTAGAGTCATAGAATGGTTAGACTTGGAAGGGACCTTAAACATCATCTAGTTCCAGCCCCCCCTGCCAAATAACACATTATGTCCCTTTGTTAAAAATGAAATAAGAAAATTGAAATGATAGATCTTGTATGATATTTTCCTAATGGGATGATGCATTAAAATTGGTGCTAAGTATGTCCAGAGGTAAAGGAAATAGCTACTTGGTTCCAGGCTCATAGACTCATTTCTCTGTTGGGTGGTGAAGATCTTTTGTAACTACAGAGAACAGTGAGCTACATTTACTCTATCTGAGTGAGCATTATCCTCAAAATACAGTGTAGAAGTTTAAATAAAAAACGATGTTCTAGGTGGATCCTGTGGATCTGTGTTAATGGCCATTTGAGAGGACTCAAAACAACCCAACCTAGGATGTGTCCAGTTTCACTATTCAAAAATATCTCTTCAGAAATGCTTCCTAGTGGTGTACACAGCAACAACTTTTGTAGTTATTTATAAAGACCACAAGAATCACAATTCTGCATTCTGCCATAGCCCTTTATACCAGATCCCCTCACTGCTGTGAGGTGCACTGCCCATACACGATGACGAGCTTCTGAAATCATGGGGCATAAATATATTATAAAGCACTAATTTGGATAATGTTGTAATCTCAATGAATGGGAATTTGTGCAAGCAGTTCCTACAATTTTAATGGGAATAACATGCATAAAACCCTGTGCATTGAGAAGATGAAGCTAAACTCTCCAGTTTTAATTATCAGTTACATCACTTTTTTGTTTGTCATATGTTGAACTTGGTACTCAGTAAGGGAGCCTCAGTACAACTGTTGGCCCAGTCGTCAGGCAGGCTGGTGGGTCAGGTCTTGTGAGAGCAGCTAACGTCTCTCCTAGAGAGATGTTAAACTGGCTTTGTGCGTTTTTACAGCCACCTCCAAATTGCATGTGTTCATTTCCGTATCTGTCCTCTGTGAGTCTTGTTCAAAGCCAGTATTTGTAATATTAAAAAAATACTGCAAAATTAGGATGTGTGCTGTACTAAAGCTTTAGTGAGCTAACCTGTCAACACAAAGTATGTTGTTGCCTATTGCCACAGCATCTGGAATCATCCTAAAGGTAGTACCAGCTCCCATAGGTATTGGCCAGACTGGACAGACAGAACGGAGCAACCCACACTGTAAACGCAGGCTACTTCTCTTTTCTATGGTAGAAAATAATATTGGGAAACATTCTCAGCTTGCATAAATCAGAAATATTCCATTGAAAAACTTCAGTTCAGCTTATTAATTCACTTGCATTTTATGGTGCTACACTTATTTATGCTAGATGATAGTCTGCCCCATCACTTTTTCAATTGCTGAAGAAGGACAATAGTTAAAAACTAACACATATGTACTACATGTCCTGTAATGCAGACATACAGTGAAACACTTGGAAAGAAATGCTTTGAATGTTAAAGCAAATCTAAACTCTGATTAAATTTTAAAAGGTTTGATAAATAGCTTTTAAATTAATTGTGTGTGCATATGTCTATGTGTGTATTTATTTCTCGATGTGTTTTTTTTGTAATATACTTTGCCTAATAGTTGAATTAATTATTACTTTTTTCTGAAATCTGTATTTTCAATTTTAGTTTAGGTCTTGCAGAAAAGTAAATCAGACGGAAACATAAACATAAAATACAGTAGTTAAATATAAAAATTTAAGTACTTTGAATCAAAAATAATAAGATCATTGCTATGAATTTAGAAGAGACTCATCAAAGTAAAAGTAACTGTGACTAAGGACTATGAAAATATAAAGGGATTAACATATGTGGTAACAGGGCAATTAAATCCTTAGCTTTTTCACTGTGATGATTTTATAGCATCTTCTTACTGTTGCCAGCTTGGAAGCTGCCAGCAAATATTTTCTTAATTGCAAAAGGAGACAATATGTGTCCTACTGTTTCATTCATAACATTTGATTAAGTTAAAGAGGCTGCACTTCTATTTGAGAGAACAAAGAGTTTGAGATGGAAATAGCAAAGACACATTGTGTGTTTGAAAAAAGATCCTGGGAACAAATGATTAACCAGAAATTTTACAGGAAAAAAAAGTCTACTTGTCTTGACAGAATAGCCTGATCCTGTAATAAACCCTCCCAAAGTCAACAGTTCATAAAGTCTTTTGTTCTAGTAAAAGGGTCTTTAATTTTTAACACAAACTCACACTTTGGTATGCATGAGCTTAAGTAAAATTAGAAGACATGTATATAATAGGATTTAATGGATTATCATCTGCATTTTCCAAAGATGTCAGCTTCTCTCGGCTCTGATGGAGTAGCACTTAATGTAAATTTAATTTGAAGTGATGTATGGAGGGCTTGAGGTGGTACTCTGTGATTCCCTAACTGCCTGGAGAGGCTCTGTGGGTAGCATCTGGATTTGGCTGCTCCACATGCCCAGCAGCATCTACTAACTAGGATTAATGAGGTGGCCTGTTCACCAGTGATCCAAAGGAGGTATGCTACATTTACTCCCAACAATATGAATAGGAGGGCCAGTTTCCTTTGGGGGCACACTGTTTGATGAAACTTAATGATGGTCTCGATATTAGGTGTAATAAATATACTGTATAGAAAGCACTTTTGCTTTGTCAGATTTAAATGTTATTTAATCATAAAATGGTGTTTGGCTTAGCAGGGCTGAGTTAAAGATCATAATGGCCTCAGATGACATCTTTAAAGCTAATATTTTGCCTAAGTTGGGAAATAAAGTACCAACTTAGAAGATCTAGTATTTACCTTTGAGACAATTTTTTTTTTCAGTTTGGGGAAGAGAGGGAGAAAATCTCTGCTTGCTTACAAAGTTATGAGACAGTCTTGAAAAATATCTTTGCACTTACCTCAATGTGTTTATGTAGAAATCAACAGCTATTACCTTTTAGGCAAAACTTCTCTGTGTGGTCTCAGCCTCATTTATGCGTCAGAATTGTATTTTGCCTTTGTGTCTAACTGAGCATTGAATGAAATCTCAGCTAATTTCAAATTCCCTTTGTCATCATGGTTTTCAGCCAAAAGTCTATAATAAATGGTCAGAAGATGAGCTGAGACTGAATGAATAGTGAGTGGTATTCATCAGCCAAACATAGAGTCCAGATCCAATTATATGTATTCATTAAGTGATAATGATATCATGGTCTTTAACTAGGAAGAAAAGAGTGTAATTGAATAATAACAGTTGTACAATCCCAGCGGAACACACTTTCCATCCCAGCACAGCGACCCTCGGGGATGATGCAGAATTGATGGAATTCTATTACTCTTTGATAGATTTATTATGAAGGGCTGAGTGGACTTGCTACTCCACTTTGTCACTCACACTAATCAGTATCGTAAGGCCCCGAGCGTGCAGGCTTTTGTATCCCTTTGACAAAGACAAGGTTAGGGGAGGATGACAGACACCCAGACCTTTACAAACCCATACTGCAAGATGAAATGGGCCAGCTGAGCTCTGAGCTGGGACAGAATTTTAATTTGTTTATCAATGGCTCACATGTGCAACACCATAAGGATATTTGTCAGGAGTAACACTGAAGCTAAACTCTTTTGTTTGGCAAGTGGAGCTTGGAAAAATATTTATTGAACTGTAAAAAACAGGGTAAATGAAAGGAAGGTGAAAAGTCTAAATGGAGTGGAAAATAACTTGCATTACTGTGCATAAAGTATAAGGAGGATGGTTATCTTTGTCTATTTTTGTTTGTTTCAGCTGAAAGAAATTTACTCACAAACTACAGTGTGATCTCTTGTTGATTTAGATTCTGGGGGGGACTCAGGCAAAACAGAAGTGAGCAAAATGAATTTCATGTGTTGTTTTTTATTGTTGTTTATTTATAAGAAGCTTCCAGTTTCGACAGATGGATTGCTCTCATGCTTTTTCACCATTAAAAAAGCAGCAAAGTAAATAAAATACTCTGGCCTTAAAAGCTGGAACTTGTAAATACAGTCTTGGATTTATAAAAACAATCTTGTATGTGTTCAAGTGGCTGTTTCTACTATTCATCGTTCCCATTCAAATGCAGGCAATAGGCTCTGTCAGCATGGTCACTAGCTATCAGAGCCTGCTGGATTCAGAGAAACAGACAATTTGTTGTGCTTCTGATCCGAACAGGAGCTGCAACCAACATTGGCATAAACAAGGCATTGCATAGGAGGCTGCTGCCAGGGTGTGTTTTTTGTCAGTGGTGTTGAATGATAGATATTTCCATCCTTTTCTTCTCTCTGAATTGCTTTTCTTTTTCTTTTTTTAGTGTGGCACTCTGCATTCTAAGAAGGACTTGACAATTCAGAGTCTGGGTTCAGTGTCCCTGTCCATAAAAACAAATAACTTGAGCGGTGCTGCTGTCCTGTGTGGATTTGCCATGCCAGCTCCTCTGTCTCTGGTTGGGATTTGTGTCAGAGGCAGCACAGTCAGCTGTGACTGCAGCAGCAATTGGCTTAGCTGGCTGCGGGGCGAATGTGCACTGTGGACAATGGTAAAGCAGAAGCAGTGATACCAGTGGCCAGAACGGAAAGCATTTAGGAGAACATTAGTTTCCCACATTTTGTGCTGTGGATTCTCTCTAGGGCTTTTCATCCACAGAAGTTTTTGGGTTTTTTTTCTTTTTTCTCTCTGGCCAAAGGCACACTTGTGTGGATGTGTCTCTGAAGCTTGGTGGCCCTGCTGTATATATCTAAACAGCAAACTGAAGGCGCATCAGGAGCATGGGAAGACATGTCCACACTGATTATTATCTCGCCAACAAAATCAGTGAAGGGAAGATGACCCAGGTTTTACCATATGTAGCAACCAGAGCACAGAGTTGCTGGATGGCTGGTGCTTGGGTCTGGAGCCCAGGCAGAAGCCTGGTACCACATCAGCAGGACTACTACGTGTTTTTAGTTTTGTCTCTCTTGTTCCCCCTGCACAAGTAATTCTGAGGCCTGGCAGTGGACTCTTGCTATATTCCAGGACCAGCCACATCCATAAACTCTGTGCTTACTGGGGTTCAGTGGAGTACATATTTTTTTGGTTAAGCTGGCAGGGAGTCTCTGAATATTTCAGAGCTGAAAATGGTTGTCTGCACTACAGATAAGACCCACCGTGACAACGGCCCTTTGGCATTATTTCCTTTGTATGCTACAACTGTGTGTCTCCCTTTGGGTTGGATGGAGACTGCTTGCCCATGCAGGCATTTTTTCACTTCTTTGCATCTTGCACAGTCATGAGCAGATGGTAGCATTTTGCATCTGTTTTGCAAGAGGATGCCCAGAAAGTCAGGTTCTGTAAGTGGAGTAGAAGAAGGGTTATCCTTTCCAGTGCTATGCATTGTGGCAACAGCGTGGGATTTCACAAGCCTCTGTTGCTTTCTAGTCTCTCCCAGGGGCCGGCACAAAGTGCCTGTGAACAGCCACTCCTGTCCTGCTCCGCTTTGCTTCTCTGCTTTGGCACATGGTCATCAACAGGTGTAATCAACTGGAAGGGGGTGTGCAACACCATCGCTCCCACAAAGGATGACTTCCTGCAGAACAGATGTCATTTGCAGCGTTATGCTGTCTGCCCATCTAAACCCCTCGGTGTCTGGCCAAAGACCTGACCAACTTGCAGGCAGGCACAGTGCCTCCCAAACAGATGGGCATGAGCATAGGCAGGCCAAGGACCACATGTGAACGTGAAATATGTTGGAGGCGGGCAGTATGAGCAGCCAGGAACGTCACAGTATCTTTCACTCCTAATACCTTCACAACAGTGGCAAGATCAGATCCAGCTTAGAGGTAACTCTCAGAAGTAGAGAGGGGAAGCAAGGAGGAAAGAGATGCAGAGCCAGGCAGAGGGGTTACCTGGGAGAAGTGTTCTAATGGTGTCATCACTCCTGCTTCAGCTAAGGCAGAGGAGTATGTATGGAAGAGGCCAGAGTAAATGTTTGTAGCTTAGCAGTATGAATCCTGTTTCTATGATTTGCTGAGTGAAGTTATTGTAATGAGAAGAGATGTGTACATACCTAAGCAGACTTCAATAGAGGACAAGAGGAGAATAATTTGAACAGAAAATCCAGCATTAAAGCTGTTGTCAGTTCACAGCTGCCACAATGCATCCATTCACCGCAGCATTTCTTGTACAGTTCCAAACACTGAAGTATTTTGCAATTTTTAAAAATGTATTTATTAAAGAAAAAAGATCTGGAATAAGAAAGAGCAGCTCACAGTCAATAAAAAAGGCCAACAGTGCCATAAAAATGTTTTAAATGAAATCTGCAGTACATCAACTAGAAAAGGAAGATGTTCCAAGAAGGAAGTCTTGCTAGCTATTTTCTTGACAGATTTCACTTTCAAATGGAAGATCATTTTTCATGAAAAAGCACTGTATGTGTGTGTGTCATAATTTGATCCACTCTGTTGGCAGAGAACATATAACTGCATGAAACTCATTATATGAGTAGGATCTTTGTATTGCAGGGTGGGAATCACAAGCCAGAATGCTGATTCATGCTTTGTGCTACCCAGGAGGAGGCAAAGGATTGAGTCTCTTGGCACTTATATCCCCTGAGGTCAGTGGAGCTGCCTTGATGTTCACCACTGTAAGTGAAAGCAGAATCGAGCCCCCTGGATTTTCAGAGATTTAAATCAAGGTAGCATTCACCTCTGGATACCTATGTGGTTAACAAGCATACAAATGGGAGCAGTGATGGGGGTTGTTCAACTGGATGTTCTTTCATGGGACATATCAAAATAGTGATTTTATGTTGACCAGTTATCTTGTTATAGATTATATCAAGATCCTTCGGAAACAATGATACACATTCTTAGGAGAGTACAGCTGTAAGTAACAATCTGTTCGTTTGGGATCTGCACACCACTGGAACTGAGATGCCCCAGCACTGCTGGCGTGGCTGGTCTTGAGTACATGTGCTGCAGCTGAGTGAGGCGGATGTCTGCAGTTCTGCCAGTAAAATGGTGTGGAACCTGTTCCTGTGTGTGTTCTGGGATTTACTTCCCCCAAGACAGTACAGTGTACACTAGCTGACTTATCTGTGAACCATGGAAACATTTTGAAAAGGTAAAGCAGACAGTACACTGAAGAATCATTTGTCACAAGTAATTGCAGGCAGTCAGAAAGAGCAGAGAGAGTATATGAATCATGACGTAAAAACAGTGAAGGGCAGGCATTTAGTCTGGTCTGTGGCTATAAGTGCAGTGACACAGGTTAGTCCTGGCATGATATACAAATGTTATGTGCAGAGGGACAAGTACAATGAATAAAGAATTCCCGTTTTCTCATTATCTCATGCAGCAGAGAGGTTTTTTACTTCACACATAACTCATAACTTTTAGTAGGCAGGAGATGGCTACATTGAATTAGTGGGAACATTTTGTTTCCTGAATTTAAATATTCTCCCTGTGACAATTTATTTCCAGTGTAAAATCCCGGTAGGATGCATGGAGGCAGGGAAATTAGCCCAACCATCCATTTCAGGTGGTCAGGCTGGGGACTGGGTACAGCAGACCCACCACCACCAAAGCACCAGACACAGAGAGTCTGGCAACTGGACTGTTGCTAATGCTGACAGACTATCAGGCATCAGTGAGAGGTATAGATTAGGATTGGCAACTTCCTGGACTATAAGCAGGACAAGAGCTCTCAATATGGATCATTAGAAAAATAATAGTGTAAAGAATTAGAAACAAACAAGACAAAATATTTTTTTAAAAACTTTTGCATCACAAATCAGTGTTTCCATTCTGAAATATTAAAAATAATAAAGTCAATATAACCTAGATAAGGAGAGAGAGAGCTTTGAATCTAGAGTGAAACCTATCATTCAAAAAGGAACAGCTGAAAACTCATGCACAATGCTATTGCTTATGAATTTGTTATAAAGGTAGATGATAGCGAGAACTTCTGTTCTTATGTCTGCTTCAGGAATTTATGGGCAAACACATGCATGATACATAATAACTTTCAGTTGTTCTGTAATTCTCTTCACTCAGACATCTCAAAATGATCTGTAAATGTGGGTAGAATTATTAGCTCCATTTTAGAGGAAGAGGAATTGAGGCCATGCTGTTGGCCAGCAGTTGTCCAGGAGGCATGGCTGGATTGAGGGGCAAATGTAGCACCTTGAAGTTCCAGTGCAGAATTGGACAAAAGGTCTTTGAGCATGGGATAAATTGATTTCTCTCACTCCAGTTTTGCATCAGGGTAGCTCCATAGGTTAAGACTTATGATTCACAATCCTGCTTGGATTTAGTCAAAGCAGTTGAAAAGGTTATCATCACTATTTCTCCTCCATGAACAGCTGACAGTCAATTTTCAGCCTAAAATACTTGCATAATCATGTGAATAACAAAAATATCTTTAAAGTATCTTTAAACTGTTCTAGCGTGATTCAGCAGAAATCACAAGGTTTCACTCTCAGTTACTGGTACATAAAATGTGAAGAGCTCTGCAAAGTGTGCCAGCCACATCACCCAACGGTTAACATCTACCTGCTTCAGACTGCCTCAGCATAAGTAAGCTATGAAAAAAATGTAGATTGCTCACACCATAGGGCAAATGTTCCTTCCAACTACAGTGTTCTCAGGAGATTGAAATGCTGGAGGCAGCACCAAACTGATTATAATCTTTGGTGAAAGTACTGAAGACACTAAAAGCTCTGCTTGTTTTCTTGTCCAAGTATTTTCTTGTGCCACTTCATAGACTTAGCCACAGATTAGACTGTAGAATGCATATGTCTGTAACAAAGTGACAAAGTAGTAACTTAAGAAATGCAACCCAGCCAAGCCTCCTCTTCCTCCATAACCTGTGAAAAGTAAACTGTATTGTATAGTGGCAATAGGAAATGAATGGCTGGGCTTGGTATCACAGGTCATAGTGTAGTCCTTCAGCTTCCTGTTTTCTGCTGACAGCCAGTTGTCCCAGTGATTCAAGTAAATGAGTAGCACAGGCTGAAAGTTCGTATTTTCAAGAGAAAATGGGAGGGAAAAAAGTTCCCAGAAAGTTGAAATACCCTGTTTTGACATTTTCAGAGCAAAAAGTGGAAATTTCAAATGTTGAAATTACTTTTCATTTCAAATATTCAAATTCTGTATTATATTTGAATGTTGTTAGGAGATAAAAAGGTCAAATTTTAAAAGGCCATGCTAGAATTATTGTTTCAATTTTGCACTGAAACTATTTCCCATGTTATACAAATTTTCCTTCATTGAAAATTTCAGGTTTCATTTCTGATCATAACAAAGACAAATGTTCAAACTTCAAATCCTTTGCTCAGCTCTACCATGAGCCTCTTCTCTCCCTTCCTTAGAATGACTCTCAGCCTGAGTCGTGAGAAGCCCAGTGGAAGCAGGCAGCAATTTTTAGGAACCAAACAGTGCTCTTAGACCAAGCCATGAATTAGCCTTTTTGGAATTCATGGCCAGAATTGATGAAAACTTTTTGTTGGTGGATAAAATAATAAATAAATCCTAAGCTTTTTCAAAACAGACAAAAAAACTCCTTCCCCATTTTTCTTAAATCTGTTTTTCTGTATACCTCTGTATAAAGCCAAAAAAACAAGGATCTTTGTAGGCATATTTGTGTATTTTTATTTTCTAAAGCTAGTACTGATAAAACTGAACATCTGCTTTGCTCTAATTACCAGGGTTCCTCTTCCAACCTTGAGATTATAGACATCAGTTCTTACAGTTTCATCTCCTTTCCATTTTGTCTGGAATTGGCTGTCATCTCATCTGTCTTCTCTTCTGAAATGTGTATTTTCCTGGCTCTGATCTTTGCTGTAATTGGGTGATTCTCTAGCTGTTTCTGTATTGGCTTACTGAGGTGGGGTAAATCTTGGTGCCTGCAAAAGACCAAAACTCTGAACTTCAGTGGAACTGAAATCTCACCTTCATCTGTGTCTGCAGCCTGTGTAACATTCTGTAACCCATTTGATTTTTTTCTTCTCATCCATCTCATGTTTCTCCTTTGTTAAGCAGTTGCAGTAGCTACCTTTGAAGTGAAGGATCAAGCTCAAAATCTTACTGTTTTACAAGTGAAAAGAGAGATTTGGAATGTAATGTCTTTTTCAGCCTTAACAATAACATCACTGCCGGCAACTCTATAACAAGGACTGTTATACTCCCACTCCTACTTAGTGGTAGAAATTGGTCTGTTTTATGTTCCTGCTCAGACATTTCCATTCATCTCTGCCTTGCTTTTAATGGCCCAATCTGTACCACTCTCGTTAGTCAGTGTTTACATTCATGGTCCATTTGGGTGGAACGATTTCTCACCTGAGAATTGCACAGCCATTGTTCCGCTTAGGTTTTGTGCACTTGATTTTATTATATGCTGAATCTGGCTATGGATGGCCTTGTGTTTTTAGATATCGGTATGTCTGAGAGTTGAGTGCTGTTGTGACAAACAGCAGTTTGGTTGGCACATGGCAAATGGTATAGTCAAATCCTGTAGCACATCCCTGTGTTACTATATCCTGCCTATGGAAGGTTCCCTATCGCCTGTCTAGTACCATACAGGGAGTGTAGAGTGGTGCACTTTTCCATACAGGATTGCTTTTGAAAGAGTTCTGTGGGTAGTCTAGACAGTGTATGCCATATAAATAGATGAAGGTTATTCTGGGTATCAGAACATCCCATTTTTGCAGGACTCTAGGAGAAGGTTAGGAAGATAGGTGGAAGAAAAAAAGGATGAAAAAAGACTTTCTGAGCTTATTGTAATGTATCTTTTTTTTTTTTTTTTTTTTTCCTGAGGCTGCTAAGCTCTCTTTCCTTTTCAACTGTGGAGCTTTCCAGCCTCAGATGGAGCTGAAGAAATGAGTTGATATTTTTATTGCTAACAAATAGCCCATCAGAGATCACTTTTGAAGACAGTCAGAACACAGTGAATTACATACCAAAGGGTGGCACCTGCAACATACAAGAACCCCAGTAACTGTAATAATTGAGCAACTGAAACCATTTTATTTCAGTCAAAATCTTGGTGAACAGCTGTCAATTCAAAGTGATTTGGTTTAGGATTTTGTTCGAGGTGTTTTTTTTGTTTGGTTGGTTTTGGTTTTTTTTTGGTAATTGGACTTTTTTTTTCACTGCGGTTGGTTTAAATTATGCATTTCAGCTGCGAATTTGATTTAAATTTAGTACAAGTTATAATAGGATAGTCAGATACCAAAGGACTATTAAGAATGTTTTTAAATTTAACAGTGATACTTACTACACATTGATAAACATACTCTTAATAATCAATTGGTCTTTAATCACACAATTTTCTTGTGAAACTTATGTTAAAACTTATTCAGATATAATTTAAACTGAATCAAACAGATACTCAAATATCTATTTCTGTAGAACAGGTCTTGCCTAACCACTGCTTACATTAATAACAGTACATAGCTTTTTGGTCTGAGTAATACAATGGCCTGGCAGGATCTAGGACAGGCACTGCTGGGCAGAAGTGATACAACTGAAGGGTGGAAAAAGTGGGAAAATTGGATGGAAAGATGGAAATTGCTGGTGAAACTACCTTTGCTTTCACATTGCTGACATTTTTCTAGTCATGGCTGCAGATGGGTATTGAATAGCATTAGCGTACTGATGGTGAGTAACATAGACTGGAGAACATTGTACTGTGTGCCATATTTTATAGATTACTTGCAATTTGGGAGGAAGGGAAAGGAGAGATAAGACCTAACTTTACTTACTAAGGAACTGATCTTCAGAGGTTATAACTCCTGTTGAGCATCTGTGAGGAAATAACAAGGGTGTCTGCTTGACTCACTGGCATGTGCAAGGGTAGGTAGAGGAAACTATTCTACATGGGAAAGATAGTTGGCCTTGATGAGATGATAAAAAACAGATCTGAAGGAAAGGAGGGAAGAAGAGGAGTGGGAAGAGGGAACCGCAAAAAAGTAATTGGTCGCTTGAATGAAAAGTGGACCCATCTCAACGTATGTGCGGTTTGTCTGCCATCGGATCCCCAGCAGGGTGAGTGCTCATGACCTAGCAGATCTGCAGCCCACGAATTAAGATTAAGTCTAGCCAGGCTGACCCTCTGCTGTCTAGAGTGCTGCCCCCTGCAGTGTGCTGCTAAGGAAATCCATAGTAACTGGATTAATTCAATTCATCCCCACTCCACTTACTCTTATTCTTCATTCTGAAGGCTCTTGTCATAGAAAAAAAGTTTGAAAAAACAATTGAGGAAGCAACACCATGTTCCAGTTTTGCTGTGGAAAAGCAGCCTCCTTAAGCCAGGTGTTATATCCTAGGTACAGGTGTTTGGCTACATAGGCCTATTTGGCCTAGATGGGTATAATAACTATGGGTGCCAGAGACTAGAGATAGAAGTGAACCTACTGTAGCACCTGTATATCAGGCGTTGTTTTCAAGGTAATGCAGAGGGTGCTAGTGTTTGGTTGGTCGTGGTTTTGGTCTACTTCACCTCACACACACTTTTTTAACAAAATCGTTCTGTTTTATTTCATGTGCTGTTTGTATCTTCCGTTCCTGGCAGTAGAATATCACAGATAGGTGGGAACTTTTCCTGAGCCTTTTCTGAAGTACAGGACTGTATGCCCTTCCTGCAGTTACCAAATTCGCAGTCTGAATGGGATTTCAGTACAGTAATGGGGAAGTTGGTCACCATTTAATTAGCTGGTCAAAAAGAAAAGAGGTCACTGGCCTGCATGTGATAGAAGAAGTCACTGTCAGGAGTGATAAATTGACTGTTTATTTGTTTCCATCTTGGCTTCTAGAGCAGTCATGAGCACGTTGTGTTCCACCTTTTCCTTTCACAAACATCCTCTGGGCAGCTGACCCTTGTATGCATAGGCATTGCAGCCTTGCTAGGAGGAGATCCTCTGGCTGAACTCAGGCTCTACCTTTAGACCTCCTGTGCAAGCTGGGCATCTTCATTTGTTCTCTGTTGGTTCCAGGTGTGATATTGGGAAAAACATGTGTTTTGCGTTTCAGTTGCCTACTTTGTGAACTCTGTGGGACAGACAGGCTGTTGCTACATGTATGTTCAGCACTTTCCATGCTTAGTTCCCTGCTCAGCCATGGCCTGTAAGTGGCTTTGTGATGCAAATAAATAATAATACTAGCAAGAGACTAAGGGCTAAAACCATTTCTGGCTTTATTCCTATTCCTATTCTTGTGGAAAAACTGGCTTCACACGGCCTGGATGAGCATACGATCCGCTGGATCAAGCACTGGATGACTGGAAGGTCCCAAAGAGTGGTGCTCAATGGATTTAAATCCAGCTGGCGGCCGGTCACAAGTAGTGTGCCTCAGGGATCAGTGTGGGGACCATTTCTGTTTAACGTCTTTATTGATGATCTCGATAAGGACATCGAGTGTATCATCAGCAAGTTCGCAGATGACACCAAATTAAGCAGGAGTGTTGATTCCCAGGAGGATAGGGAAGCTCTACAGAGAGACAGATAGATTGGATCATTGGGCCAACATCAATGGTATGAGTTTCAACAAGGGCAAGTGCCAGGTCCTGCACTTGGGCCACAATAACCCCATGCAGCGCTACAGGCTTGGGGAAATGTGGCTGGAAAGCTGCCTGGCAGAAAGAGACCTGGGGGTTCTAATTGACAGGCGGCTGAATATGAACTGGCAGTGTGCCCAGGTGGCCAAAAAAGCCAATGGCATCTTGGCTTGTATTAAAAAAAACGTGGCCCGCAGCAGT